>NC_085955.1:880053-1480053 GCF_963556715.1 Cydia fagiglandana | reverse complement strand
TAATTTATTTATATATTTTTAAAGAAATACGTCACTGTGGGTGCAATGAGAAAAAAATATCAAAATTATGATGGGAATTTAATTAAGTACCTACTACATAAATACTATAATAAATTATAACAAATTTGCCAAGTCACACGACAAGCTTAATAAGGCTGGTGCCGTCTTGTGGGTACTTAAACAACTATATGTACCTATATTAATATGTCTTTGTCTCACGAAATATTTTTTATTATAACATGCAGGCAATTTACCTATGTCATAAAGTATGTATTAGACGTCTAAATATTATACAGTGTGGAAAGATAAGTCGGGCCCTGGAGGGAAACTACCTTAAATCCTTAAGCTGGCTCATTTTACTAAAAGGAGACATTCCTTTATTTTTAAAAAGAAACAAAACTGCATTCAAAGTATTTTTCTATTTTTCTTCAATTTGGCTTGTCTAAAAAAATCTTGAGTACTAAATGTTAGATTTTATGGATATTTTGTACGGCAGACGAGTGTAAGACCTAATGTTTCTTGGAGAAAATTTATCATTAACATTAACTGTATCGACTAGTAGAATAAAATTGCAAGTTTTTATTTATTGGAATTTTTAGTCTGTTCGAGTTCCGGGCTAGGCAAGCGAGTTTTAGAAAATCTTTAGATGCAGTTTGGTTTCTTTTTAAAAATAAAGGAATGTCTCCTTTAAGTAAAATGAGCCAGCTTCAGGATTTAAGGTAGTTTCCCTCCAGGGCCCGACTTATCTTTCCACACTGTATAATTTCATAGGTATATTATTCCTAAATACCAATGCCTACCACTATTAGAATCATATTTTAAAATAAATAATGCTTTAAACATTCAGTTTCGTTTTATTTTGTATTTAACAGCGAATTACACGGAGCGCGCTCCAATAATCAGAAATAGCTCGGTCGGTCAGTTTCAAAGTTTTTTTATTGTATATCAGTCGGCATAGCGGTAAGAGCGTGCGACTTGCAATCCGGAGGTCGCGGGTTCAAACCCCGGCTCGTAACGTAGTTTCTAGGAACTTATGTACGAAATATCATTTGATATTTACTAGTCGCTTTTCGGTGAAGGAAAACATCGTGAGGAAACCGGACTAACCGGCCTAGTTTCCCCTCTGGGTTGGAAGGTCAGATGGGAGTCACTTTCGTAAAAACTAGTGCCTACGTCAAATCATGGGATTAGTTGTCAAGCGGAACCCAGGCTCCTATGTGAGCCGTGGCAAAATGCCGGGATAACACGAGGAAGGAGGAGAGATCAATCGGCATAGCGGTAAGTATCAGAGTGTTTTCATATTGTCCGATCCGATATTGAATATCGGATAAAATGTATAAAACACCTAGTGTTTTTCTGTTTTTATTAATTAAATAAAAAATCTTTATAGATAAAAAACCTTTATGCAATAAATAAAGGCGGATTCGACGCCATAGAGTACTCTCTAGCAGCTGTTTTTCTCAAAGGCACCATCCGACATCTGGGATCGGAAAGGCACTTCCGATAGTTTTAGCCATGTCGGACCGACATAATAGAATGCGTGTTATCAGATATAGCAGGGGTCTCCAATTTTTTTTAGTTAATTTCTACTTAACTAGAATAAGACTCGTCTATTTTAGTTTTTATACTTATACCGGTAAAACTTAATATTTTTGATCACTTTTAAAGCAGTTTACTGAATCACTAACTGACACATAATTATGTATTACAGCACGCTACATTTACACTATACTATTTATACTGTTTTTATTAGTATTGAATTCTAACAATATTTTGGTGGTAACTACTGGGAAAAACAATCCCACCTTTTACCAGTGGTAAAAGGTGGGAAAAAAATTCCCAGTAGTTACCACTGGTAAGAACTTGGTGGTAACTAGTGGGAATAACCCATCGGTTTTTACGCCGGGGGAGGGTGTCTGGTTGCTGCTGTTAGGAACTCTTCCACTCTCAATGAATGCTGAACCCCTGGAGCCTTGCTCCCGCGGGCCGGACAGTGGGCACTCGCTTTGGAGGTTCGCGGGCCGGATTGGAACGCGTCGCAGGCCCGATTTGGCCCGCGGGCCGGGGTTTGGAGACCCATGGGATATAGGATCGGATGGTCTCTTATGTCAAAAATAAAACCACTAATCTAATATATAATAACTATTTATTTAAGTATATAAACATTACATCGATTAGAAAAAAAATAATTCATTTGCCTAACACAAAAATGAAGGAAATAATATACCTTAAAACAACATACAACCTCACACTACACGTATTTTAAAAAGATTAAATTAAAAAAATCCAATTAAATTATTTTTAAAAACTTGCAGATTATTCAATTGCATTGTCGAAATCTTTTTTTTTTAAGTTAACATCTAATTTCTTACAAACTATTCTTTTTTTTAACGCTGCATTTATTTTACAATTTTTGGGTCCGTTTAGTGTAAATTTTGCTAAAAACTTGATATATTACTTTCTCTTGGCGCGTAAAATTTTATAAAAAAAAACTCAATATACTTACGCCATATTCAAATTGATTTTATTTACATTTATTAAAAAAAATAAAAAATAGTGATGTCCGCATTCAGTCGAGATTCAAAACCGATACCGGTTTTAGGATTATAATTTTTTGGTTTCACTAAAGGACCCCAAACTTGCTCAAACTATGGACAGAGCCGACGCTCCTAACTTAACGCCTACGTCGCCGAATCTCTAAGAAATAATCTAATTTATACAGATTTCCATACACCCCGAGAAAAAAAGAACCCTATTCTACACATGATACCAGAAAAAATCCGCCGCGCTATCTCGTATAAAAATCTCCACGATGAAGGCATTGTCGAAAAACATACAACGTCTACTTATAATTTGAATGCTATGGCCGAATTCAAATCGCCGAAAATCTCATTGTCTCGATGTTTTCTAATAATTTAATTTCTATTAAATCGGAAAGAGTATAAGAGATTTGAACAGCAAGCGATGCGCGAGGCATAATGCATTCACTGCCAGCAACCCGCTAGACGGGCCCTCAATCCGTAGTCGCTTTTCGCTACATACGGGTTTACACATGTTATCGGCTAAGCTCGTAGCGCGTAGCAATCGTAAATCTGATGTCAACTCAACAGTGCGTAAGGCGAAAATAATTTTCTGCCGATGTATAAATTTCAAAACCCTTATATGAATAATGAATTCTAGCGACGTTATCATAAACCCTTGATAATCGGCTGTCCTTATCCGTCATTTTCACTTTCGCCTTTGTTAGACAAGGAAAAAGGTTTGCTAAGTGTTATGAATATGTTTCGACAACGCCAGTTGTATATTTTTCGACAACACCTAAATAATAAGCCGTGAGAATAGCTTCCACAATCCATATTTTCATATAAACATGAATAAATGCAGATCCGAAATACGAAAACAATTTTCGGCAAATACGCGTCTTAAATAAAACCTTTCGTAAGCTCTCGTTGACGCTGAATTTTAGCCGAAAATTATTTCGCCGAAACCGTTTTTTTTTTCGGAAACCGTATTCCGGAAATTCAAACAGATGATATAAGGAATGAGAAAAAATGCGCATTCTACATATTATGACAATGATGTTATAAAAACATTGTATTTACATTACTTTGAATATTCTAAATTAGAATAAGAACAACGTTAAAAAAGTGCACTTTATAAAACTTAAAGATATTTAATATCGACGCAATACGTTTAAAATAAAATAACGATAATTTTTCAGCGTTGATTTGATATTATGATGGATATTTGCGCATTTTTCCTAATTCATAACTCGCGGCTAAAACCGCTTGGTGAACTTAAAAAATAAAAAATACAAATCTAGGAACATTAAGAGCTTAAAACGAAATACTCTAAATAATTTATTTAAAACGTGGAAGATGTTTAGTTAAAAAATATTATCGGTACACACAAATCTAACGTCGGTGCGCTTTAAAGGATACTTCCATTGTAGCAGGCTTAACCTCTAGCCGCCCATACGTCAAATCTTGCCAAGCAAAATGAAATTTTATTTCTTCAACACAAAGTTCAAATTAGAATGAAACAGGAGACCTTTTTATAGGTCTCTGGGCGGCTAGAGGTTAAATAGTGAAAAACACATATTTATAAACCTTTCACCCAGTAGTGGGCGACTAAAAACCAACAAAAATCACGTCAAAAATATTTTTAACGCAAATTTTGAGATCTTTACAGATTATGGTACATCGATAGATAATATAGGAACATATTTGTTATGTGGGATACAAATAAGCTGCATCTACCGGGTGTGGCCTGTAACACGAGCAAATAATTAAAACATTGTACTCCTCAAACGATGACACTTTTGTTCAACAACTTTTAAAAATTATGAAGTATTTAGACTCCCTATTTTTCATACAAAATAAATATTATCGTCAATGGACGCCATCGCCACGCCATATCATTGTGATTGACGTTGCTTGTCACGCCTCAAACGACAAAATTCGTAATACATTGCCTCTTAGAATAAACTTTAAAGTGTATTAAAAATCAAACCACAAGTTATTTTTAAAAGTCGCTGAACAAATGTTGGTCAGTATGAGGAGTACAGCCTCCAGTTTAATTTTTTGCTCATATTACAGGCCACACCCGGTATAATTTAACACGATAGCAATAGCCCAAATACTTTATAAGTGGCGTTGGACTATTTATAAGTCGCATGTATGTATAAAAATTTACTTCAAAACAATCCGTTTTAATGTTAATTTTCAGTTATGTACATCAATACATAGGCGAAGGGCATTTCATTTTTTTTTTCTATAACTGGTTTCCGTATAACCATAAAGTAATATAAGTAAAGATAGAGTGGTAACTCCATACATCAGTTTTCTTGCCAAAACGCGCGTTATTTCATAGTCGACATCTAACGTCAAGTAGTGGAACTATCAGTATCTCTTCTTGACACCAGATGTCACAAGTGTAGCTACTGACGAAAAATGTACTACTAAAACAATTTACAACTAATATTATAAGCAGAAGGGGTTGAAAATAGACTTCCAATTAATCCAGTTATAATATTAGCTGAAAATTGTTGAGCATTAGAGTTTTCGTTCGCCGAGACATCTATTGTCAACTAACAGTACTGATAAATTCAGGTATATATACACGGTGTAACATGAGTAAACCGAATAATTTTAACAGCGTATTCCTGACCATGTTTAGAGCCAAAAATGTCCTATAAACTTTTTTGAAATTCGCCTAGTTTCAGAGATATTATTAATTAAAAATAAAACAAGTTTTTATTGTTACATAGTGTAAAAGGCATTTTTGATGGTGATGTTGCTGCTATGGGACGTAGTCTAAATGTCCTTATTGATAGATGTCAAAAAGTGACAAGTAACACTTTTAAAAAGTAGGTTTTACGAAAAAAAAATGTAAAAATCAATTTTAAGTGACAAGTTTACCAATAACATATATTATTTATTTCAAAAAATACATTCAAAAAATTGAAAAACACAACACAATAAATAATTTTTTTTTTGGCGAAATTAACCTAAACTCATATTACATTTTTTACTTCTTTTGACCTCAGAAATGCGTGGTTAAAATTATTCGGTTTCCTCATGTTACACCGTGTATGACGCTAGATGTCGACTACGAAATAACACTAGTTTTGGTAAAAAAACTGATGCATGGAGTTACTATTCTTTCTTTACTTATATTACTATACAGGGTGGAAAGATAAGTCGGGCCCTGGAGGGAAACTACCTTAAATCCTTAAGCTGGCTCATTTTACTTAAAGGAGACATTCCTTTATTTTTAAAAAGAAACAAAACTGCATTCAAAGTTTTTTCTTTTTTCTTCATTTTGGACTGTCTAAAAAAATCTTAAGTACTGAATATTAGATTTTATGGATATTTTGTACGACAGACGAGTGTAAGACCTAATGTTTCTTGGAGAAATGTTATCATTAACATTAACTGTATGACTAGTAGAATAAAATTGCGAGTTTTTATTTTTTGGAATTTTTAGTCGGTTCGAGTCCCGGGCGAGGCAAGCGAGTTTTAGAAAATCTTTGAATGCACTTTTGTTTCTTTTTAAAAATAAAGGAATGTCTCCTTTAAGTAAAATGAGCCAGCTTAAGGATTTAAGGTAGTTTCCCTCCAGGGCCCGACTTATCTTTCCACCCTGTATAGTGAATGGTACAACTTAGCTGCATTGACTAAATCGTTTTAACACATCACAATCCTGCTACAACTGAAGAGTACATTATAAAAATCAACTTCAAATATGAGAATACTTGAAATCACGTCACAGATAAAAAATACCTATGTAAAATCAATACATACATAAATTACATAATATGTTATTCGAAATAAAAATAAACTAAATGGTGTTAATACACGAACAATTTTCTAACGGGTGTCATTCTGAATCCCTAACAACGTTTGTCCTAAAGTCACTTGCCCTAACTGGTTTGTCCTAATGGGCACATGCCCTAACGATCAATTGTCATAAGGATTATTTTCCATAATGTAAGGTTCTGAAAAATGGTTAGGTTTTAGAACTTGATGCCACAAAAGTAGGTTAGGGTTAGAACTGCGACCCTCGTAAAAAAGAAAATATGCTTAATAACATTAGGATAAGTAATCAATAATTAGGGAAACCAAAATTAGTGTTTTTAGTGTTAGGACAACTGATTATATAAACCATATTAGGGAATGCAAATAGGAGAAAATACTTTAGGGATTCAGATATAGATCCCTTTCTAACGAATTTCGGGTAAACTATTTCCACAGTAAGTTTATTAAACGATCCTCATGTACTTGCATGGTTAAAAATCTGATAACTGATAAGATAGAGGTTTAGCCGAAACCAAAGTTAATATAAATACCAGTTTTTAAACATAAAAAGTCATCCATTAGTTACGTCACACGAATTTGTAGGTTTTTTTACCCCTCATCATTGCCATACTTGATCACATTTGGCAAACTCCTCCCCCCCTGGTGTGACGTCACATTTTTTCAACGAAATCGGCAAACCGAATTAAGTAGGTTGCTACATGTTATTAATATTTTATCAAAACATTTCTGAAAAAAGTAATATTTGTAATTTTATAACCCAAAACCTATTAGGAGAGAAAATTAAACGAATGAAAATGATTATCGTTCCAAACACTTGTTATTTAACTGTACAGCGAATTAAATAATTTAAATAAGTCAAAGTGACGTCACAAAGTTTGTGGAAAGAAGACAGGGGGGGGGGGGGAGCTGTCACATTTGACATGACCCCCTCCCCCCTCTAAACGTGTGATGTAATTAATGGATGACCTCTATTGGCGCATTCAAAAAAAGGATTACTTTATCGGGCACCTGACGCGTAAGGCAATGTACAATTTCACTAATATTTAAAAACTGTGATTCAAAATAAATTAATCGCATCGAAAATACTGCGGTTACCCGACCAAGACCCGAGAACAGTGAAGGGTTAAAATAAATAAACCAGCAAAGTAACTTGACGAAGCTATTACACAATATCGTAATTATCAGATCCGAGTTTAACGATATCGCGCCAACCCACCATTTGGGATAAATGTGAGATCATACAAATATTTTTTTGTCAAAATGGGGTCAGGCCCCAATTTCACATCGGTGACAGGTGCGACGAATTGTAAAATCACTGTTGCTGACGTCACAGGCATCCATGGGCTACGATTACCACTTAACATCGGGTGGGCCGTATTCCTGTTTGCCACCATCATTGTATTATTTAAAAAAACTTTATTACATCGGAAAAAAACAGATATTTCTCCTGCGAAGTTTCTGACAATTGTCAAAGATTTAGAAGAATTGTAGGTAATTCTTGACAGGTAATGAGTTTATATGTCGGAATTTCGTGACAATTGTAGTGTTTCTTGTGACAATTGTCATAAACTTAGCAAGAGAAATATCTGTTTTTTTCCGATATCATAAAGTTTTTTTTAATAATACAATGATGGTGGCAAACAGGAATACGGCCCGCCCGATGGTAAGCGGTAACCGTAGCCCATGGATGCCCGTGACGTCAGCAACAGTCATGTTTTACAATTGTCGCACCTGTCACGTTGGTGAAACAGGGGCCAGGAAGTTGTGGGACTTTTTTTACATTTTTGCAAATATGTCTGACGAAACTTTTATCTTTTAATTATTTAAACAATTAAAAGATTACTTTTCATTTATTGAAATAAACTCGAAATTGAAATAAGACTCCCAAGCAAGCGTTGAGATTTTCCTTTGTTTTTTTAAGTTTCCGTACCTTTGGGTAAAACGGGACCCTATTACTAAGACTTCGCTTCCGTCTGTCCGTCTGTCTGTCACCAGGCTGTATCTCACGAACCGTGATAGCTAGACAGTTGAAATTTTCACAGATGATGTATTTCTGTTGCCGCTATAACAACAAATACTAAAAAGTGGGCGAGTCCGACTCGCACTTGTCAGGTTTTTTCTTTTTATTGCATAAATTTGCAGACATATCTGATTGATAAAAATTTTGTTTAATAAATCTTGTGTTTAATAAACCTCTTGCCTTAGAAATGTTTTTTTTTTATTTGCTTTAACGAGGAAATCAAATTTATCTCTGTTCTCTATTACTATTAGGAGCAAAATTTTTAGCGAAGCTATGTATGACCTAGAATAGTCTAGTCCAACACTGCTTTAGCCGAAACTGATACCGAAAAAATGACTTTGAATAGTGCTGTCCCACACCTCTTTAGCCGAAACCGAAATTGATACCGAATCTTGGCAAGTTGGCGGCCCGTTAACAAATTCACTGCATGAAATAGTCCGGGTGGTCTGGATCCTTCTCGAACCGCTTCGCCTCCTCCTGCATGCTCTCTTTGATTTTCAAGATGGCCGCGGACTCTGTCTGGTCGTTCTGGTCACCGCCGGGCCCTCCGAAACCTATGAAAAGTACCCTTTAACATTCATATTTTATATCTAAGGTCGGCTTGTTTGGGTTTGATGCTGGAATTTGTGATGTCACGTGAATTTTGATTGAATACAGATGGCTTAATTTAGAGAAGGGTGGATGAATAAACCAGGGGGCCGATTTTTGAAATTCCATCACTCGATTTCGTGTATTTCGTTAAATAATATCTCCACTACAAGGCGTTTAAATTCAACTAATTGAATTGAAATCGAGTGGTCAATACCAGTAGATTCCAAATTTCGACGAAATCGAGCGATCGAAATTCAAAAATCGGTCCCCAGGTCTCGGAACCTGTATTTTTTTTTAAAACCACAACCCACAACTTTGTATTACTACGTTGTACCATTAAAAATTAAATAATAAACCAAAGAACTAAAAAAAAGGTACTTTTGTGTGGTGCAAATACCGGTTTCCGACCCCTAGAATAAACATATCGTGTGCCTCATAGAATGTATAGATGGCGCCACTTGGAGAGGTTTAAGGGATTGATGTCAGATATGCAAGTTAACATATAATAATATGGCCTCCCATCTAGTACTCCATCATCATCATCATCATCTTCCTCGGGTTGTCCCGACATCTAGTACTCCATAAAAGCGTATTTTTTTTATTAATGTTGTGTCGTTATTGAATATCAGACCTGTCCAAATGGCACCCCTTCCGACAATCATGGGCTATATAAATATTACTTTTCACCACACCAGCTGGTAAAGGCTCTCTTGATTGTTCAAAAACTGATGAGAATGTTGCATTTTATCCACATGTGAGGCAAAGTAATCAAATGCAAATTATGAGTTGTTTCCTGGTAGAATTTACTTTTAAATGATTTGAATAGTATGAAAGTATTTGCTTTGATTTTGTTTGACATATTACAGTATTTTCCTTGTGTTGGTGTGGTGAAAAGGTTTGTGTTGGTGTGGTGAAAAGGTTTGTGTTTATGTCGGTGGCAAAATTTGTTTAACCATCGTGCCTTGAAACCGTCGCAACGCTCAAGATGTGGAATCTTTTTTCGAAATGTTAAATTTTGGAATCTTTCGCTTGCTCGGGTATTAATATTAGCACGAGATGTTAAACAACAACTTTGCCCCTTTGTAAAACAATATTATAAAAGATATATTTATATACAACACAATAATAACATTATTTTAAGTATATTTTGTTGGATTTAGCAGAACAACAAAAAAAACTTAACAAATAACGCATAAAAGACTTTTCGTTAGTTTACTTTAGACATATTAAATAATTGCTGCTCATAAGTTATATAAAGTATTTGGAAAATAAATATGGACAAATTAGTCAAATATATTTTATTTTAATAATTGTTGTACAATTACAACTTGTTAGGAAACCAAGATGCCTGATAAAACCAAGAAATACGATACAATGAACAGTGTTAACCCTTTCATCGCCACTAGTCGTCCCAATGCAACAAACGTATTTGGAGCTACAGATAGGTACAATCCAACATGATGCTTCAGTTCATGGCGTTGAAAGGGTTTAAGAGAGTTTAGAGAGAAAACAATGATGGTCCTTTTTAGGGTTCCGTACCCACAGGGTAAAACGGGACCCTATTACTAAGACTTCGCTGTCCGTCCGTTCGTCCGTCCGTCCGTCCGTCCGTCTGTCTGTCACCAGGCTGTATGTCACGAACCGTGATAGCTAGACAGTTGAAATTTTCACAGATGATGTATTTCTGTTGCCGCTATAACAACAAATACTAAAAACAGAATAAAATAAAGATTTAAGTGGGGCTCCCAAACGTGATTTTTGACCAAAGTTAAGCAACGTCGGGCGTGGTCAGTACTTGGATGGGTGACCGTTTTCTTTTTGCATTTTTTTCCGTTTTTTTTTTTGCATTATGGTACGGAACCCTTCGTGCGCGAGTCCGACTCGCACTTGCCCGGTTTTTAAATTTCATAATTCTTTAAAGTTCACAAGAAAAAAAAAATCTTACTACAGCATGATTGCATTTTTATCGCCTGTCACTATGCCTGTAACTGTCGCACTTACATACTTGTTAGAACGTGACATGTTAGAAGTTTTCCATTCACCAAGTGAAATACAGTAGAATCCGCTTATAATGACATCGAAGGGAAGTGACAAACACGTCATATTAAGCGGATGTCATATAAAACATACTTATACAACTTCTTATTTTTGTTATGTTTTCAAATCTCAAATTCCTTTGTGAGAAATGAGTTTTATTAAACTTGCAACAAATATCAACGTGTTATAACTAAAATATCTTACACGCCACGAACGCACCAAACGTCCTCGCAGGGAAAGATGTGGTGACGGCCACGAAAACCAGCGAATGTGTCAGTGTAACCAGACATAATTTCATGGAAATAGGATTTTTAGGTCATAGTAAGCGGTTTGTCACTATAAGCGAAGTCATCTTATCCGAATTTATCACAAAGAATTTTATATGAAAACCAAACTACGCACAATAATTACGTCATAGTAAGCGGTTGGTCAGTATAAGCGGAGTCATAATAAACGGATTCTACTGTATTGCAATTTTGGTCAGAACACGGACCGTCATTAGTTTCCATCTGAACTCATCACTCGTAATATTAGGACTCACTTAAGTTGTAGTCCCCCATCCCGGAGCCGGAGTCCTCGCGCGGGGTCCCGGGGCCGCCGCCCACGCCGCCCGGGGACGATTTCATGCCGTCCACGCCGCCGAGGCCTGCGGCAAGCATACCGTCACACCGACACACAACATTATGACAAGACAAGGGGGCCGCCAACATGAAAATCGTCAAACGCAAAACGTAAAGGACAATGCATCTGGATGACAGTCACGTGACTAATTTTAATTTTTAACAAGCAGAAACGTCTGCGAAAGATGCTATTAAGCTTAGAATAAATTTAAAAGTGGAAAAATTACTGTCTTGGGTGAGACTTGCACTCACGGCCTCTGGATCGATACTCCAGCGCTCTGCCATCTGAGCCACCAAGACCTCATCCCCAGCCAGCAAATCTTTCCACCATATTATAGGTCAAGGGGACCCTTAGTGACATCTATCGTAAGAGTGTTACACTTCTTAAACGGCTACCGGAGTTCCAAGTCATATTGGAAATTCACCAGGTACGATGTGCGACCCATACTAATTTTAATTTTTAACAAGCAGAAACGTCTGTGAGCGATGCTATTAAGCTTAGAATAAATTTAAAAGTGAAAAAATTACTGTCTTGGGTGAGTCACGTGACTGTTTTTAAACATTATTTAAGCTTCAATAGGAAATATTACGCGAAACTGCGTAGGGGGCGCTACTACCACAATCCATCACAATCTGGGGGTCTACCGCGAAACAAGAAAATCGAAATTTCGTTATCTAACCTCTCTATCACTGCATATTCGAGCGATAATGAGAGGATTTTCGCGTTTCCCGGTAGGCCCTTGTTAACAAACCGCCTTGATGCATCAATGTCATATTTTATTGTCTGTGAAAACTTGACAAAAAACAGTTTAAGGCACAATATGTATAAGTTACTCTATGGTTTACTAGCTAGCTTAGTGCTGCACTCTGGCGGCAGAACATTGCAGTAATATCCCCTATTGGCGTTTTTTAACAACGATTTTCATCTTGGCCAGACTCGAGATAGGTAAACGGTCAGTGAACTTTCCAGATCAAGCGGTCGGTGAAGATACCGTGACACGGGCGTCAAAACAATAACGGTAGATGCACACTGTGACACCGCTTCTGAATTTGGCCGTATGTACAGTGTAACATGGCAAACCTGCATGTACAGTCACCGCGCACAATGGCCGGTTGTAAATAAAAAAACTAAGGGTATCGCCGTCTTTTGTTTTTCTTCGTAAAATTTTCCTTTGGAAATGTTGTCTGATATGGCACAATTCTGTAATTATTATTTTAATGCGACTGTATGATTATAATTAGTGATAAAGTTTAATACTAGGGCTGCCACTAATGCAGGTAAAGTTTGTATAATTGTATATATAGCATTAAGTTTAGGTTTATGTTGAAATTAAACCTAATCCAAGTCTTATTTGTACGTAATGCACGTCACTGGTTCTTGTAACGGAATAAGGCTTGGGTTAGGTTTCGACTACAAGTCTAAGAACGTACGATTGTTCCAGCCCTTTCTTCTACTTTTAAATTGAAGAGCTACTACTGTTGCTGCTTATTATTTGAATAATTGCTGCTGAAGCTTTCCTCTCTGTGGACCTTGCTGCGTGGAGCCTACATTGCTAAAGCTGATTCCTGCAACCGCAGCCACAGTTGATCGTACGGTTCGACTAAGAATGCATGGGATTCAACAACGTTAAGGCCAGTGACGATATTTATTTGGTTTAGGTTCAAGTACTGACAGAAATTAGTTTATTTTATTGTACATATTTTCATATTATATTGTTTACTGTAAAGAACCTGGTTTTCTTTTACCGCACTAACTAGCCGGTTACAACAGAGTGGGAAACTGTTATTATTTTCTAATTTTGCAGTCATTGAGTAAAATATCACTACACCTTATAAAACAAAGTCCCCTGCCGCATCTGTCTGTTTGTTTGTATATTAGCGATAAACTCAAAAACTATTGTTCGGATTTTCATGCGGTTTTTAACTATCAATAGAAAGATTCTTGAGGAAGGTTTAGGTGTATAATTTGCTAACCCGTGCGAAGCCGGGGCGGGTCGCTAGTAAAAAATAAAGTATCTATATGTACACCTGTTATTTGCCCACCCTGTGGTAACAGTAACATATAACACTGGGACTTTTTGAACTTGTGAGTTCCGCGCAAAAATGTCACCGCTGGCGAGAAATGTACGTGTGCAATTCTTAGCCTCATTAATACATTGTAAAACCCATTGGGTTCCTCCAATAGCAACCAATTGTGTGAACCGATTTAGTTGAAATTTGGTATGGAGATAATTTGAGACCTGGGGAAGGATTTAGGACAGATTATCTAGCCAGAATATAGAGATATCAACCAGCGTTATCATAATTCACGCAGACGAAGACAATTTGGATGATATTCGTTTTAAACATTGGTCAATTTAAAAGCTGTAAGTAAAAATCTAAGACGTTGATGTTTTGTATGTCCACCGACCGCTTTTAATTATTGCCAGTGTATTGGAGCAATAAGAACCGGTTACATTAGGTATATAAAAAAATCACAATGTCACCGTTATTGTATGTGGGTGAACCAACTTTTTCTTATCACTCGTTGCCATGGTTACGGTCTCTTGGGTGACTTTTAGACCCTTGATTTTTATGGCAGTTATAAGCCCTTTCCATAATGGGCGATCTACTTAGCATATTAGTAGAACGTAGTACAACATTTCTTCTAACAAACTATGCTACTATTCTCGACTGGCTGGCGGGACAAAACAACAACAAAAAAACTCAAAAGAGTTGATCCACCCATGTACCTATTCGCACCGCGAGCAGATAGCGAGGGTAATATTAATAATTCTGGTATTATTAGTTTCTAACACTAACTAGTGTCAGACCGAAGTTTTCGGTTTCAGCCAAAGGTTCAGTTTCGGCCAAAAGACTGCCGAACTTTTCGGCCAAAAATGTACTCTCGGTAATTTTCGATCGAAGTTTTAGTTTCGGCATAAAAATAGTTTGGCGAAGGTTCGGTTTCGGCTAAAACTCAACCTCCGGTTTCGGCAAAAAACCTAGTTTCGGTCGGACACTGCCCTAAACACTAATTTATACCAGATATTAACAATGACCTGAAAAAATAAAAATGTAACTTATTTCAGGCCAGCATATTTTGGGCACTAGGGCTAAGTGTTCAGTTTGCTTCATTCTTATGCTACTTAAATATAATTCTAAAAAAGAAATATGATCAAAACAAAAATTAATTTTGGAAGCAAATAAAATGAAAGTGATGACAAAGATTTGATCATATTCCTAACCTATGTATCTTTAGGTACTTAAAATAAAAGTAAACAAATAATTTGTAAATTTTCAAGTAGTTATAACATTTATTGATTAACCAGCCAAGTATAAAACCACCTGGATCTGTCACTGAACGACCTGACTTTAACCTAAAGTTCGTTTTTTTAGCATTAGAAAGAACTTGCAAGAAGGTAAGCGATCTTGACATGTCTTTTAATCGAAAAACGCTTTTTAAAAATAAAAAAGGAGAATATAAAAATACGTATTCATAATTGTTACATATTTACCGTAACTTATTTTTAAAATATGTTTTTCAATTAAAAGACACATCTAGATTGTTTACCTTATTTCTAATGCTAAAAAAAACGAACTATACATTATTTAATTTTGATCATGTAATGTTTTTATCTACCCTCAACTGGCTTAAGAAGCCGTTTGAGGGTAGATTTTGTTTACTCTTTTTTAAATACCTAAAGATACAATACAGACTATACGTATTGAACTCTAGCGGCCCACCATACAAGGAAATTCGGCAGTCCAATCTGAATCAATGGTATTAGAAATAGAAAAGGAATTTGTTTTGCTTTAATGAACAAACAAATGCAACTCTGTTGCATTTTAATCATGATTTAAATTTGATTGCAGGTAACTTGTACTAGTATTTGGACCGTGGGACGCTAAAGGTTATTCAAAATATATATATTTTTTATAGCTTTCTACTGTATAACCATGGGTATAACGATTTCTTCCACATATGCAAATCATATCGCAATATAGCTTTAACGTTAGTTTAAGATTGAGGTTATAATAATCGGAATAGTTTTACCAATGGTACTAAATGACTTAAGATTATATCTACTCAACGCAATAAGTACATAATAGAAAAACTAATGACAGAAAAAGTATTCCAATAATATATATGTACCTATCAAGACCTCGAAAGCGAAGAATAAGAAATATTTTTTCAATCTATAAATAAATGAAATTAAAATACTTATAGCCTGTGACGTTAGAAAATCCTTTCCTACTAAATTTACTCAGAAGTGCCGAATTTCTAAAAAATCCAAGCCAAAATGTCACTCATTGACTTTATTTCAATGAGTTTTAACAGAATTTGATTAAATTTGGCAATTCTGTTCATTTCTATGAAAAAATCTACCATAAGCTTATAGCATTCACTGAGAAATACTGCAAAAAATTCAGCACAAAATTCAGATCAAAAACAAAAAATAGTATTACATTCTGTACTACTTGTATTTTGATATTTCTAGTATATATATGCTAGCTATAAAAATACATATTTTTAAAAAGCAGAAGAGCGGTAGAAGGCAGAAGAGCTTGGGTAAAATAGAATAGAAATAATAAATCTATCAGTACTTTGCTATTTTAACTGGTTTAATAACAGCAAATAAAATCTATACGATAATACTGAAAAAAAAAAACGAATTTCGGCCCCCTTTCGAAAGTGACTTGAAAAAGGGTTGAAATAAGCGCTATATTTAAAGGTGAATCAACTTTTTCTTGTCACTAGTTGCCATGATTACGGTCTCCTGGGTCACTTTTAAAATACTAGTTATTTTGTATTTTAATGAACCAAACTTGATTTTTTTGGTAGGCCTTTCCATAATGGGGCACCTACTAAGCATGTTTGTAGAACATGGTACGGCAGTTCTTCTAACAAACTCAAATGTCTTGCATCTAAATAAGTCACATTAGAGGAATGGCCTCTGCTCTTCATCCCATGGTACTTTATTACTAAGTATTTTAATTCTATGTCTGCATGCTTACATGTTCTCTTGTTTATATTTCTCTACTTTATGTAAATTTAAGTTAATTTTAGTTGTTTATATGTATACTCTCTTTGATATAGTACATGCGTGAGCTGTGGTCACCTATAAGTGGCTAAGCATCTGTTAATGTTAAATGTCCTTGTTCCTATGTAATTGTGTAGATGTATTATCCGTTGGTGAACCTTAAATAAAAAAAATAAAAAAAAACAACCTATGCTACTATTGTCTCCTGGCTGATGACACAGAATAACAACAAGAAATAGTTGATTGACCCTTAAATCAATTGAAAAATTTATAGTAGGCGTGAATTGATTAGTTTTTATAGAGGAAATCAGAATTGGCTATAACTTTAATCAGTCTCTGTTTGTAATATTGTGTAGTCTTGTTAAAAAAAAATGACGGTATTGGCAGATTACAAAAACGACGTTTGTCTGAATTAGTTAAATAACGATAGTAAATAAGTGGACCCGGGTATGTCCTTAAACTACGTCCAAGACCACCGGTGGACGGGCAGCAGCGTCCCTCAAACTCGGTGTACTCGACTGCGATCGCCAACCCGCCTGCCAAGCGTGGCGATTATGGCATTCACCCCCCATCATGCAGGTCTAAGGGGGAGGCCTATGTTCAGCAGTGGACGTCTTATGGCTGAGATGGATGGATGGGTAAATAAGTGATCAAACAAACGCAGTTTTTGTAATACAGTGTGTTTTCTGTAACAGGAGCAATAAATTAAACTGTAGGCAATAAATTAAACTCCTCAAACTGACCAACATTTGATCAGCAACTTATGAAAATAACTCATGGTTTGATTTTTATTACACTTTAAAGTTTATTCTAAGACGCAATGTATTGCAAATTTTGTTATGTTGAAAGCGTGACAAGTAACGCCAAACACACTGATGTCAGCGTACATTGAAGGCAATAATTATTTTGTATGAAAAAGAGGAAGTCTAAAGAATTCATAATTTTTAAAAGTTGCTGAACAAATGTTGGTCAGTTTGAGGAGTACAGCCTTTAGTTTAATTTATTGCTCCTGTTACAGGAAGCACCCTGTATATTCTACGGCGCTTATGGTTATAACAGACGGGCTTAAATTTAATTTACACTGAGTAAAGCAGGCCATTGTATAGTCATTCATAAGTTTAAGTTTTTAAACTAAAATTATTGCAAAATATACCTTCAACTTTATGATTATTAAGAGTAGACCTGCTTTGATCAGTTCTACCTTATAATCGCTAATCATTCAGTGACTACTGAATCAGATACTAGTACTATTCATGTTTTAGCTCGCTATTGCATAGAGCTAAGTCAATGAAATGTAATTAAAAGTCAAAACCTATGACATTTTATTGCGCTTATCTTCTAGATCTTTTCGCAGAGTAATATTTTGGTTTTAATTAATATGGATTTCCGCAAAGTAACGCCTGACGGATAAGATAAAAAAATCAATAAACTAAAATAATATAATAAAATTATGTCATATGTTTTGAATATTTATGATAAGTCAGTCCTCGCACGGACGTTTACTGACGAAAATAACTATTGAAAGCGCGGGCAGGGGACTTTCCGGTTTCGGCTAATACCGATTTTTATACATTTGTTTTTTTTTAATTTGTTTTTTTACGTTTTCAGACGCCCTGAAGGCGAGGACTGACTTATCGCCTGGCAACGTATATTAGGTTATGTTTTATTAACCTTCAGTGGCCGGGGGTTGCGGTAAGTGCGGGGGCGCGGGGTGCTCCCCCGCCAGCGGGAACTCCGCCCCGAGCGCTGCGCCGACCGGTTTCATCAGTGTATACATGTTGTCGCCCCCTGCCGTAAACGCTTGTTTCGGTTTCGGCCGATACCAGTTTTTCTGGTATCGAGCGCGTCACGTCTCTTTAGACGATAGCGAAATAAACTTTTTTTTTGTGATATGCAAAATTTAGAGTTATTAAAACTTATTGACTGTCATTTTGTTTCGATATCGTTTTTATGGCATAATACAATATTATTTATTTAGGTTTTATGGAATAAATACATAGACAAAATTATGTCGGGGCGATAGGTTATGAACAGAAACAAAAATTATAAAAAAGACAATTACAAACATTTATTTCAAGTAATTAATGATAATTTTGCCTATGTTATTTAATTGTACAAAAATGAGTATTTTTCAATATTTTAAAATTAAAAACTCGATTAAAAATAGACTTAGATAAAATTTATTTTAGGCATTTTTCTGAAAGTAAAGCAAGTATTTTATTAAAGAAGTCGATTTCTAAATTTTAAGGGAAATAATTTTATTTTGAATCGAGTTATTTTAACAGACAAGAAATCACAGGTATTTTTCGCCCAGAAACATTGTCATAATAAAACTAAAAAAAAAAACAATGTAGGCATAATTTCTATAGACTGAGTGGAGTTATTTTATTGTTTCTAAAATAATGTGTAATATAGCAGCAAAAGTTGATAAACGAGCGAGGTGTTCAAAATTACCTTGACACACTCTTAGTAACAATAAAGTCGCGTCAAGATCATTTTGAACTCCTCGCCCGCTTAGCAACTTCTGCTGCTGAATGTACGATTTTTGTTTATCTTTTATTACTACGTATTTTTAGTAAGTAACAAAATGAATGTTTCTGATCGAAAATATAGAATCGATACAAACATAAAAGAGGGTAATGTACAAAATTGGGACAACTTAAAAACAACATAAAAAGCGTTATACAGAAGAGACCCAAGCGTGTAGAACCAAGATTAAGCAAGAGTGAAGCAAGCAGAACGAAAAAATAAGATTTTATGATAGGTAACTTTACGCTAAATTGATTTTTTTTTCGGAAAGTTTTTGGCGCGGATATTTAAGGACTTTTGACACATAAATATGAAAAAAAAAATGTGTTACTTACAAATATTTTTGGTTACATCACGCCGAAAACTTTTCACTAGAAAATCATTATACATTTAAGGAAGTGCCACAGTGAAATACCTTGTTTTTAGTGATGTAACGATACAAAAACCTGCAAATGTCTAAATAAATGGTATAGTTGTAAGGTTAGGTTAGACGCCGTTGGCTCGGCCAGTAGTCACAGTAAAGCTGGTATACCGGTTGACTGATTTGGTACCGATACCGAATTCGAAACCAGAAAAGTTTCCGAAATCATATCCCAACCCAAGGGGCACAAAGTGCCAACTATAAAAAGGTTTTATTATGAGAAATTACAGATATAATATGGTGCACATCCATAAAAAGTATATTTTGCGATAGAAATTTCTAATAATATTACAAAATGCGGAAGTAACTGTCTCCATTTGTATGTATATGATCACTGCACGCTTAAACCGCTGAAGCGATTTAGATGAAATTTAGTATGGAGACGAATTTACGGGCAGAAGAATTTTTCTACACTAGTAGAAAAATTTAAAAGCCCATAATTACAAATAAAAACAAACTAAGCTAATTCTAGCCGTTTGAAATGTCACAAAACAGCTACAAAAAGTTGCCTTTTCCTTATTCAAAATTACAAGGCATTGTCACTGAGAAAATGTTCCTAGTTATTTTAAATATTACCATCAGAAAGCGTAACTGCCAAAAGTCACAATCGCAAATTCGGTATCGGTACCGGTACCAAAAAATCGGTACCGTTTCCCGCCACCTCGCTGCGCTTGTCACCTGCGCTCACCTGAGTTGGAGGAGTCCTGCGGGCTGGGCATGATAGGCGTGGGCGGGCCGGGCGGGCCGTTGGAGCCCGGGGGGGCTCCGTAGCCGGGCGAGCCGCCGCTGTAGTTGAGCGGCGCCGCGCCGCCGCCGCTGCCCCCCGCCCAGGCGCCGCGGGGACCCATACCCATTGGTGGCATACCTGGTTAAATATAGAGTTTAGCACACCAGTACTCATGTCGTGGTAGAGTGTTCGCGACCCCATAACGTTCTCCCGAGAGGCTGTCCATAAATTACGTCATCAATTTTTGACGATTTTTAAAGAATGGTGTTTTTATTACAAGCTTTTGTTTAACTCGCCCTGTTAGTATGTATGTTTTTTAGTGTGGGTCAAATCTAGAAAGCTAAATTTGACCCACTTCCCGATTTCCGATTGAGCTGAAATTGTATACATTACTACTACTACTACTACTACTAGTTGCCTCATAGAGAAATATAGTAATACAAGAGTGCTCACTCCATACATCAGTTTTGGTCCCAGAAATATTAGTATTTCCATAGCAACTTTCATAGTCGACATCTAGCATCGAGTAGCGGAATTATCAGTACTTTAAGTAGCAGTAGTAGTACTGTCAAGTGACAACAGATGTAGCAGCGACCGGAAAGTCTTATGTTGTTGATATTAGAGTTTCCGGTCGGTGCTACATCTATTGTCACTTGACAGTACTACTCATAACAGGCCTTTATCATCTGTGTCAGACGTTTTAAGCAGCATCCTGGTTACGACACTTGCGTTCGTGGCTGTAAAGCCCTATACGAGAGAGGATCCCTCGGCCACACACTACTACTGCTATTTAAAGTACTGATAATTCCGCTACTCGATGCTAGATGTCGACTATGAAAGTTGCTATGGAAATACTAATATTTCTGGGACCAAAACTGATGTATGGAGTGAGCACTCTTGTCTTACTTACTCTATGGTTGCCTGTGGAAAAAAAGAATAGTCAGCGATAAAAGCTTGTACAACATTTTTTTTTGCCAAAAACTTATTTATTTTCGTCATATGCAGCCAGGGAAATTGATTAGGGGGGCGCGTAATAAATTTGAGACACACTGCCCTCCAGTTTTGGTATATGGTGGCCGCTGCTGGAAACCATCGCGAGCGCGACTTCTGGCGAAGGCATTTCGGCGACTCCGTGGGAATCTGCTGAATCCTAAGCCGGAAATGGTGACGCAGCAGAATACTTTTTTTTTAATCTTCATTTAAAAAAAACCGGGCAAGTGCGAGTCGGACTCGCGCACGAAGGGTTCCGTACCATAATGCAAAAAAAAAAACAAAAAAAAAGCAAAAAAAAACAGTCACCCATCCAAGTACTGACCACTCCCGACGTTGCTTAACTTTGGTCAAAAATCACGTTTGTTGTATGGGAGCCCCATTTAAATCTTTATTTTATTGTTTTTAGTATTTGTTGTTATAGCGGCAACAGAAATACATCATCTGTGAAAATTTCAACTGTCTAGCTATCACGGTTCGTGAGATACAGCCTGGTGACAGACAGACGGACGGACGGACGGACGGACAGCGAAGTCTTAGTAATAGGGTCCCGTTTTACCCTTTGGGTACGGAACCCTAAAAAGGTCTTCGTCGCTGCGCGATGATGCCGGCCTCATAATAATTACATAATTATGATAAATGTGTAGAGTTTAACAATTTGTTTATTAAGGCCCACTTGCACCATCCCACTAACCCGGGGTTAACCGGTTAAATCGTTAAGCTAGTGTCAAATTGTACTGGTAACCATGGTGACACTCCAGGTTTAACCTGTTAACCCCGGGTTAGTTAATGGTGCAAGTAGCCCTAAGTGGTACAATTGAATAGTCTTCTTATATGTCGGTTTAGACATCAATATATTACATACGCCAACGTCAGTCAGAAGCAGTGGTGGCCGAGTGGATATGACGTCTGACTTTCAATCCGGAGGTCGCGGGTTCAAATCCTGGCTCGTACCAATGAGTTTTTCGGAACTTTTGTACGAAATATCATTTGATATTTACCACTAGCTTTTCGGTGAAGGAAAACATCGTGAGGAAACCTGCATACATCTGCGAAGGAAATTCAAATGTGTATGTGAAGTCCCCAATCCGCATTGGGCTAGCGTGGGGACTATACCCCAAGTCCTCTCGCGCATGAGAGGAGGCCTGTGCTCAGCAGTGGGACGTATAGGCTGAAATGATGATGATGATGATGAACGTCAGTTAGGTTAAGTTTGGCTTGCGTTTCAAATGCCCTGCGATCGGCTCCGATCCGAGCACACTCCACCAATGCGTGGTAGGTATCTTCTCTTATCACACATCTTGAACGAACAGCAGAATACTTGTGACGCCAAAATTATTTTTAGGTTTGGAAGCTTATTAATGTATGTCTGTAAGGTATGTATCCGGGAGTTTTCAGAAAACAGTGTACCCAAAAGAAAAGTTAATAACTATCAGTTTTGTGACGGCAGTTAATTTTTCCTTTTTAGGGTTCCGTACCCAAAGGGTAAAACGGGACCCTATTACTAAGACTTCGCTGTCCGTCCGTCCGTCTGTCCGTCTGTCTGTCACCAGGCTGTATCTCACGAACCGTGATAGCTAGACAGTTGAAATTTTCACAGATGATGTATTTCTGTTGCCGCTATAACAACAAATTCTGAAAACAGAATAAAATAAAGATTTAAATGGGGCTCCCATACAACAAACGTGATTTATGACCAAAGTTAAGCAACGTCGGGAGGGGTCAGTACTTGGATGGGTGACCGTTTTCTTTTTGCTTTTTTTGTTTTTTTTTTTTTTGCATTATGGTACGGAACCCTTCGTGCGCGAGTCCGACTCGCACTTGCCCGGTTTTTTTAATGTATGTCTGTAAGGTATGTATCTGGGAGTTTTCAGAAAACAGTGTACCCAAAAGAAAAGTTAATAACTATCAGTTTTGTGACGGCAGTTAATTTTTCCTTTTTTTACACTTTTCATTAAAATTTAATTATCGTCACAAAACTGATAGTGATTAACTTTTAACAACTCACGCTAATTGGGTACCTACACTATTTTCTGTAAACTCCCATCTATGGGCTTTAGTTGCCTGAAAATAAATGCTATATATTAACATTGCAATTGTGACTGTGAAGTATTATTACCAAACGTCGGACTATAGGGGGCAGTTTGAGGGCAAGGTAAGGTTTACAAAAAAAAATTAACTTACGAGTATTATAATGTACCTAACTAACGTACAGCCTTAGAGCCGTGTTCATAGAACTTGACATGCCCAGTTAACTCATTTGTTTTGTTCCTTTCTCGCAGCTGCAATTGTCTGAGTGACGGATAAAGCCAAACGAACTTTTTCGCCATTGTGACTTATATGTGTAGTCCAAGTACGTTTATAAATAACGCAGTTAGTTGCTATGATATTTGGAATTTCACATTATAAATACTAGGTACCAAATACTAAGTACAAATACTCGAAAGTGAATTGATTGATTTGCGAACCTTACCTATCATTCTGACATGCCACGAAAATGCCCGCTGGGCTGGAGTCCGATGTATGATTATTACTTATGTAATTATTGAAATGTAAGGAATCGAAAGGTATTGCTTTTTGATTTCCACTTTATAATGATGTTTCTATTTAACTATCTATCTTTCGCCGAAGGTTGTCGTATTTCGGCAGTTCGGCAGTTTCGGCCGCCGCGCTCCACGAGTTGTACTAGGGAGGCATGTGTGTGTGGGGGGGGGGGGGGGGGTGACTCACCTGGTCCCTGCGGCGGGGGGCCGCGCATGGCGGAGTAGGCGCCGGGCGACATGGGCCCGCAGCCCGGGCGCGGCGGCGTCATGCGCGGCCCCAGCAGCGCCGCCGCGCCGCCGCCGCCGCGCTCCATCGAGTTGTACTAGGGAGGCATGTGTGTGTGGGGGGGGGGGGGGGGGGTGACTCACCTGGTCCCTGCGGCGGGGGGCCGCGCATGGCGGAGTAGGCGCCGGGCGACATGGGCCCGCAGCCCGGGCGCGGCGGCGTCATGCGCGGCCCCAGCAGCGCCGCCGCGCCGCCGCCGCCGCGCTCCATCGAGTTGTACTAGGGAGGCATGTGTGTGTGTGGGGGGGGGGGGGGGGGGTGACTCACCTGGTCCCTGCGGCGGGGGGCCGCGCATGGCGGAGTAGGCGCCGGGCGACATGGGCCCGCAGCCCGGGCGCGGCGGCGTCATGCGCGGCCCCAGCAGCGCCGCCGCGCCGCCGCCGCCGCGCTCCATCGAGTTGTACTAGGGAGGCATGTGTGTGTGTGGGGGGGGGGGGGGGGGGGGGGGTGACTCACCTGGTCCCTGCGGCGGGGGGCCGCGCATGGCGGAGTAGGCGCCGGGCGACATGGGCCCGCAGCCCGGGCGCGGCGGCGTCATGCGCGGCCCCAGCAGCGCCGCCGCGCCGCCGCCGCCGCGCTCCATCGAGTTGTACTAGGGAGGCATGTGTGTGTGGGGGGGGGGGGGGGGTGACTCACCTGGTCCCTGCGGCGGGGGGCCGCGCATGGCGGAGTAGGCGCCGGGCGACATGGGCCCGCAGCCCGGGCGCGGCGGCGTCATGCGCGGCCCCAGCAGCGCCGCCGCGCCGCCGCCGCCGCGCTCCATCGAGTTGTACTAGGGAGGCATGTGTGTGTGGGGGGGGGGGGGGGGGGGTGACTCACCTGGTCCCTGCGGCGGGGGGCCGCGCATGGCGGAGTAGGCGCCGGGCGACATGGGCCCGCAGCCCGGGCGCGGCGGCGTCATGCGCGGCCCCAGCAGCGCCGCCGCGCCGCCGCCGCCGCGCTCCATCGAGTTGTACTAGGGAGGCATGTGTGTGTGGGGGGGGGGGGGGGGGGGTGACTCACCTGGTCCCTGCGGCGGGGGGCCGCGCATGGCGGAGTAGGCGCCGGGCGACATGGGCCCGCAGCCCGGGCGCGGCGGCGTCATGCGCGGCCCCAGCAGCGCCGCCGCGCCGCCGCCGCCGCGCTCCATCGAGTTGCCCATC
The DNA here is from genome assembly GCF_963556715.1 of Cydia fagiglandana. Lineage (NCBI taxonomy): Eukaryota > Metazoa > Arthropoda > Insecta > Lepidoptera > Tortricidae > Cydia > Cydia fagiglandana. Next base: position 1,454,803 of record NC_085955.1, on the reverse strand, counting down.
ATACCGCCACCTGCACACCACACCAGTTCAACACCGCGTCTTAACACATACATTGCCACCCAACCAAACTAGACGTCCGCGCCAGGCCACAACAATTTCGTCATTAAAACTACCACGATCCCGACTATCGGGTCTTCCGACCTGGAAACGAAATCATAAAATAGTTAAAATACCCAAGTCGGGTTTTTGGCACTGAATGTGTTAAAACTAACCTTATAGTCTTTTTATTCATTAAACCAGGAGTCATCAAATGACAGACCGCGGTCCGCGTCTAATCGTCGTAAATTTAAGAGTTAGTCGCGCTACCCCCTCTGCCACGCATCCGGTAATTTTACTCCATGTTCGAGTCGAAAGTATCTTTGTGGGACGTCCGTGTCTTTGAACGGACCAATCACGGCACGGGACTTCGCTCACCTCGTCCCGCGCACTCCCGCATTTTTGGCATCATCGGTTGCATGAAATAATTGCTCTAAACTCGGTCTAGAGGATTCCTAGTCTATGGTCTCTTGTTAGTGTTGCTCTTCGAATCTAATAATGGACCTATTTAATTTTTTTGCTTATTTAATAACCTTAAGGAGAAACATACCGCGAGGTTCATTTTTATTTTAAAAACCGGACCCCTGAAGAAACGACTTGGAGACTTAGATTACAAAGGCTCGGAACCAGTTTTTCCTTCATACAAAAAAATCGATATTATTATGTTCTTTTTCGTTCTTTGGTTTATTATTTAATTTTTAATTGGAACAATTTAATATTACGAAATTGTTACCTAAAAACACGATTCAGTCCTACGTATAAAGCATAAAATAATTAAAATATTAGACTATTTCGGGTTTTCTAAAAGAAAAAGGTTCCGAGCCCTGTGCATTAGACTCTGTAGTACCAAAAAGAATAGATAGTATAGAGGGGTCCTGTCATTGTAAATTTTGTAGTCACAGTACATTTACCGCCATCTATCGACACACGACTAAAACTCAAAATGAAAACGTAAAATTATCAAAAAGAAATATATAAAAAAAATGTATATATATGGATAAATGATTTTATTATTTTTATATCATTTTGACCCATGTTCATTCACTGATATCTATGTGTTAAAATTGTTAAATATGAAACGGTGTCGTCACGCCATCTAGCCGAGGATAGGCTAAAGGTGTGTCCGCCATCTATCCGAGAATGACTTATTCTTGATTTCCGAGGCACGTTTTTTCCTTAGACTTTATTCATCTTATACGAAATTACATATAGGTATATCTTTGGTAGTACTAACTTTTATTGAATAAAATAAGGCCCGCAATAAAAAAATGCTTTATCCACTTATAAAACAAAACATACCTGGCGGTCCGTTAAAATCGTTGCCCATCCCCATCCTGACAGGCTGGCGAGGTCCGCTGGAGTACCAAGGTCCGATGAAGGGCTGCGAGCCCATGAGCTGGGGCTGCGGGCCGTGCGGGGACGGCTGCGAGCCGGGGTGAGGCGCGGGCGGTGACGGCCGGAGGGAGGAGTTTGGGAAGAAACCGGGCGGCATGCCTCCGCCGCCCATGCCTGCAATAAAAGGGTGAGAATAATTTCTATTTACTAACAATACTTTAGTCTCTACCGGCCCACCGTACAAGGAAAATTGGCAGTAATATTTGAATCAATGGTATTAAGAAATAGAGTTGAATATGCTTTGTTTTCAATTGAACGAAACAAAAGAAAAGCAACTCTATTGCATTTCATTATGATTAAAATTTCATTGTAGATAATTTGTACCAGTATTAGGACATTGAACCCAACGAAGTTAAGCCACCTACAGCTATTTTTAGGGTTCCGACCTCAAAAGGAAAAAAACGGAACCATTATACTTTATCGCGGGCCGCATGCGGTCCGCGAACCTCTCACTTGCGGCCTGCAAGCCAACCTAGCTATTTTGTATGTAATATTGACAAACGACAATGTCTGCTAAAGTCACAAATATTAACAAAGTACGGCCCGCATCAGCTTCGTTCACTAATATGTGGCCCTTGGCTGCTAAAAGCTTGGCTTGACCACTGCTTTATACTTTATAGGATCCCTTTGTTGTCCGTCGTCAGTCTGGCAAGACCCTTTATCTCGGGAACGCGTGAAGGTATCGAGTTGAAATTAAAACCATGTACTCATGTCTACAGTCCCTTGAAGCTGTGAAAAAATGAAACTTCAAAGTTGACGTAAAAAAAAGATACGGCCGTTTATGCCGTAATAAACGTATATTCCGACGATGTCAAGGCAGGGGTGCGAAGCTCCTGACTTCGGCCAAACTCGGCTCCGCTCGGCTCAGCATTGCTCCGAGCAATTATTAGGGTTGGCACCACTTGACTTCCTTTTGCGTGCACGACCACAGATAAGATAATCACTTGAATTTTGTCAACCCTAATTGGCCGAAAGGGATAGTGCCATGTATTAGAAAGGGATAGCATGATTCGACCCTGAACCGCTGTCAAACTTCGGTTTTGTAGGAAGCTTCCTTTCTGTACGGTAGTACTATTATTTATTCTGTGGTCAAGGGAAACAAAATTTATAGGGTGCTATCAGTGTGCTAGAATTACGAAATTTGGCATGTAATTTCGACTTATACTACAAGTGCAGAAAAAAATCTGAATCGCTAAAAATTTGTAAAAAATAAAAAAGTTTAATTTGTCCAGTTTTTGTATAGAACCTACTATTTTAATGTTGGTTGATAATGTATTCCAATGCTTCAATCCGAAGCCAACTAAAAGTCCTCACTCCTCTCTCTGTAACCTGCTTGAGGAGAGCTCTTTCTTTCTTTGGACACGTGGCGAGACGAGAATCACACAACCTCGAGAAAATAATAATGATTGGCCGTGTCGAGGGAACAAGAAGTAGAGGCAGAGCTCCAACTCGCTGGACGGATCCACTCCTGGAGGCAATTAATAGTGGCACACAGTCCGTACTTCTTCAGGCTCAGAACAGAGCAGCCTGGAGGCTTCTTATAGACAGAGCTACTTATGGTGGTCACGACCCTCAGCTAGAGATGGGTAGTGAGTAAATACTCACAGGTAAATACCGAGTAAATACTCAGTATTTACTCAATATACCCGTATTTACTCGTTTATACCCAAATTGGTGGGTATAAACTATTTAGAGTGCTGAAAGGGGCATATAAATTTGAAATATAGGTGTATTTTGTAAGCCGCTACTGGATTAAGTACTCAAAATTGTAAGAAATGTATTTTTAAGAGGGGCACTCCATACATGTAACTAATTGTCACAAAAAAATATCTCATAAACCACCAACGTGTTGCACGTCATTAAATGGGTCTTCAAAAATAACTGGAATGTTTCTAAGAACATTTTTGGATAAATTGAATATTTTTGGAAAAAAACCGTTTCGAAAGGCCAAAATAATGTTTATCTCTCTATAACTTTCGAACCAAAGTTCAGAAAAAATATGAAAACATATCGGGAGATTAGCCGTATAATAGAGTACAAAAAACAATATTTTGAACATCATCGGTTGAGCCATTTTTGAGTTTTCTTTAAAAAACCCTTAATAAAAGGTCGTAAGTGCCGCGTAAACACGCACTTTTGCGCGACATGCACTTATCTAGAACATCGATAGAATTTAAGTACTCATATTTTTTAAGTAAATACCTTCTTATTTAAAACAAAATTGTTATCACAATTTGCCTCTCACTAATAATTACCTTTTTTTCCTAAATTAAGCGCCCTCTATGCTTTTTATTTTATAGATATTGTTAATACACGTTAGCACTCTTCAATAAAAGACAATTTTGTTCTTAAATCTCACTTTTTGAATATTTTATAAGCAATCGTTTTTACCCACCTAAATGAGTAAATACGGGTATTTATCGGGTGCTTTGAGTAAATACCGAGTAAATACTCAGTATTTACTCACCCCTACCCATCTCTACCCTCAGCTGTGAGGATAACGATGAAGAAGAAGAAGAATGTATTCCCATCAAAAACATTAATGTGAAATGAGAGCCAAGTTCAATATTAAGAATATTTGTTGTTGTTGATTTAACCGGAAAAAGAATTGAGATCTATATGGGTGCCTAGTTCTAGTTTGCTTGGGGTGTAATTAAAGTTCAGAATTTGATGAAAGAGGCAAGCTATGATGGCACAATCTATGCAAAACTTTGATAGTTGCCAACCCCATTACACTAAAGCAGTGGTTTACAAACTGGGGCGAAGTCTCTGCTAGCCTTAAAATAATGCATAAGCAAGCAACCCCAGACAACACTTCCTATCTAACCGTGTAGTAAAAGTGTGGAACAGTTACCCGAATCAGTGATCAGTGCACCCTCCATAAACTCTTTTAAAAACAAACTCGATGAACACTTTCGTAGATCACAAAACACAAGTGGACATTGATGTGCACATATCAGCTTTAAGCTGCCTGTGCATTCACATGTAATAATAATAAGCGAAACATTTCATTTGTACTAAAGGGGTCATGTGATAGACAAGTTTGAAAAACACTAAATAAAAAAAACAATACAAGAACTACCTCTCACATTTAAAAGTATGATACACCTGCCTTTCATTAGTATCATTCAATATTTGACTCTTTCATCCTAAAAAAATAATTTAGCATCTATAAATGATATTATATATAGGTAAAACATGCCTTTAACTTGATATTTGTATTTTTTTAGGAATATTTTGAATTTCCTTTGCTGTAAGGTGTTTATTTACTGTACAGTCAACTGTAAAAATATGGAAGTAGACTACTTACTCAAAATATGTCTCATAGTTCTTAATTCACTGATATAAAGAGTTATGGGACATATTTTTGAGATGATTTGTAAACCCATATTTTTACAGTTGACTGTACACAAGGCAGAAGTTAACATTTAAACTTCAAAGCAAATCTATTTAACAGACATAATCTTTGTAACAGACAGAAAGTTAAAAATATGATTTACCTACTTTCAAACACACAAAATTGATATTACAAGTCATGTTTTTACATTACAACTTGTAAAAACCCATGAATAACATGGCAATGTTGTAAAAACCACGCATTATCTCAGAACAAACCACTATTTACACACTGTGATAAGAAAAACTATGCCCTACATACTGGAGACGAAGTTAGTAAAACGTATCATAAATACGATGTTTTTAAGTGATATAAAGGTTCGTACCGTCATTAGGAGGTGCCGGACCGGCGTTGTGTCCAATCCCGTTCACTCCATATCCAGAATTAACAAAGCCGTAGTCATGGAAGGCCTTAGCCTCAGATGAGTGTTCGCAAGTGTCCCGGCGCTCCGGCGCCGCGCAGTACAGGTCCCAGAACACGCACCACCACGAATGCAGGAACCCCGGCGGCTCCCCGAGCGTTATGTTCTTCTCCCATCGTATTTCTGAGAGAAACGTCTGCGCCGCCTTCTGAGCCCCAACATGAAGCAGGTACTCATACACATAGAGGGCCAACTTCTCGCGAGCCTGAGCGTCCGAAGGCACCGTAGAGCCTTTGCCCTTGGCATACATATCGACTGGAAGTCGACGTTTATGATTAAATTGTTTATTATTTACATTAACGCTTTATATCAATAAATTCAACTTTACAAAATGTCATTGATCGATGGCGACATTTGGCGTCTGTGGCATAGAGAAATCGGATTGTTCTCTATGTAAACAGCGAGCTGTCATAAAAGTGTGTCTATGACTAGTAATAGACAAATTGCATTTCCGCTCCTACAGTGGCAAATATATTTTTAAAACAATTATTTTTAATGAAGTGATAACCTGATAATGCATTTTTTACCTGATTAATACAAAATTAGAATAAAATAATTGTTTGAACCAATTTTTGTTTTTAATTAAGGTATTTTTTTTTGTCCAGCCGCAAATTGTAAACCATGTACCGAAACAAAATAAATTTATATTGTATTTTACTATAAAATATGTCGTAAAACTTATTAAGAAACATTAAATTAGATTTTAAATTTTCAGGTTGAATTGCATGACGCGCTGTTTTAAAACCCTATGGTGTAATCGAAAACGCACTCAAAATCTATAAATGTCTATAATTGTCTATTCCTTCTTCCTTTTCGTGCGGCCGTGTCACCGCGTGGTTCACTGCCGCGTTTCGCGTGAAAAATATCAAAATGGCAATCAGACCAGTATACAGGCCTACGATCGTTAAAAAGAGGACGAAAAGATTCATTCGTCACCAGTCAGACCGATATGACAAACTCAAGCGTAACTGGCGTAAACCGAGAGGTAAGAGATGTGTAAAATTTCATTGAACCATACCAACTTTGACCATGCCTGCCTACTAACTTTATTGCCCAAATAACTCGTTAAAAACATTTAAAGACAGTTTCATGTGCAAAAGAACTAAATTATATTTATTTACTTTGTTCTAACCTAACTAGAATGCATGTCTGATATTTTGTTGTTAGGTTATATTTTGTATCCTATTAAGAGTTCTGACGTTTCTGTAGCCTATAATACGAATTTTAGCTAAAATTAAATCCCAGTCTGTTCCTAAATTTAGACTGTATAGAGTAATATTAGAAATAAACTCATTTCCACCTACCTTACAACTTCAAAACCGTTATAATAATATAACAATGTATAAAAGATAGTCAACGTAACCTGTTACTTGTTAAACTATTTTTCACGTTAAAGAATCACATTGCTAATTTCATCCTCTTGCCTAACAACCAGTCTGGTCCAGTGGTTTCATACTCTGGATTTAGATCATGAGGTCCCTGGTTCAAACCTTGGTTATGGTAAAATATTTCTATGGGTTTATTGTGTCTAAGTTTAGTATTTTCTATGAGTTTATTGCAAGGGCACTCTGTGTTATTCATTATGTATGATAATTACAATTTGTTACCTTGCTAGATCAGAACTACCAAACCCTATTCCGGATAACTCCATAGTTAATCTGGTCATAGTGGTAGACACATTTTTACTATTTCAATAATTTCATTCAAATTTATTTGCGTTTTTTATGGTAATAGCTTATTTTTAGATAGGAGCTTATCTTAGGTACATAATCCGTAGGTCTGGTAGAGAATGCCTCATGGCATTAAGTCCGCCTTTTGTGCTGTAGGGTTGTCTTTGGTGCAATAAAGGTTAAATAAATAATGTAGAAAAATCAATTGTAAAATAAATGGTTTCAGTTTGCTTGTATATAATCTTTGATGATATGAAATTATGAATTGGATTTGGCTAAAATCTGCAAGGAATATAATATGTATATGCAGGTCACTCTCATAACTTAATATAAACCTATTTGCAAATTAAAGAAAAAAAAGTCTGTCCCATCAGCCAAAACGTAAGAACTTTTACACAATACAGTACATATCTCACACATAGTATAATAAAAATCGGGGTCCCTTTGTTTCCCATAAAGTTTTAAGTCATAATGTAACGTTTGTCATATTATCGTTAGTCATAAAACTGAAACCCTTAACTTTTCAGGATTTTCGTCAGGTTATTCTATAGATAGGATAGGTTTGGTTAGGTTTGTTTTATGGCAATCCTGAAAAGTTACGCGTTTCTGAGAAAAACCAATTATGACCAACGAAAATTCGGACAAACAATACATTATGGCTTAAAACTATTTGGGAAACAATAGAGACCCATAAAAATCATTTTATAAATCAAAATATTATTTAAAAAAATCCTTTGAAGTGTCTTTAAAAATATAGCATTATTTTTATATTGCTGACTTAGTTTTTTCATGGACTCAATAACACTGGTGTTGTAACATTTCAGGTATTGACAACAGGGTGCGCAGGCGCTTCAAGGGCCAGTACCTGATGCCCGGCATTGGCTACGGTTCCAACAAGAAGACCCGTCATATGCTCCCAAATGGTTTCCGCAAGGTACACTAATTCTATGCTTCGTTTTTTAGCATTATATAAAAGGTAAACAATCTTGATGCATGTTTATAAGGAAAATAATTGAAAACCGCTTTAAAAAATATTTTTGAAAGCAAAATAATGTAAAACCATTGTATATGTTTTATAATTCTAACATATTTGCTGTGACGTATTTATCAAAAGTGATTTTTAATAAAAAGACGTCAAGATCGCTTACCTTCTTTCTAATGCTAAAAAAAACGAACTAAAATTGATATTATACAGGGCGTCCCACGGCGATGCCACATGGAGGGAAAGTACCTTAAATATCATAGATAGCATATTTTGCTGAAAGAAGACTTCATTTTATTTTTAAAACTTAGTAAAGTTGCATTCATACTTTTTTAATTTTTTTTTTTTAAATGTATGGAAAAAAATTATCGCGTCATTGGAGGAAAAGTACCTTAATTATTGTAAATGAACATCTTACTGAAAGAAGACATTATTTCGATTTAAAAAAACAAGTTGAATTGCATTTTAAATAATTTCATGGTTAAACCGGGAATCAAACCCGCTACATGAGAAAAAAAAAATACCTTGTACCAAAAAAATAATTCTCACATTGAAGCCTTTCGATCGGTATGACAAAGCTACAAGGTATTTTTTTTTCTCGTGTAGCGGGTTCGATTCCCGGTTTAACCATGAAATTATTTAAAATGCAATTCAACTTGTTTTTTTAAATCGAAATAATGTCTTCTTTCAGTAAGATGTTCATTTACAATAATTAAGGTACTTTTCCTCCAATGACGCGATAATTTTTTTCCATACATTTAAAAAAAAAAAATTAAAAAAGTATGAATGCAACTTTACTAAGTTTTAAAAATAAAATGAAGTCTTCTTTCAGCAAAATATGCTATCTATGATATTTAAGGTACTTTCCCTCCATGTGGCATCGCCGTGGGACGCCCTGTATATGTTTTATTTTTTCATTTGTACACAAATCATATAGGTCTGATTTTTAGGGTTCCGTACCCAAAGGGTAAAACGGGACCCTATTACTAAGACTTCGCTGTCCGTCCGTCCGTCCGTCTGTCACCAGGCTGTATCTCACGAACCGTGATAGCTAGACAGTTGAAATTTTCACAGATGATGTATTTCTGTTGCCGCTATAACAACAAATACTAAAAACAGAATAAAATAAAGAGTTAAGTGGGGCTCCCATACAGCAAACGTTATTTTTAACCAAAGTTAAGCAACGTCGGGCGTGGTCAGTACTTGGATGGGTGACCGTTTTCTTTTTGCATATTTTTCCGTTTTTTTTTTTTTGCTTTATGGTACGGAACCCTTCGTGCGCGAGTCCGACTCGCACTTGCCCGGTTTTTTAGAAGTAGAAAGAAGGTAAGCGATTTTGACGTGTATTTTTATTACAAAACACTTTCAAATATGTAACAATTATAAATCATATACCATAATTTACAGTCTTCTGCTTTCATAAGTAATAGAAACTATTTTTAAAAAGCGTTTTCCAATTGGCATATTTTTCTCCAGTATGGGCTACTTAAGACTTTTTCCTTAGCCTATAGTAGTGTCCCACTGCTGGGCAAAGGCCTCTCCCCCTGATTTCCACAACTCTGTAGTGCCTTCTCCGGCCAGCCACTCATGAAGGCATCTAAGTCGTCCCGCCATCTACGTCTGGGCCTGCCGCGTCCGCGCTTCTTTTGCGGCATCCACTTGGTGGCTATACTAGCCCACCTATCCGGATGCATGCGGCAGACATGACCCGCCCGGTCCCACTTCAGCCTGGCGGTCTTCTTCCCCACGTCAGCTATGCGAGTTTTGGAGCGCAATGTGGTGTTTCGGATGCGATCCGTCCTTATACTTAAGACTATTGTGATGATAACTACTCGAAAGTAACTATTATAAATATTTTTGCATTATGGCGAGGTCTACAGCTGACAGAGCCACTATACTGCAAAACGTAATTTAAAACTATGAAAAGTAAGACAATGTTGCCACTGCCACAGAATAAATAATAGTACTAGGTACAGAAGACTCACTCTCTTACAAAACGTGTCTGTCACGATCAGCACAGATATGGCTGCTAGGTGGCGACGCGCGGCTTATGGCAAACCCCAAAATTGGGGTGGAACAGATGTACTTTTAGCTACCTGTAGCAAAGCGACGAAATCGTGGAGTGAGCCACGCCTGACACTGCAATAATTTGTTAAGAGTGCTATTACATTTCGGGGTTGAGCGAGTTTAGGTATTTTAAGCGCTGCGGCAGGCCGTGCGAGCTCAGTATTCCGATCCCTTCTACCACACTCGCACTACAATGATGGATTAAACATTCTTGATCCTTCGCGAAGCATATTGAAATCAACCATAACAACACTAACTGTACTTAACTTATAAAGTCCTAAAACTGTTATTTGGTAAGTACGAAAATACTAAATGCAGTGCAAATGTACATAGGGGCTGTTCATAAATTACGTCATCTATTTTTGACCCCCCCATCCCTCAAATCATCCAAAAATCATGCTTCGGATGACTCTGTTTCCTCCTACGTCATGCTACCATCATCCGATGTTAGACCCCCCCCCCCCCTCCTCCCATTTGAAAATATATTACTCGAAAGAAATTATAGGTACTCGCTTATTTACAAGAAACAAGTTACAAGAAACTGAAGATACACAGGGTCTGATGATGGAGCTGGAAGGTGGCCACGGGTACCAGTCTATCATGTAACTAAACCACTTCGTGTTTGGGCTCGTTTGATTCGTCTCAACAAGATCTTTGACACTGAAGATACACAAGGTCTGATGATGGAGCTGGAAGGAGGCCACGAGTACCAGTCTCTCATGTAACTAAATAATTTCGTGTTTGGGCTCGTTTGATTCGTCTCAACAAGATCTTTGACACAAGACAGTACTCAGGGTCTGATGATAGAGCTGGAAGGTGGTCACCATTACCAATCAACCATACAACTAAACCACATCGTGTTTAGGCTCGTTTTATTCATCTCAACAAGATCTTTGACACTAGGTGATACTCAGAGTCTGATGATGGAGCTGGAAGTTGGTTACCGGTACCAATCAACCATGCTACTAAACCACTTCATGTTTAGGCTCGTTTGACTAGTCTCAACAAGATCTTTGACACTAGGTGATACTCAGAGTCTGATGATGGAGCCGGAAGGTGGTCACCGGTACCAATCAACCATGCAACTAAACCACTTCATGTTTAGGCTCGTTTGACTAGTCTCAACAAGATCTTTGACACTAGGTGATACTCAGGGTCTGATGATGGAGCTGGAAGGTGGTCACCATTACCAATCAACCATACAACTAAACCACATCGTGTTTAGGCTCGTTTTATTCATCTCAACAAGATCTTTGACACTAGGTGATACTCAGAGTCTGATGATGGAGCTGGGAGTTCGTTACCGGTACCAATCAACCATGCAACTAAACCACTTCATGTTTAGGCTCTTTTGACTAGTCTCAACAAGATCTTTGACACTAGGTGATACTCAGAGTCTGATGATGGAGCCGGAAGGTGGTCACCGGTACCAATCAACCATGCAACTAAACCACTTCATGTTTAGGCTCGTTTGATTAGTCTCAACAAGATCTTTGACACTAGGTGATACTCAGAGTCTGGTGATGGAGCTGGAAGGTGGTAACCGGTACCAATCAACCATGCAACTAAACCACTTCGTGTTTAGGCTCGTTTGATTCGTCTCAACAAGATCTTTGACACTAGGTGATAAACCAAACACGAAGCCCAAACACGAAGCCCAAACACGAAGTGGTTCAGTTATGTGATAGACTGGTACCCGTCGCCACCTTCGAGCTCCATCATCAGACCCTGAGTAGTATCTTGTGTCAAAGATCTTGTTGCGACGAATCAAACGAGCCCAAACACGAAGTGGTTCAGTTACATGGTAGACTGGTACCCGTGGCCACAGTCCAGCTCCATCATCAGACCCTGAGTACTATCTTGTGTCAAAGATCTTGTTGAGACGAATAAAACGAGCCTAAACACGAAGTGGTTTAGTTGCATGGTTGATTTGGTACCGGTGACCACCTTCCAGCTCCATCATCAGACCCTGAGTACTATCTTGTGTCAAAGATCTTGTTGAGACGAATAAAACGAGCCTAAACACGAAGTGGTTTAGTTGCATGGTTGATTGGTACTGGTGACCACCTTCCGGCTCCATCATCAGACCCTGAGTACTATCTTAAGTCAAAGATCTTGTTGAGCCGAATCAAACGAGCCCAAACACGAAGTGTTTTAGTTGCATGGTTGATTGGTACCGGTGACCACCTTCCGGCTCCATCATCAGACCCTGAGTACTATTTTGTGTCAAAGATCTTGTTGAGACGAATAAAACGAGCCTAAACACGAAGTGGTTTAGTTGCATGGTTGATTGGTACTGGTGACCACCTTCCGGCTCCATCATCAGACCCTGAGTACTATCTTAAGTCAAAGATCTTGTTGAGCCGAATCAAACGAGCCCAAACACGAAGTGGTTTAGTTGCATGGTTGACTGGTACTGGTGACCACCTTCCGGCTCCATCATCAGACCCTGAGTACTATCTTAAGTCAAAGATCTTGTTGAGCCGAATCAAACGTGCCCAAACACAAAGTGGTTTAGTTGCATGGTTGATTGGTACCGGTGACCACCTTCCGGCTCCATCATCAGACCCTGAGTACTATCTTGTGTCAAAGATCTTGTTGAGATGAATAAAACGAGCCTAAACACAAAGTGGTTTAGTTGCATGGTTGATTGGTACCGGTGACCACCTTCCGGCTCCATCATCAGACCCTGAGTACTATCTTGAGTCAAATAAATACCATGTACCATAATAAATTATAATACTATAAAAACAGTGCTAGGATCAAAGTCTCTCGTTGCGGTTTACACGCACACAGTATAGCGTTTTACACGGCGCCCGCCGCACACAATGATAAAAAACCTCGTCGTCGCCGTTGAAAATGTGCGGAGCCGACCGACACACGTCCTACCTGTACAAGCTCTGCCGCGGCACTGAGCTGGCGAGCGCGCGTCATCGGTAATATAGAGTAGTTATCAAAAAAATGCCATAAAATTATAGTAGAATTTCATAAACACTAATGTATACCAACAGAATAAGCAAACGTTGCAGATTGCTTGAGTATGAAAATGACTTCGATATTAAGTAGATTTTCGTAGCAATTGACACTTGTTTCGGAGAGAAAATTGAGTTCGTTTTACTTTGATTTTCTCTTTCTCAAAGGCATGTAGGAAAAATATCGTTTGATATGCCTAAAGTACAGGGTATTAGTAATACAAAATAGCCAGGTTTAGCAGAGTAAACTTCTCAACATTTCCAAATAAGAGCTTGCCGTTCAGTGCTTCACGGGGTTTTCCGGAAACGACCATCAGAAAAAAATTCATTACTAATTTAATAAGTCCTTTTTCTAATATTTACAACGATATTTAAAAAGATAAGAAGACGCTTTTACTGGAACAAGTACTCATTGTTTCTAATAATGAGCACAAAGTCCTGAATTTCGTCGACTAGTATCATCAATTTTGCATTATTTCGAGTTTTCTTGTAAGAGCGCTCTCAAATAGTAAATTCATTTTGATAAATAATCACACTAAGAAAATTTATTTATTAGTAATTGTACTCCTACGATTCAAAAAAGTACTTTTGCTTACTTATTTTTACATAAATACAAGACGCGCTAGTAAAAAAGTGGCAACATTTTCAACTTTTATTGGCCCAGAATTACGTTTTGCAGTATAGGGGCTGTCCATAAATTACGTCATCGATTTTTGACGATTTTCAAACCCCCCCCCCCTATAATCATCCAAAAATCATGCTTCAAATGACCTCATTTCCTCCTACTTCATGCTGCCGTCATCCGATGTCCAGACCCCCCCCCCCCTAATTTGAAATGACGTAATTTATGAATAGCCCCATAGTATAGAATTTGAGATAATTTCTCTAATCAGCCGGTGTTCATTCCAGGTGCTGGTCCACAACGTGCGCGAGCTGGAGATCCTGATGATGCAGAACCGCACGTACTGCGCCGAGATCGCGCACGCAGTCTCCGCGAAGAAGCGCGCCGCCATCGTCGCGCGCGCGCAGCAGCTCTCCGTGCGCGTCACCAACGCCAGCGCGCGTCTGCGTACGCAGGAGAGCGAATAAACTGATGCTTTAGTTACATACTTTGTTGTTTTATTTATACTTATATTACCAAGCTAAATATTTTAGTACCATCACCATCAGATATATCGGACCGACCAAGGAACTCGCAAATAACTGAACATGCCTTTATTGTCAGGGCGTTAAAGTGCGTGTTCAGATATTTTTGAGCACCTTGGCCGCTCCGATATATCTGATGGCGACTGTACATTACGATACAAGTGCGAAAAGTAGGAAACTCGCAACGAGTGGCGATAAATTATTGCAACACGACTGAATGGAGTGTTTTAAATCGACACGAGTTGCAAATTTCATGCTTTTCGCATGTGTATTGTACAACGTTTAACCTTTTGGACGCCAATGACCGATATATCCGCACCGCAGGTTCAACGCCAAAGACCGATTAATCGATTTCAGTTTTGACACTTTGGTGACGTGGCGTCTGTGTGACAGCTTTAGTGTTTGACACGGCGTCAAAAAGGTTAAATTTTTATATAGTGTCCACGAGGCAGAGACCTAGAGTTAGGCCGTAAAAAGTGCAGCGATTTTGATAGCCGATAAGTGTCAAGTCAATCTTATGAAATTATGACGTATAAATAACACACTGCGTGGGCTATCAAATCCGCTGCAGACTTTTTTTAAGGCATCGCGCTCCTGGCGCTATCAGCCAAACGGGGAAACGGAATTGAAGGATTACAATATAACGGATAATTCGGAATTTTGGACAAGGATCAGGGAAAGGTAAAGTATAATAAATTATTTGTGCGACTGTAGCTTTCCTATCCATGTATAACTTGGTAACATTGTGGTATGGACACAGCGTATCTTTTTTCAGACATAATGGTATTTACTATTTCTACTCGTCGGCAGATGGCGCTAGTAGTATCGTATTTCTGTAGGCCGATTTAAAGCCAGTTCAGAGCGGACAATCAAATGGCCAATTAGGTCAAAAACTAAAAAGGCGTGAAAGGTCAGCCCAAGATAACTGCGATTTAGATAGCACAGACGTTCCGAGTGTCATTTTAACCGTCAAACTGCTACAAAATTATGTGTAAAATCAAAATCGCTGCAGAGTTATCGTGGGCTAACTCTATGCAGACAGGTCATTATCCACATATCCAGTACCCATCAGTATCTGCCTCACGGCATGGCAGGTCACATTGTGATCGTTAGCTAACTGCGCGCGTGGTCGCGTGACAAAAGCTAATAAGTTAAGTTTTGCCGAATCGCTGTCAAAAGGGGACGGCGGAATGCAACTGTAATAAGTTAGAATCAAGTATTTTTGTTTTTGTATTTAGGGAGCAGTTGTTCCCTAAAGTTAAGACGAATTCGTTTATTATTATAGGACCAATAAAATATTGTTGTGGACACATTGATTAGCAAATTAAGGTATACAGGCTGTTTGGTACATCGTTTGCCAAATTAAAATGGCAGATAGGTTGAGTCATTTGATATCTTTTCAGGTCTAGAAATTTTTAATTTGGCCCACTTTTTTTTCATTTCTATGACAGTTTTTTGTAAATTTCAAATTTTTACTTGCGTAGTAGAAAAAAACCATGGCCAATTTTGTTTTTCTAGGCATGAGAAGATAGCAAATGACTCAACCTATCTGCCGTTTTAATTTGGCAAACGATGTACCAAACATCCTGTATACACATATATTTATTGTTTGCACAACCAAGGAAATTACCAATAGTTGCTGCATTAATATTGCTGTCAACAATAAAGTAGAAACAACTTTTATTTAAAATATTGAAAACAAAAATTATACGAAAAACTGTATTCTTGAAAGGAAACTACACATACGGGTAATTACGTTGCTATGAAAAATCTACAGGCGGTTTTAATGTGTGCTATATTGGGTTTGGTGTAACATTGCCCACACCTGTATAATATTTACAACTTTGCCATATGCATGGTAATAGTCGAGTATACTAGTTATAATGTTTTCTATAGCTACAACAACAACAAGCTTACAAGCTTTCTTGAGCTTACCGTGGGGCTCAGTTAATTTGTGTAAAAATGTCCTGTAATATTTATTTTTATTTATTTATAGGTATAACCCACAGAACAATAATCGAGATATCGATATAGGTCTGTGGTATAACCCGTATAACGATTGCGATGAAGTTTCGCCGTTGGTTCCGTACAGTTGACTGCCATTCGGAATGGCACAATATTGGCAAAACAGTTGGTTATGATTTTATTTTTTACGATACACGACCGTACTTGGTACGGAGTCGTTAGGGATACGGGGTGATGCAAAACGCCGTGGAGTTTTTAATTTTGTCTGAAGATTTAATTAGAGTCAGACGAAGCTAACTCTGCATATAATTTTCAATGACAAAGTATGGCAATTTTATAATTACTGTAAAATTTCTAATATGAAAATATGATGTTTAATAACAATAATAACTTTGCACTGTTCTTGTTGGTGCAAAGTTTGCTTAAACGAATTCTATTTAAACAGTTTTTAAGATTACCCATATCGTTCGCCCGTAGGATATTTTAATGTGAACAATCGATTTACTAAATTATTTATTTTTATTCGTGCGGCATTTTTCTTTCTAGGATAACCATCACATTAAGTATGTAAGTACCTACTGAGCGTCTACCGCGAAAACCGAAATTCGCAAATTGCGGGGATCTTTCTCCTTTACTCCAATGAAGGCGTAATTAGAGTGACAGAGAAAAATCCCCGCAATTTGCGAACTTCGATTTTCGCGGTTATAGCCCTGAATTCAGCACTCTGTGTAGGTACTTAAATGGTACTTAGTTCTAGACATACGCTAATAACAATAATATACAGTAAATAAAGTACACTATCATAACATTTAGGTATCATACAATTTCCAACTTCTAGCCCCCGCTAAACTTGTAAAAGTGTAGTTTTTGTGTTCATTCTAATATTGTACCTGGTTTCATTTCAAACGATTTTTCCGGACAGCCTGTATAAGGATTTGCATGGTGCCTTATTTACGTGAAACTTTATCATAGCGTGGCGACCTCTTCAGGGAGTGGTGGTGAGTTACAGCTTAATTGGATTCTTGGCAAATCATAATATTTGGCTATAAGCAGGCGTGGCTCACTCCGCGATTTCGTCGCTTTGCTACAGGTAGCTAAAAGTACATCCGTTCGGCCCCAATTTTGGGGTTTGCCATAAGCCGCGCGTGGCGCTGTCGCCACCTAGCGGCCATATCTGTGCTGATCGTGACAGACGCGTTTAGAGAGTGAGTCTTCTGTACCTAGTACTATTATTTATTCTGTGCTATAAGTCAGATGTGCTTGAAACGTGATTGTCTATTCGACGCTATAGGTCATTGGTCGCTCTTTCTGAAATTGGAAAGTGTTTTATCGGTTACCGAATGCAGTCTTAAAATACCCTAGCTAAAGATATCTCGTATTCCTGCTTAGGAGAAGTTACTTATAAAATTATTAATGACCGCGTTTGCCTAAATTTTAAATTGATGTCTTCCTATATCTGTTCAATAACCAACTCAAAATTATATTCATGAGTATAAATGAGTCGCTTAACTTCAAACTCGGGTAAATCCATCAGTCAGATTATGCGATTTTGGTATTAAGAAAAGGTAATAGGGTAGATATTTGCTGAGAGGGTCGAATGGATTTACCCGAGTTTGAAGTTAAGCGACACAAATAAATCATTTTTTAGATGCAAGTGGAAACGACCAATATCGATGTCATCACTCGCACGGTTTCAAACAGTTGTCAAGATTAAATACTTCCCACAATATTTATTTCATAACGTTCGTATCCCAGGTAGGCACTCGACAGCAGATTATTTTATTTTAAATAAGTAAATAGATTTGATATTTAATTGTAGGTAAGGTGTAGGGGGGAATATTTCGACTGCGGGATAATTTCAACTTGTAGGTATGTGTTGTGTGTGACTTTAGTTAATAATGTAAAACATGGAACATATTTCGATTAGTTGAAATTACCGCGCAGTCGAAATTGTCCCCCTTCACCTTATAAAAAACTTGTTAATGTTGGTATTACACTCATTGAAATCTTCATACAACATTGCCCACTCCCTTGTAGTACTTACAATACAAGCCACAATGAAATAGCATGTCACAATTAGGTACTTGTAAGTCAATTTACTTTTAAGTCAATTGAAATACAATTTTTTCTTAAATTTTTATTGTTATGTAACTTTGCCCACTGAAATAATCGCTGTGTTGCAGCGCCAGCCCTACCAGTCGCAGATTCCAAGATGGCGATGAAGACGCTAAACCCGATCCAGCACAAGCTGACTCGCACCACGCACCACTCGGTGCGCTTCACTAGCGACGAACTACCCAAATACAAGCCTCTCGTAAGTGGATATGTTTGTAAGAAAACAAAGTCATTTCTTTACACACTAACAGGAGAGAAAACTAAGTGTGTTCGCGTACATTTTTCTCTCCTGTGGGCAATAGTTAATAGCTTGTGGGCATGTAAGTAATGATTTTATCATAGTTCTCTAAATAAAAGAAGGACCTTTTCACGTGGATAAGGGTTAAACAAGAAAATTAACCTTTATAGCCCTTAACTCTTGTGCATGTCTTCAGGAAAAACGTAACACAGTTTTCTGTTTGACCCATCCCTCTAAATAGGCACAAATGTAAAATTAAATAGCAGCAACTTCCCAGGACTCTTCCGACTCCAGCCCTCCTATGTTCGCTCCGAGCTCGTACCCCGACCATGACTCGGGCGCGCCGAGCCCGGAGTTCCCCGCCAGCTTCCAGCCGGCCGCGCAGCGCTTGCGACATAATGAGCAGCGTGAGTAACAAGGCTTTACAACTTTGCCCACTGAGAAAACTTTACGACCTAAGAAAAAAATTGTATATTTATTTAGTTAGTGCTTAGAATTACAATACCAGAAAAAAATTACAAGATTGCTTAAATAGAAAAAATATTTATAGAAATTATAAATTTAGAATTTTTGTGTTGGGCAAAGTTGCGGTCAATAGAAATTAAAATCATAATGTCAACAATTCAATATTATAAAAGGTATATTTACAATATAAATAACTTACATGGTATTATGTACTTTATTTCTTTCTAAATAAGATACAAATTACAAATATAAATTAATATTATAACACTTTCAGGCTTGTATTTTTATAGTAACTCTATGTGTGCCATGTTGTTGTTCTGAGTAGTTGAAACGTTGTAGGCATCACTATGGCATCCCGAACCACGGCCAACAAATGTATGCATTTTAATTTGGTTGTAACTTTGCCCACATAAACGAACACTAAGCCAGTATCAAATTGTACTGGTAACCGTGGCAACTCCCGGTTGTACCAGTTAACCCTAAACGTTTGTAATTGTATTTATTTAAATTACGGACAGTCATAAAAATGTTACAGGCATAAAACTGCTGAATCAAATAAACACGATCGTGCAGCAACGTGCAGAGCTCGAGTCGAACAGACTCACACTCTCCACGCTTCTAGACGAACTAAGAAGGAAGCTGAAGAGGCGGGTAGAAGAGTGCCATCTCGAGAAGAAAGAAAAGTTGAAGGTAATATAAATGAAGATCATTACAATATGAACTAGGTCAAAAGTTTCGGTTCAGAAAACTAGATGGCGCTGTACCCCAAGCATGCGGTAACTCGGTTGATATAGATCAGATCAGGGCTCTCCAAACCCCGGCCCGAGGCCAAATCCGGCCCGCGAAGCGTTCCAATCCGGCCCGCGGGAGCCAGGCTCCAGGGATTCCACCCTAACACCAGCAACCAGATCGCCCCACCCCCCCTCGGCGCCGACGGTGGCCCGCGTAAGTTTTCGAGGCGCAATATGGCCCTCCGGTAAAAAAGTTTGGAGACCCCTGATATAGATGGTCAAGCAAATCTTGTTAGTAGAAAAAAGGCGCGAAATTCAAATTTTCTATAAGGTGATATCCCTTCGCGCTTACATTTGTCTAATTTGCCGCCTTTTTCTACTGAGAAGATCTGCTTGACCAACTTTAATATAAATGAATATCGTTACAATATGAACTAGGACAAAAGTTTTGACTATTTTGCGTCGGAAAACTAGATAGCGCTATACGGCTCCAAGCATGCGGTAACTCCTGTCAACCGATAGGGACCGTGCGCGTTGGAGGGTCTGCCATCTTGTGGCCTGAATCGGAAACATATGTGTACATATACATTGCCAAAGCAAGTGCTATTATCAACCTTTCTCGTCGGTACGTTTACATAATATGTTCATAGAAGGTTCTGCCATCTTGTGGGCTACATGGGAAGCATAATCGACACATTTACGCCTCGCGCCAAAAATCTGACGGCTCCCATGCTGCCCCCTATAGTTCATGCACGGGGCCTATAAACGTGATCTTCATTGAGTCTAAAGCACAAACTGCGGCCAGAAAGCTGGGCGTCCTAAATAAGGTGAAGCGATACTTCACACCTGGACAGCTTCTAACACTTTACAAAGCTCAAGTCCGGTCGTGTATGGAGTATTGCAGCCACCTGTGGGATGGCTCAGCTAAATACCAACTCGCCGCTTTGGACTCAGTGGAGCGCAGAGCCAGGAGGATGATTGGCGACAAGAAGCTAACGGCTAAGCTTCAGACTTTGGCCCATCGGCGGAAAGTCGCCAGCCTGTCGGTATTCTACAGGTTGCACTTCGGGGAGTGTGCCCAAGAGCTACACGAGCTCATTCCACCGTCCCCATTTTACCATCGGACTTTTAGACGCACGGCCGGTTTCCATCCTTACTTGGTAGATATTCCGCCAATTCGCACGAAGCGCTTTGCTTCTACTTTCCTTATGCGCACTGCCAAGGAGTGGATGCGCACCGGCAAGGAGCCGGCGTCTATATTTCCGTGCTCTTATATGTATGTATGTATGTATGTCACTTTATTGCACATAAACAGGTTTACATAAAATGGACAAAAACAAAACAAAAATAAAAATGTTATGTACAAAGGCGAACTTATCCCTAAAAGGGATCTCTTCCAGCTAACCTTTGAGAAAATGCGAAAGGATCAGATACTAACAGGTGAAAGACAATTTAATATGGACAAATAGCACTATGAGAATTTTGGATACACATAAAGGACCCGATACTTATAACCCGGCAACCTTCAAATCAAGAGTGAACAGGCACCTTCTGGGCGAGCTCGCTCCATCGTAGGCCACGTCTACGCCTCGGCTAGTCTGTGGCCATGAGTAAACCCATGCATAATAAAAAAAAAAAAAAAAAACGTTAAGCGATAACGTTTGCGCTAAACGCTATACGTTACGCCATCTACTTCAGCACAAATTTCGAGAAATAGCGGCTACAATATTTTGCACTCGTTAATTTTATTTTACTGTTATATGACGCCAGTCAACGTTTTTAGGGTTCCGTACCCAAAGAGTAAAATGGGACCCTATTACTAAGACTCCGCTGTCCGTCCGTCCGTCTGCCACCAGGCTGTATCTCACGAACCATGATAGCTAGACAGTTGAAATTTTCACAGATGATGTATTTCTGTTGCCGCTTTAACAACAAATTTATACTAAAAAGTACGGAACCCTCGGTGGGCGAGTCCGACTCACACTTGTTTTTTTTTAATGATACCATGTTTAATTCTAGGCGTTGAAACAATCGAACCTGCGCCTCGAAAAGGAAAAGCTGGGTCTGACCGCGGAGATAGAGCACGTGAAGCGCCATCTGTTGAAAGAGGAGGCGCATCACGTGCAGCACGCCAGAACCGCGGTCGCGCAGGTACGATGTAGTAAACACAGATGGCGCTGTTCAATAAGAGTCTAAAATATATTTTTTTGTAGACTCTAAAGTTGTAAAGCGCCATCTGTTGAAAAAAAGTTGCAAAACGTGCAGCACGCGAGGACCGTACACTTTAGACTGTAGTAAACACAGATGGCGGTGTTCATTAAAAGTTCATAAAATATTTTTTAGTAGTCTCTAAAGTTGTAACGCGCCATCGCTTGAAAAAAAGTTGCAAAACAAGCAGCACGCGGGGACCGTACACTTTAGACTGTAGTAAACACAGATGGCGGTGTTCATAAAGCTTTAGAAAAGTTTTATCAGCAGACTCAGAAGAGTCACAAAGCAATTATAGCATTTTTAATAAACATAAGTTTCATCATTGAGATTTTTTCCTTACTCTAACTAATCAAATGTTGATGTATTTTTGGCGGCGTTGTTTTCAAAAACTGTTTAATTTTTTAACGCCAATATCAGTAACGACTAATAGGGATGTTTCCTCTACTTAAAATAAATTATTTCACACCGTGCATGGAATAAAGCACCAGATAATAATTAGAAAAACATAGACAGCAGTTATTTTTAAGCACTATTTCTATTTAATAAATCGGATTGAAATGTAAAAAGTAGGTGAGTTGACTGTGACGTCACTACATTCGTTTTCATATAAATTCCATATTAGCAAATTGTTTTGACAGTTCTAAAAAAGAAGCTGATTTGACTAGTAGGAATGTAGCCTATATTACACGATAGCTAGGTACTTGTCTTAAACGCCGGTAACATTTTCTAACTAGACAATGATTGCATAGCTTGAAAAAACGGTGATTTTATACCAAATCTGATCCTTAATAATGGGAGAGAGGCAATGTCTTGCATGGTAGGCAATATTTATTCAGAAAGTTTACAGTATTTTAACCTGCCTTTTTCCGAACAGGCGATCCAAGGTGTGACGAAGGCGGGGCCTTCTGATAGCCTCTTCAGCACGTGTTCGGTGTCCGAGCTGCCCAATCTCGTCAGCAGGAATGTCGCCAAAAACGCTCCTTCCCGTGCTGTAAGTATCCTACAAACCTTTAACCTTTTGACCGATATATCCGCACCGCAGGTTCAACGCCAAAGACTGATTAATCGGTCACAGACCACAGAGCAACATAGACCTACGTGCATATGCATAAAGTTCGCGTCCGCGTGTCAGCTTTTGTGTTTGACACGGCGTCGAAAAGGTTAAATTTCCTGAGAGCGTTTCCTGTGGTTTGGTACAAATTTAGACGATTAAAAAAGCTATGCGTCTAGTCATCATATCAGCCTTTTATCACCCACTGCTGAGCATTGGCCTCTCTTCGAGTAAGCCATATATCCCGGTCCCGAGCCCATCTCATCCAGAAGTGACCCGCAATCTTCCGAATGTCGTCCACCCAACGAGCCAACGGACGCCAGGCACTGCTTTTGTTTGTAAGCGGCAACCATTCCGTTAACATTTTGGACAACCTGCCATCACTCTGCCTGGCAACATGTCCCGCCCAGCTCCATTTAAGCTTGGTAACTGAGTACAGGGTATAAAGAAGACTAACATGGTAGGAATGGGGTCGGTGGAGTATTTTAAGAACGGGTGCCCAGGGCTTTTGAATATTTGCGTCGCCCCCGCCCCTTGTCGCCTTTTTTTTTGGTTTTAGGGTCTAGGGTAAATACGCCCTGATCAGTGTAGTCTTTAGACAACAAGAGAGGATATTTTCTTTGAAAAACCACCACCCTAGAGTTACTCGTAATGAAGTTTCCGGAACGCTTGGTGGTGGTTAAGGGTCGCCAATGGTCCTGGAGTTGCTGGCGTCCAAAGGTTACGGTGACTGCTTACCATTAGGTGAGCCGTATGCTTGCCACCAACGTGGTATTAAAAAATAACTTGGTCAGCAAGTGTTTATTGACTTTAATTGAATATATGTATATGTAAGTAGGTATATGTATTTGTATCAATATTATTTATATATATTATATATATGTATGTTTATGTTAGTGTATTTAAAAGGTACCTAATTGTATTATCTATACTACATGTTTTTTGCACCGCCTACAACTTATCTGCTTTGCCTAAAGGTTGACTGGTAGAGAGTGCCTTACGGCATTAAGTTCGCCTTTTGTACAGTGTATTTCCTTATGTGCAAAAAAGATTAAATAGATAAATAAATAAATATTCCAGGCTGACAGCAAACTAGCGGCAGCGCGTTTGATGCGAGACATCGCGGAACTTCGGCAGCGCGTCGCGCAAGTTGAAATCAGGCTCGCCAACGAGCAGAAGGTATGTAAACTATAAAATAAATAAATAAATATTATAGGACATTCTTACACAGATTGACTAAGTCCCACAGTAAGCTCAAGAAGGCTTGTGTTGTGGGTACTCAGACAACGATATATATAATATACAAATACTTAAATACATAGAAAACACCCATGACTCAGGAACAAATATCTGTATCATCATACAAATAAATGCCCTTACTGGGATTCGAACCCAGGACCATCGGCTTCGCAGGTAGGGTCACTACCCACTAGGCCAGACCGGTCGTCTAACTATGCTAAAGATTATGTTCTTTCAAATGAAATAAAAATGATTCTTTTTAAAACAAAACCAAAATTAGAATAATCGATTCTTGATTTTTCCAACTTCTGTAGGTTGTTTAATCAGTCGTTTAGAGATAGAGTTAGACCAAGAAAAGTCTGCAGCGATTATGATAGCCCACGCAGCGCGAGTGTTCTTCAATTTCTTAGAAGTATGACGTTTAAAATAACACTTGTACTGCGTGGGCTATCACAATCTCTGCAAACTTTTCTTGGTCTAACTCTAACTTGATCCACACATTTCAGTTTGTTTTTCATCCCATCTCATATAGTTTCTTCCCAAAGGAGCAGGATTCTTAGCTCCTTCTCTGGTTGCAGCGCAAGCGGCAAGCGGAGCAGGACATTGTGCGCCTGCGCAAGGAACTCTCCAACACGAAGAGCTGCATCGCCTCGCTGCGTCTCGCGCCGCCGCCATTACGCAAGCAATGCTCCAAGTTCGCTTAAAACACCAACAAACCACAACTGTTATTTATTAACGACATCTTTAATTCTAGAGAGAACGTTACCACAGGAATATCCAATAGATGGCGCTATGAGTTATCGTGGTTATATCGTCACTAGCGACATCATGTAATAAACTCAGTTATTGGAAAGAGTTGTATTAAAAGAGGAGGTACTACCATAAGTATCATAGCGGAACTCGAACTTCACATAATTATATCAAACGTTTCCACCACTGTGTAAGACACCATCACCCAACAACACAATCTATCAATACTATATAATAGATGGCGCTATGACCTAAGGATTTTACATTGACCACTAGCGACATCTAGTGTAATAACCACTAAGTCAAATTTTTAAATAAATGCTCTAACAGCTCTAACCTAACGTAAAAGCGAGGAAAATTGTATTGACATTTGGTATTATATATTTTTCCGATCTAGTTAAAAACATCCACATTCGTAACAATTTGTAAAATGTTTTTAGTAAAATTTAGGTTTAATAAGTACCAAACATTTGACAACGAGTATATTAAAGTAATAATCTAGTCAGTAAAATAGTTTTTCATTAGATAATTATATAAATATTTAATTTATCAGGTAAGTATGTACTAATATTAGCGTAGAAGAATATATAGTCGCACCAATAAAAGTCTGCAGCGGATTTGATACTTGATAGCCCACGCCGTGTAAGTGTTAAGAAGAAGAAAAAGAAGTGTTATGTATACGTCATAATTTCATAGAAATTTGACGTTTAAAATGACACTTGCACTGCACGGCTACCAAAATCGCTGCAGTAAAAAAGTATTTACTTCCCGAATAATTAGAAATAAAGGGGACGCCTCTGTTTTTTTTACTTCCTACTTGATACCTTACTATATGTATCTATTGTCAGCTATATACCGGAGGACAAATATCTAATATTAAAAAATACTTTGTGGAGGTGAAGGAATAATCTTTTTAATACAGTTGCTCAAAAAGTGCTACTTTACGTAGCTGTTTAGCGTGCGGAAAGTTGGTTATCTCGAACTAGTGCCAGGGGTGCGAAGCTCCTGACTTCGGCCAAACTCGGCTCCGCTCGGCTCAGCATTGCTCCGAGCAATTATTAGGGTTGGCACCACTTGACTTCCTTTTGCGTGCACGACCACAGATAAGATAATCACTTGAATTTTGACAACCCTAATTGGCCGAAAGGGATAGTGCCATGTATTAGAAAGGGATAGCATGATTCGACCCTGAACCGCTGTCAAACTTCGGTTTTGTAGGAAGCTTCCTTTCTGTACGGTAGTACTATTATTTATTCTGTGCTAGTGCTTTTTACTTTTCCAATTTTTTTAAATTTATACTTGTTCCAATTCACGACTACTTAGTGATGAGTGTTAATATTAGTTTCCTTTAAACGTCGTAATCAGCATAAAAACCTACCGTTAATGTAAGAATACGAAAAATATTACATATTTCATATTTAATTACTTACCTCTTCATCATTATAACACGTTTATTTTTTAATATTCAATATTGAAAATTCCGTTCTTAATAAGTTGACTGAATGGAACGGAATAGCTGCCCAACGCCCATAGATATAATATACTTAAAGACGACGTCTAACCGAGCTGTCACTGTTACCACTTTTGTTTAGTGTACGATTAACAGTGTTTTTCTTATTTTTTCGCAACTGTATTAAAAAACGTCGTTCGATACACGTGCGGAAATGTCATTCTTCACTCGTCCCGAGTCTTGCCACTCGCCTGCGGCTCGTGGCAAGATATCTCGGTACTCGTGAAGTAATGACATACCTTCCGCACTAGCATCGAAATGTACTATTACAGTACACATTATGGTGCTACTTTACCGCTCTAGGGCAATTATCATAATCATCGCATTTATTCGTTATAAACTATAACATACACAAGTACAGAACAACGATTCGACAGTCGATTAAAATTTTTAAAACACTCCCTTCGGCCGTGTTTCTATTTATCGCCACTCGTTGCGAATTTCCTACTTTTCCCACTTGTATCGTAATGAACTCACGTGGTTCTCTTCACCTCTTATCAATGTTGTCATAGAGAAATATAGTAAGAAAAGAGTGCTCACTCCATACATCAGTTTTGGTACCGAAATTATATTAAGTATACAGGGTGATTCAGGAGACGTGAGCAGGACTAGCACTGCGCATTTCGTAAATTATAAGCAACTGTTTCGTATCAGTATTAGCGAGGATAGCGTTAATTTTCTAGTCATATTGAAAAAAAAAGTTATTAATTTATTTACGACATGCATGGTCACCCTACAATTAGAATACTAAACTACCGATATTCTGTGTCAAATTGAATGTCATCACGGTCTGGTTACTTTTGAAAACTCGTATCTCACTCAAGTTTGACAGTTTATTTTCTTCGTAATCATAATGCTGTCATTACGGTTAAAGAGGTTTTATGTTTATTAATTGGGTCTTGTAGGGTGACCATGATTGTAGAGAATTAAATTTGCCCTCGCCAAAAAGTTAAAAATAGGAAAAAGTGTGAATGTTTCACCTAAATACGACGGTGATCGATCAATTATCAGTTACTGAGTGTGCAGGATTAGTCCTGCTCACGTCTCATGAATCACCCTGTATAATATGTTGGTATTTTCATAGTCGACATCTAGTATCGAGTTGCAGAATTATCAGTACTGCTACTTGACAATTAATTAATTTAATTAATTATCATTTATTTAAGGACCAACTGAGATCATTTTTAGGGTTCCGTACCCAAAGGGTAAAACGGGACCCTATTACTAAGACTTCGCTGTCCGTCCGTCCGTCCGTCCGTCCTTCTGTCACCAGGCTGTATCTCACGAACCGTGATAGCTAGACAGTTGAAATTTTCACAGATGATGTATTTCTGTTGCCGCTATAACAACAAATACTAAAAACAGAATAAAATAAAGATTTAAATGGGGCTCCCATACAACAAACGTGATTTTTGACCAAAGTTAAGCAACGTCGGGAGGGGTCAGTACTTGGATGGGTGACCGTTTTCTTTTTGCCTTTTTTGTTTTTTTTTTTTTTGCATTATGGTACGGAACCCTTCGTGCGCGAGTCCTACTCGCACTTGCCCGGTTTTTGTTAGTACTTACGACTATGACTTATAAACTATTGTTAGATACAACAATACAACAAGTAATAGAACAATAGATGTAGCGGCGACCGAAAAGTCTAATGCTCAACAATATTCAGCTAATATTATAAACGGATTTAACCGGAACTCTATTTTCAACTCCTTCTGCTTCTAATATTAGTTGTAAAATGTTGTTCAATACAATTTTCGTTGGTCGCCACATGAGAGACATCTAGTATCGAGTAGCGGTACTGATGATTCCGCTACTCGATGCTAGATGTCGACTATGAAAATACTAATATTATTGGTACCAAAACTGATGGATATGGAGTGAGCACTCTTGTCTTACCTATATTTCTCTATGAAGTTGTTGTAAGGAATATGGTGGGTACTGGATCAAAAAACTTACAAAAAAACTATTAAAATGTATTTCATTTCGTTAAACCTACAACTACATTTTAGCTTTAACATCTTTCAACAAAAACTGGCTAACATCCTCCGCCATGCGCTCCGGGTGGCTAATATGCACATCATGGCCACCCTCCACTATCTTCACACTGTAGTTCCCATTCGGCCAGCACGCGGGGTCCTTTACAAACGACGTTTGGTCATACTCTCCATGGTCTATGGAATCTTGAGCGAGCACGCAGAACGTTGGTGTCGTGGTGGCAGTATAGATGGCGCGGTAAGCATCGCCGGAGAAAGGCATGCGGGTGAAGGTTTTTTGGCGTTGATCGTGAGTAAATCTGTCATGAGAAAAAAAATATCAATTAACTTTCTGCGTATTATTAGCCCCAGATATTATATTTCCGTGTTCTTATAACCCGGCAACCTTCAAATCAAGAGTGAACAGGCACCTTCTGGGCGAGCTCGCTACATCGTAGGCCACGTCTACGCCTCGGCTAGTCTGTGGCCACGAGTAATAAGCCCATTCATAATAATAATAATAAAAAAAGATATCGCTGGTGCGACATGGTGGAGGCGGACCTGCGCGAACTTCGAGTCAGCAATAAGCCTCCTCCACACTCGTGCGCGAATCGCGCGGACAGCGAAATCGACTCCACACTCGCGTTCGCGGCTTCGCCCGCGATTCACGCGCATAGTCTGGAGGGGGCTATAGGCGAGAGGTCGCACAGGACCGAGAAAAGTGGCGCTGTCTTATGTCGGAGGCCAAGTCTCATTTTGTGTCGCTGAGCCAACGTAGTAAGTAAGTGAGTATTATTAGTGAGAATACGAGCGTAGAAAATAAGTAAGGATAGAGTGCTAACTCCATACATCAGTTCTGTTACCAAAACGCCTATTATTTTCGTAGTCGACATCTAGCGTCAAGTAGCGGATTTATCAGTACCGCTACTTGACAATAGATGTAGCGACGAACCAAAAATCTAATGCTAAACAATTTTCAGGCTTTTCAGCTAATATTATAACCAGAATACCATTTTCAACCACTTCTGCTTGTAGTATTAGTTGTAAAGTGTCTTAGCAATATATTTTTCGCCAATCGCAACACTCGTGACATCTGGCTCCAATTTCACCACGGCTACAATTGTCAGTGACATATGTCGAGCGACAATTGTCAAGCGACAGGTGACATATTACAATTTTATAAAATATTTTCTATAGAAATACATACAAACATGACAGGCATTTTGCTACAATTGTATATTACAATTATGTTGTGAAACAAGAATTATTTTTTCTAGTCGACATATTTGTAGAATTGTCGGTGAATCTTGACAGGAAATGAGTTATATGTCGGAATTTCGTTACAATTGTAGTATTTCTTGTGACAATTGTCATAAACTTAGCAAGAGAAATATCTGTTTTTTTCCGATATAATAAACTTTTTTTTAATAATTCAATGATGGTGGCAAACAGGAATACGGCCCGCCCGATGGTAAGTGGTAACCGTAGCCCATGGATGCCTGTGACGTCAGCAACAGTGATGTTTGACAATTGTCGCACTTGTCACCCTGGTGAAATTGGGGCCGGTGTGCCCAAAACATTTGTAAAATTTTTATGTTACCTAAATAGGCCATCTTCAGCTGGTACTAGCACTCTTTCCATCACATGTTCTGCGGCCTCCTTGTGTAGACCACGTGCCTTCATTACTAGATCCAAAGCCTGAGAAAATAAGATAAATAGCCAAATTATTTCTATACTCATACCATAGAGCAGCGGTCGGCAACCTTTTAGCAGCCAAGGGCCACATAAAGATGACGCGGGCCGCACTTTGGTAATATTTGTGACTTTAGAAAACATTGTCGTTCTTCAGTATTACATACAAAATAGCCAGGGAGGTTCGCGGGCCGCAAGCGAGAGGTTTGCGGGCCGCTGGTTGGCGACCGCTGCCATAGAGAAATAAGTAAGCATAGAGTGCTCACTCCATACATCAGTTTTTTTACCAAAATGCTTATTATTTTCGTAGGCGACATCTAGCGTAAAGTACATAGCGGATTTATCAGTACCGCTACTTGACGTAACTAGATACCAGAAGTAATGCGACCGACGAATAGTTTATTGCTCAACAATTTACAACCAATATTACAAGCAGAAGGAGTTGAAAATAGAGTTTCGGATGATCTGGTTATAATATAAGCTGAAAATTGTTGAGCATTAGTCTTGTCGTTGGTCGCCCCATCTATTGTCAAGTAGCGGTACTGATAAATCCACTACTTGACGATAGATGTCGACTACAAAATAACCCACGTTTTGGTAAGAATGATGTATGGAGTAAGCACTCTCATCTCATCATCATTCGCTTGCACTTATTTCCGTTCATTTCGGGTCGGCGCAGCATGTCTTTTTCTTCTATACCTCTCTCTCGCCCGTCATCTCATCATTCACTCACGCTCGTTTCATATCATCTCTCACACAGTCCATCGACCTTTTCCTCGGTTTTCCTCTACCAGTACTTCCCTCCGCATTCATTCGTAATTCCTTTCTCGTCACATGACTTTCATCCCTCCACATCACATGCCCTCTATGCACTCTAAGGGCCATTTGGTGCAAGTCCTACTAGCCCAGGGTTAAGCGGTTAAACTGTTAACCCAGTGTCAAATTGTACGTGTAACCATTGCAACTCAACGTTTAACCGGTTAACCCCGGGTTGGTGGAATGGTACAAGAAGGGCTAATAAGTATTCTTACTTAATATTTCTCTATGGTATTGCATACCCTACCTTTTCGTAAGTATATTTCGGTGCCTCTCTTTCTCCATTAAGCTTGCCATACTGCTCATAGTACCTAACTATGATAGTGTAAGTGGTACCACCGACGGACGCCCTTGACGTCTTGGCTGCAGCATTCATGGGCCGGGATTGGATCCAGCTCCACAATGCGCGTGATGTGGCCAGGGTAGGCTATGTTGAAGAATTTTCCTGCGACAAAGGGGGTAGAATCGGAATTAAAGTTAGTCATCTAAGCGGGTGAGATGTTCAAAATGAGTTCACCGTAGGGATAGTTTCAAGGACCAAAAGTGTCAAGTTTCTTTCAAATACATTATTCGAGAAATAGTGATCAATAATTGAAAACTTCGACTTTAGTTTAAGGCCTGTGTTGACTCTACTACAAAAAGTTTATGTGTCCATCTATGTATATAGGTACTAAGTTTGTCCAGTAAACTGTAGCACAAGCATGTATGTAAACTGTAGCATGGTGTAGGTATATCACATCATATCTGTATACACGATAACTAATAATTGTGCGCCCACCCTAGATTATTAATAAACAGTCTTGAAGTCCAACTCGAGTATCACTGACATGTCGCAGTTGGTAGAATCCGAACCTAAGCTCCCAAACCCATACCTGACCCTGACGCATAACCTGACAGTACCTGCCACACGATAGTATAACTTGGTATAAATTAATTTATTCAGGACGTTTTAAATAACAAAACAATAAATTATTTTAACCAAATAAAAGGTTCAGGGGCCGATTTTTGAAATTCGACCGCTCGATTTCGTGCATTTCGTTGAATAATATCTCCACTACTAGGCATTTAAATTCTACTAATAGAACTGAAATCGAGTGGTCAATCAATACCACTAGATTCAAAATTTCGATCGCTCGTATTAAAAAAAAATGAATTTCGCCGTTTTCCACCGATTTTCGAGTGACGAAATCGAGTGAGCGAAAAACCCCAGGGGGCCGATTTTCGATCGCTCGATTTCGTCACTCGAATATCGGTGGAAAACGGCGAAATGCTAATTTTTTAAATATTAGCGATAGAAATTTGGAATCTATTGGTATTGACCACTAGATTTCAATTTTATTAGTAGAATTTAAATGCCTAGTAGTGGAGATATTATTTAACAAAATACACGAAATCGAATGATCGAAATTCAAAAATCGGTCGTGTTATACCAGAAGGTTAAGGAGTTGGCAGAGGACCGGACAAGTTGGAGGTTGCTCCACCGACAAGAACATAGCTCTTAAATATAAAGAAGAAGAAGAAAACACAAAAAAATAAGTAACACGTATCGCAAAAGCAGTTTATAACGTCATTGAAATTATTTTCACTCGGATTCGTGTCGAAGGCTTGGCGGTCTGCCGTAGTAATACCTACATTTGGAAATCACTCCTTAAATCATTAAAGGTTTAGGAATGACGTTAGGAAATCCGTCTTCCACGCTAATCGTCGTTTGTATTCCGATTCAGTATGCTGGCAAATATTCTTCAAACGTTTCTACCAGAGGGTGAAACCTAGAGTCTATTCGTCAGTGGCAGAGTTAAGGTAGATCCTCCATACCCCGTTAGTGAGACAAGTATTCCTAAGCACTAGCAGTTGAAGTTTCTTAGTTCTCACCGGCCATTCCCCGGGAGATCCACAGATACATAGTAGAAACAACGCGGCAGGAGCTGCAATAGAGGACGGAATCCGGAGCATGCGTCCATCCGACCATGGCAAAGGGAGACTGGTGGGTCGCCCTCCGTACCCCATGTCAGTCCTGAGCATAGAGAGACAAGTATAGTGCTCACACCATACCATAGAGAAATATAGTAAGACAAGAGTGCTCACTCCATACATCAGTTTTGGTACCAAAAATATTAGTATTCTCACAGTCGACATCTAGCATCAGGTAGCGGAATTATCAGTACCGCTACTCGATACTAGATGTCTCTCGAGTGGCGACCCGCGAAAATTTTATTAAACCTGAAAATAGAGTTCCGGTTAATCCGTTTATAATATTAGCTGAATATTGTTGAGCATTAGACTTTTCGGTCGCCGCTACATCTATTGTCAAGTAGCAGTAATGATAATTCCGCTACTCGATGTTAGATGTCGACTATGAAAATACTAATATTTTTGGTACCAAAACTGATGTATGGAGTGAGCACTCTTGTCTTACTATATTTCTCTATGACGCGGGTTATTTTCGTAGTCGACATGTAGCGTCAAGTAACGGATTTATTAGTACTGCGACTTGACACCAGATATCGCGGGCGACTGACGGAAAAATAATAACTAAAACTAAAAGCAGAAGGAGTTTGAATTGATGGCGTTGTAATCAAGTAATTCAAAGGTAATTTATCGTAATTTTTTTTTGTATTTTTTTAAATTTTATTCTTCAATATTTCAAAGAAAAAATGTAATAAATATACGGAGAATATTTGTATAGAAAAGATTAGGAATTGTGGCGAAGATGTTACAGGATACAGAATATAAATACCTCTAAGTTTGCCCCATGGTGCTTGAATGGTTATTTCTTTTTCTGCCAACTGCATTGCCCTAAACGATCTGTAAATTTAAAATAATTATAGATCAATAATCCTACTCGACAAAAGATGTCGCTAATTGTCATAAGTTAAACCTATTAAAGTAGATTAAGTAGATATCGTAATCATGTTTACAAATATAAATAAGTAATAATTAAGTACCTATATATACAATACAGTTTTATTAAGTTCTTAATTTGCCTGTGATGTATTAAACATTATAATTTCTCAGATCACAGCAGAGATGCTCATGGATGATTTTAAAAATTAATTACACCTATTTATTGTTCTACTAGGGACCCGCCTCGGCTTGGCATGGGTTACACAAAACCTTAATGAATTTTACACCTAAACCTTCTTCAAGAATCACTCTATTGATAGGTGAAAACATCATGAAAATCTTTGGACTTTGTCTTTATAAAACAAATATTATGTAGTGATAAATCTACTGTAGATAGGTATAAAGATAGGAGATAGGTATCATTACTCTAAGGCCGGCGCCCCACTGCTGCGCACGCTATGTACACGACCCACGTTCCTATACAAAATTTCGTGGGCTTGCCCACGGACGTTAGTACTCTTTATTATACTGTGCCCACTGTTTGTATTAAAACGTGGGTCGTCTACATAGCGTGCGCAGCAGTAGGGCGCCGGCCTTAGACTATTCTGCCAAACAATTGTTTAGGTACTTACGTTTTCGTATAATCCTTATAAAATATACGTGAAATCTTCATAACTTATGCCCACCTTTTTTACCTGCAAAACCGCATTTACCTTACAAATACTTACAACATAAAAAATTACGTAAATTCAACTGAGTTTATGAGATTGCCTTTTTTTTTTTTTTGTTAGCCTGATTAAGTGTCCCACTGCTGGGCAAAGGCCTCCCCTCGCTTCCTCCACTCAACCCTGTCTTTTGTAGTCTCCCGCCAATCCGGAGAAAATACGTCCAAGTCGTCCCGCCATCTCCTTTTCGGTCTGCCTGCACTCCGGCTAGCACCATCTATGGTGTTCCGTGGGTCCCACTCCGTAACCATTTTGGCCCACCTTTCAGGGTGCATACGGCAGACATGTCCAGCCCAGTCCCACTTAAGCTTAGCGGTCTTGACACCTACATCTACAACTCTAGTTCTGGAGCGCAGTTCCGTGTTTCTGATTCTATCAGTCCTGCGAACACCCAGTATACTGCGCTCCATCGCTCGCTGGCAAACCTTGAGTTTGGACTTCAAAGCCTCAGTCAATGACCATGTCTGAGCACCATAGGTTAGGATAGGCAGGATACACATGTCGATGAGTTTGCGCTTGAGACACAGGGGAAGGTCACCCTTCAATAGCGCCTTCTAACGAGATTGCCTTATCAGTTATATTATACAACGCATGTTATCATATTTTATTGTTTTCTTTGAACTTGAAAATGCTTTAAGTAATAAAGCAAGGCTATAACCGCGAATATCGAAGTTCGCAAATTGCGGGCAGTTTTCTCTGTCACTCTAATTACGCCTTCATTGGAGTAAAAGAGAAAGTACTTACCCGCAATTTGCGAATTTCGGTTTTCGCGGTAGCCCCTCAAGCTACACAGCTCGACCCAGGGCCGTCTTAAACTATGCTGGGGCTCCTAGGCACATAAGAATTTAGGGCCCCTTTTGGAAAGTAAAGAAAGCGAATCAAACTAACATTTTTCTACTATGATCTTCTATTTATTATGAGTAATCAAATATACTGTTACAGTCTGTCCTTCGGGGCCCCCTGGGGATGGGGGCCCTGGGCACGGGCCCCGTGTGCCCTTATGGTAAGGCGGTACTGGCTCGACCTAGGGACCTAGTCCCACAGTAAGCTCGATAAGGCTTGTGTTGTGGGTATGTACTAGACTACAATATATTATATACATTACACATTATATAAATACTCATAAAACATCCATAACTCAGGAACACTGCCGCCGCAACACCACAGGGGTAGCAAGTGCATTACTGGCATTTAAGATGAGAAGTACGCGAAGGTTTGAATGAAGATGGTATTATAGGTCCGGAAAAACCTCGGGCGTCGTGGCGCCAACCTTGCATCTAAGTACCTATGTTGTTCTGTTTGTTCGCAACGCAAACATAAACAACTTTTAAGCGATTATCTATGTCGCGGATTCGGAATGTGATAATGATAATGATAACCGAGTTTACATTTGATAGTATGTAGTGGAATGTTTAAAGTTCAACAATTCAAAATAAACATTATATAAAGGATTAAAGTTCAGCCAGATTTGACGTCATTGTCATCACGTCTCATGATAATACGAATACTAAAATACCTACGTACTTAAACTCAATGAACTCTCAATAGGTAGGTAAATACGGGTGGTATTCTACCTTTCCAATTTGTTTATCCAATGTATATTTTGTCTCACATTTTGCTTAATAAGAGAGTGAGATGCAATGAGATTATACCAAGATAGAGGGCAGATGGAATAACACCCTTAGATGCCTGTAAAGCTTAGATGATTACAAACAGATCAGAATATAACACAGTTAACTATTTTACTTACTTACTGCATACTTTTTGACCGGGCAGCTATGCTTAAATTGGACTTTGGCTAATTATTACATTTTTATTATTTAGTCTCATAAAACAGATTTATTTATACATACACAGTATACATAGACTTTGTTATGGGGGTTAGGCAAATATAGTGAAGTTGAAGTGTAAAATTTATATTTATTTTCTTAAGTACAGCCATAAATATTGCTCTTCTATTTTACACCTTAAAATAAGCTTTATAAAATCTATTTTTGTTCGCATTTTTTTACTTCTACAAGAAAAATTACGTTACTAGCAGTAACATAACGCGCAACTGTCAAATTTTAGCTGTCATATCATAACCTAACTTTATACTAACTTTGATTGTGCTGTGACCCAATGATGAAAGTCCTTTGAGACAAACTGGATTTTAATCAGAATAAATTACTTTGTAGCTTACGATTTCAACACGTATATATGCTACATTTGTTGAGATTTAGTCATGTTTTAGTTACATTTCTAGCAGTGTTCAGTGTGTGTTTACTGTCTCACTGAAATTATTATTTGTTTTAAGTGTCTCGTGTTTATTATCAGTAATATTGGTCGTAACTTGTTATCTTTGGATTTCTTACATAAATAGTGTAGAAACGAAAAGATTAGATTCGTTATTAGTGAAACATTAGGACGTAGAACGAGAGCTTTAAACCGTAGGAAGAGAATAATTATTCCCAATTTGTTTTAGTGAAAAATACTGTGTAAATAAAATAGTGTATTAAAAAATGCTTGACACTGAAAAGGAATGGTTTATCGAAGCACCTTGGGGGAGAATTTGTGGTAAATATTTTATTCATTTTTTTAATTTATATATGTGTCGCTTAACTTCAAACTCCGGTAAATCCATTGGACCCTCTCAGCAAATATCTACCCTATTACGTTTTCTTAATACCAAAATCGCATAATCTGACAGATGGATTTACCCGAGTTTGAAGTTAAGCGACTCATATGTAATATATTTTTAAGTATGTAAAAATAATTTTACATATAAAAATAATTTTACATATAAAAATAAAATAAAAATAAAAAAACCTTTATTTCCATTATTATTGATATTAAAATGAAAACTTAATTACTATATATCGCTATGATAGGTGGACCTCTTCACGAGTAAAGGCCTCCCCC
Organism: Cydia fagiglandana; assembly: GCF_963556715.1. Lineage (NCBI taxonomy): Eukaryota > Metazoa > Arthropoda > Insecta > Lepidoptera > Tortricidae > Cydia > Cydia fagiglandana. The sequence goes on along the minus strand of NC_085955.1, from coordinate 1,417,491 downwards.
AGCCTCCCCCATACTGAGCAGTCCTATGCTACGTCATATACATATGTAAAATGATTTTTTCCTTTCAATTGTGTGTGTCAAAGATTAAACTTTAAATTATTTTTCACTAAGATGTTCGCAATTATTAATAAGAAAGTAAGTATACTCACTTACTTACTTACTGCCGTGGTGCAGCGACCCGAAGTGGATTTTGGCCTCTGACACTAAGGAACGCCATGCTTCTCTGTCTAGCGCCGTTTACACTCAAGTGCCGCAAATACTCCGTGTTGCTCAACGACAACAACACGTAAGAATTTGGGGCCTCTTTTGGAAAGTAAAGAAAGCGAATTAAACTAACATTTTTCTACTATGATCTTCTATTTATTATGGGTAATCAAATATAAGGTAAATATATGTAAGGTATTTGTAATATGGGCCTTGTTGCCTGAATTAAATTTCTAAATAAATAAATAAAATAAATATACTGTTACCGTCTAAGTGGGATAGAGAGGTGGCGGAATGGTATCCTAGAGATAGAAAGAGGAGAGAAGGGAGACCATTAATGAGGTGGTCAGATGACATCAAGAAGCATGCGGGAGTAAACTGGATTAGGACGGCACAGGATAGAGAGACGTGGAGAGAACTGGAGGAGGCCTATGCCAAGAAGGCAGACTAAAATACTAAAAACAATGACATTAAAATATATTTATTAAAAATTTGATAGGAAAGATATTAAAACTAATATAATGATAAATGAAATGTGAATTTATTTAAATGCAATATGTAATAATTCTATTTTGGTCAATAAAGGCTATTCTTATCTTATCTTATCTTACTGTTACTGTCTATCCTTCGGGGCCCCTGGTATGGGGGCCCTGGGCATGGCCCCGTGTGTTTTATGGTAAAGACGGTACTGGGTGGAATACCACCCTTACTTACAATGTAAGTAACAATTTTATTATAAAAATGCAGCAGTATGATTAGAATGTTAGCTCATAATAAGGAAGAGTGGAAAAGATTGGGGGAGGCCTTTGCCCATAGGCACACAGAAGCGGTTACCGTAGAATGTAGAATAAGGAAAACTGTAGATATAGTATAAAAAAACCGGGCAAGTGCGAGTCGGACTCGCGCACGAAGGGTTCCGTACCATAATGCAAAAAAAAAAACAAAAAAAAGCAAAAAAAAAAAACGGTCACCCATCCAAGTACTGACCCCTCCCGACGTTGCTTAACTTTGGTCAAAAATCACGTTTGTTGTATGGGAGCCCCATTTAAATCATTATTTTATTCTGTTTTTAGTATTTGTTGTTATAGCGGCAACAGAAATACATCATCTGTGAAAATTTCAACTGTCTAGCTATCACGGTTCGTGAGATACAGCCTGGTGACAGACGGACGGACGGACGGACGGACGGACAGCGAAGTCTTAGTAATATGGTCCCGTTTTACCCTTTGGGTACGGAACCCTAATAAAAGTACCTTTTCTGAAATAAGGCTATAAATAAATAAATAAAAATGATTAGAATGTTCTTTCACAATCTTTGCATAAATTATAAAAGAGAATATTAATGTTTTCTTCAATGTCATTACTAACATTATTACTTGTTTTTATATTTATTGCAATATTATTTTGTTAAAGGTCATGTGTGTGGTAAAAATAAGTAGTGTCCGACCGAAACATGTTTTTTTGCCGAAACCGAAACCGAATGTTCGGCTTTGGCTCTAGTTTCGGCCGAAACCGAAACCGAAACTTTTGTAGACTTGTTAAAATCGTTGAAAAAATGTCATAAAACCCCTTTTATATACACATATTATTATTACGCTGCACAAACTTCTTCAATGATAATTATATATTTACTTGTAGTAGGCGTAATATCATTCAGCCTCTGGCCATGTTAAGTATTCAGAGTACCTAAAATTCTAAAATTTCTCAACGAGAATTCAAAATTTTGTATCAGATTTCTGAACGCATAGTCGCGCCCCCGCGCGCGCGCCGCTTCTGTCGCCCTCATTGACGTTTTTCATGCAGCCGCGGCCATTACGTCCTATTAAAATAAAAAAGTATTTATATCAAATAAAGGACGAAATATGTAAAGAAGAAAATAAAATAGTATATCTTATTTACCAATATTGCGGAATAGAAGAAAAAATAAGAAGATTGGAGAAGATTCAAGAGCATACGCGTTCAAATCCAAATACGGCGTCCTTTCGTTGGAAAAGGCCCAGACGCGTTACATACCGATCGATGGATCATGGTCTTCAACCTATTCTAGGTCTGCAATTCTGCATCATCTAGATCCCTATCCCCGCCAGCAGCGTAGAGAAGTAGATATCGCTCGGTATCCAGATGTAAGCCTCGCTCTCCAATAGTGCCAGCATTCGGTTAATTATTTAATACACATAATATTCCGAAAAGGAACATTAATTATAATCAGGTAAAAAATATGATTTGTTTAAGTTATTTTTATCTGGTGTTAGTGCTGTGCGTTGGAGTGTTATAACTAGCCAACTGGTTGCTGACTGTACTTGGTTATGATGTGCATATGCATTCTGTAGCGCTATTCTCTGTTTCTAACTGCATAAAATGGCTGTGCTAATCATTTTGGAGTGTTAATCTAGACATCTCTGTTTGATATTCGCACTTGGCAACCTTGGCGTACTACACTAGGTGCGTTCACTGCCAATAGCCAGGGGATATTGTCACATATTCCTTGCCAACAGCACTGAGACATTGCTCATTTCCTACCTGATAATAGGGTGCATTATAAGCCACCTACAAGTCTTGCTAGATAAACTTACCTACTGGGTTTTGTGGCGTGTTAGACTAGACACCGCTCTTAACCTAATGAGTTAATCATGTGGTATGCCAGATTAGGCCGTCTCTTGATATATACTCATCTTCAAGTAGGTGAAATTAAGAAGGTACTTACTTATTCTAATGTCAGCAAGCGAAGAATTAAGCGAGCAAACCTTGACATTGTCGGAGGGACGCACCAGAATTTTGGATATTATAGGAAAAATCCTTATAGGATAGTGTTGTTGTTTGATTACAGATAAATAATTAAGAACATTATAAAAGAAGTATGACCCGGACAAGATTACAAAAAACTACTCTGCGCTGTAAGAAATTATTGGTCCTCCGAAGATGAACCCACAGACTTAACCTGCAGCTGGCGAGATTCTTGCCAGTGGGGAACGAGGCTAAGTATTGAAATGATACAAATAAAGTTTCCTGTTCTCTGAGATGATTAAGCTCTTAAAAATTGTGTACTGTACCAGCTATAAGAAGATATTGTCATTTTTAAGTGATTCTGTTCATTTTTAGTGTTCCGTACAAAACTTTGTTTACGGAACACTTATGGGATCACTTCGGTCTTGTTTGAAATTAAATAATGAATCATAATAAATGGCATAAGAGGTTTATTAAATCTTTTAAAAATGCTGTTGACAAGTGATGTTTTAGGAACATCTAGCAGAAAAAGTTTAATCTCCGGCAGCTCAGCCCGTAAGCCTGGCACTTTAAACTTCAAAGGCTCAACTACCAATCATATTTTCTAACGTATGATTTGCTGTTGTATTTGTTTCATACAAAAAAGTATTATTAAACATAACAATATACAAAAACCCCTGGTCAAAAGCAAGGAAGAGGAAGCGGAGCAAGACTTTTCCTCTCTGCATTCACAATGTGGTCGCACACAGCGACACCACAACAGCTTGTGTTCGTTTAGAACAAATTCTTAAAAGCAGTGGTTTATTTTTTTTTACATACAAGGTTTTTGTCCGGGCTATCTCATACAAAGTTCCTTTTTTATCTGTGCCAACACCTACAAGTATTCCGAAATATGATCACACCTGTGAAATTGATAGTCGAATACTAGAAAAACAATGTTCACTTTATATGTACAGCAAGGCAAGATCCATATATCAACATAAGCACATTTAGGTAGTGCAACTGAGCGGTTTTAAGTTAACAAGATATTAGAATTGCCAGAAACTAAGAACACAAAAATTGTTAAATGAGCACTAGCTCCAAGATGTGTTTACTTGATTGCTTGAATGTAGAAAACATATCTGTTTCATGTGGAAAGATGAGATTTCAGTTTTTAGTCCTAACTATTAAACTAGATATCTCTCTAGCTAGATATATGTGCCAGACCTTTTATGAAGTGTTTAAGATCACATACACACACACGGTTTAGATGATAGATATATCTATTGTTGATACTCCTTATAACAAATGTTATACTATGTAGGTACTTATACAGGATACACTTAATTATAGTCTTGGTACCATTACCTATGTGGAGTTATAATCAAATGGAACTAGCTCTTTAGTACCTCTGAAAGCTGGTTACTATATATATAGATTTATTTCTTTACCTACTAAGGAAAAAATTCAAAGTTATTCTAAAGATAAAGCCCTTTATAAATTGGTACATTGCTAATACAAATTGGTTGTTTGTATAGTTATAAGTTTTGCTAATGAATATGGCTATGTGTATGTTTACACAAACGCTTTAAGGGTTAAAGAGCTGAAAAGACAATAATACATACTTATACTAAATTCAATATATTTTAAAGAAACCTAGTGTGACATTTTTTGGTGGCTCATTAAAATAAAGAATTATAAATATACTTTCTGCTGATATTTACTTACTTACAGTAACAGTTTATTTACATGCTGGGGCGGCCGATTAGAAATGAGTTAGCTGTTGGATTATGGAAGGAGTCAAAAAGAATATATATTACATTAAATTTGTTCAGCTTATGGTGGTCTTTTATGTTTAAAGACTTTCTTTCCGGTTTACCAGATTGTGAGATGCTTCTGAGAGAAGACAACACAGCTATCGCAATTATTTATAAACCGAATAGGTGAAATTAAATCCTGTATTTTTGATGTCTAGGAACATTTTGCAGTGGTGCGAAAGACATTACAATATTCTACTTAAATGATATATTTGTGCTATAAATGTTATAAGCTGATTAAGTGATAACTTGGTATTTTAGAGTTTTAATACAAATTAAATTTGAAATGTCTTGCAACATTTTGGAATTTCATATACCTACCGAGTTATTGGTAGCCGTGCAGATGAAATATGTGAACGCTATACATATATCCTGGTGAAGTAACCCAGAAGTTTTTTCTACATAAGTAGATGCTTTCATATTTTCATGAATATAAAAAATATTTTATCTATGCTTTCCTTTCATTTGAAATGAAATCTAAGGTATTAAAGTTATAGGAAAACCAGAAGACACCGTCACTGAAACTACTCAGTTTTACAAAATATTTATGAGTATATGTTACATATAGGTAATTGTAAAGATTAGAGCCCCAGCTCTCAATTAAATAAACTTTCCATTAACTGGGTTCAAGTTTCAACAGCGTCTTATCCTGGTTACCCCAGCGTTATCCGGGGAGTGCCATCAGCCATCTCTGAACGAGCAGGGAAGAGGAGGAGGAGACAGGAGGAACTTCTGATTGGTGAGGCCAACAGTATGGTGTAATCCCTTGCGCCCAACACCGTCAAGCAACATGATACCTAAACACTTGAAATACTGGTGTATGTTTTGTGAAAATAATTACATTAATTATTTTATGGTATCTGTTCCAGAAGTGCTTGCCGTTTTAATAGCATTACTTATGCTAGGTATAGAAGTGTAATCTGTAAATCTGTTCTTGGGTTTTTATTGGGGACTAGGCTCTCCTCAAATGATACAATTGAACATTTTAGGAAGAACGTTTTTTAGATTACACCCACCTCAACATTAAAGTGGGAGCTGATACCTTAATCAGTCTTAAATTACTTATCAACAATGTCACCAACTAATGAAAATATTTCATTAGGTACAGACAGAAAAAGTAAAAAATTACTTTATTTCTTTTATTAGCCATTGTGATTGTACCCAACGTGCAAACCCTGTAATTGATAAAATATGAAACTTTATTCTGATTTTTGATAAAGACCTTTATGGCTTTATAAATTACAGTAACCTTTGCTACCTTCAAAATTATTTTTTCAAGATAAAACTAAATTGAAATTGAGTAAGGTTGCTTAAGCTAAACATTGGTTAGCTATATATAAATGAATGATAATATTCGTGATGGTAGATTATTAAATTGTTAGTGATTATATATTATTGCCTTCAAAAACCTCATGCAAAATTGCATGTTAACTCCTAATTTCTATACCTACTACATCTCAAGCAATAAAATTCTGTCTATTTCATAGAAAAAATCTCTTCCCAAACGATTTGTAGATGGACTAAGTCCTACTCTTAAAAAATAGTGGTGTTGATATTTTTTAATCTCACCACTCATTTAACCCATTATGCGCAGCCTGACAAGGCTGCTCAGGCTGATAAGCAGCAAAATCGTTTAGGAGTTAATATTGATGGAAGAAAAACATTACACTTCTAATATTTTGCTCAATTTCATAATCATAGTTCCATCTAATTCTAATAATTATATAAAGATATATCCTTACTATCTAGTTAATGAGAAAATAAGTGTTACCAAAGGTTGTAAGCAGCAACCCACTATCAAGAGTTGCTTATAGTTGTTGAATTCGTTAAAAATTGCATCTCATGCTAACATTTGATTTCGTTGATAGTCCTATAATAATTGAGTTTTAAGTGGTACTTGGTGGTACTAATGAAATACCTAATAATAAGAAACAAATTAATTTTGTTTTAACCTTTTGGCCGCCGGACCTAGTCCGCAAAGACGCTCACTCACACGCCAGAGTAAATTTTAAGTAAACAACTAATAAAAAGTTTAGGGATTGCAAATTGTGATATCGATATTTACAATTTATGGTAAAAATCTTCTCAATTTGGCTTTGTTCTTAACCAACTTTAATTTATTTCTAGAATGCCAAAAATTAACATATTTTTTACACACGACAATGTTAAAAATAAAGGTCTTTATCATTAAAAACAACCACTAAACAATATCGATTCATGACGTAATATCACCGCACTAGGCTCTACGAGAAGTCTTGTATACATGACAACGGCGCGCATGGACTGCCCGCAGTGCAGACCGACAAGGACCGTTTCCGCGCGGATTAAGTAATAATAGTCTCTAGGTCAACGGCGTAAGCGCTTGTCGGTACGTAAACTTTATAAGCGTTAGGTTAGAGCCGCGCATCGTGTGTCGATGATATGAATGTACCGGAACTGCATTGGGGAAAATGACACGTGGGTTGAATTGTCAATGAGTGAAGAACAATAATATTGGAAAAGGGTGGGGATCAGAAATGTTCGGGAATGCATGTTTCACATTCGACATGTTCCTTAGAAGAGCTTGTCAGTTCCCGTATTACACCCTCCCTACCATAATAATTTTTCGTCAATTTCAAATACATAGGTAACATTCTCATAGTTAGGCGACACTGACAAGTCCGAGCGTCCGCCTGTAGGTACCATTCTTGTGCGAAGCGGTCACTGCAGGGTATCACTCCCCACTATACTGCAAAACGTAATTCAAGACCAAAAAAAGTACGACAATGTTGCCATTGCAATAATTTGTTTGTAAAATAGTAAATTCCTTTTGATAAATAATCACGCTCAGATAATTTATTCCTTAGTAATTTTACTCCTACTATTTAATAAAGTATTTTTATTTATTTATTTGTACATAAATACAAGACGCGCTAGTAAAAAGTGGCAACATTTCTTACTTTTTTGGTCTTGAATTACGTTTTGCAGTATACACTATCATCTCAAAATGAATCATTTGTTCTGCAAATAGACCACAAGGACAGATTTACTTGTCTGACTCTACTATGGACAGCTGAACAAGTTCCCTGAACTCCAGCTATAGTTATGCCTGTCTCTCTCTCGTTTAACGTATTCTAGTTACTAGTTATCACCAATTGGCATTTAACATCAGGTGTTCAAATGCTTAAATAAAACCAGATTGGCCACTTGATATTTAATTTGAATATTCTCTACAGATGCACCGGATATTCGGTTACTATCCGGTATCCGGCCAGTATTTTAATATCCGGCCGGATACCGGATAGTGCCCTATTATCCGGCCGGATACCGGATAGTACCATTGCTTGATTTCGGAGTAAACAAATTGGATTTAAGAAACAGTCACGGTCATAACATAATCGTACTTGTTTATTATTTTAAAACAATTTAGAGATTCCACTGACTTCGAACTCATTTCGAACCTAGAAATGTGTCCTCGTGATCGTTCACTTAGAAACAGGTCAAAACTGCAGAATGCGCACCTGAAAAACCGAAATGTAGGTGCAGCTCCGCTGGCCGAATATCCGGCGGCCGGATACCAGATATTCGGCCGATGGTCAGGCCGAATATCCGGTATCTGGCCAAACAACTATCCGTTGCACCTCTAATATTCTCATATCGAGTTAACATTCCCATCCCTAGCTGTCTTGTATACAAGACAACGGCGACGAGGAACATGAAAAACGTTGAAAACTGGAGCAATTTTTTTGATTGCCTTATTATAAAAGAACGGATTTATTTATCTGCTTTGAATGCAATTATTTTAAAAATCAAAGACCTAAAACATTAACACGAGTGTAAAAAATACTACAATTGATGTTTTTTCACATTTACCGAGCGGTTGAATTTGTGTCTTGTATACAAGACAGCGGCGCCAGTGTATCGTTCTATCGTTGTCTTGTATACATGCCAACGGCGGTCAAAGGGTATCATATGACAGGCAGTTTGATGAAATAATGATCTCTATAATCTATAATGATCACTAGATCTCTAAATAATGTTGACTAATTATACATATATACTGAAAATAGTTGATGATAACTAAAAAGGTACCTACTTTAAAAATGAAATCATAAATCATTGATTTCATTATTGTAAGTAATACAAAGCCAAAACAAACTTTGAATACTTATCTCTAAACATCTACAAGTAAATATATAATTATCATTGAAGAAGTTTGTGCAGCGTAATAATAATTGGAAATTAAACGAACTTACCTGTAAGTGAAGTTCTATTTCAATTATATTAGCTGCACAAACTTCGAAATGATAATCCCTCCCGCCCAGTACCCGCCTTGTCCTGAGACAACCAGGGATTTTAATAGTGAAAAATCCCTGTCAAAGTTTAAAATAATATTGGCTTTGCTGAGTTGCGGGCCAAGCTGTCATATCAGTTGGCATATTCACTGCCAGCGCGAGCTACGAGCGAAGCTGATAATATGCGTTTTCCGCTTTGTAGCGACAAGCGCCTAAGACTAGAGAACCTGCCTAGGTAGCGGGTCACTGGCAGTGAAAGTATTATGTCTTGGCTTGTTACTCTAAACTAAATGAGGGCGACAGAAGCGGCGCGCGCGCGGGGGCGCGACTATGCGTTCAGAAATCTGATACAAAATTTTGAATTCTCGTTGAGAAATTTTAAAATTTTAGGTACTCTGAATACTTAACATGGCCAGAGGCTGAATGATATTACGCCTACTACAAGTAAATATATAATTATCATTTCGAAGTTTGTGCAGCTAATATAATTGAAATAGAACTTCACTTACAGGTAAGTTCGTTTAATTTCCAATTATGGGGCTGTCAACACCCAATATCCTTGAAATTGATGTTACTTAAGCAGTTTTTTAAGAAAATTACTTGAGTTACACCAAGATAATTCTGCAACATTTTGATAACACACGCAGTGCAAGTGTTATTATTATTACGCTGCACAAACTTCTTCATGATAATTATTTACTTGTAGTAGGCGTAATATCATTCAGCCTCTGGCCATGTTAAGTATTCAGAGTACCTAAAATTTTAAAATTTCTCAACGAGAATTCAAAATTTTGTATCAGATTTCTGAACGCATAGTCGCGCCCCCGCGCGCGCGCCGCTTCTGTCGCCCTCATTGACGTTTTTCATGCAGCCGCGGCCATTACGTCCTATTAAAATAATAAAGTATTTATATCAAATAAAGGACGAAATATGTAAAGAAGAAAATAAAATAGTATATCTTATTTACCAATATTGCGGAATAGAAGAAAAAATAAGAAGATTGGAGAAGATTCAAGAGCATACGCGTTCAAATCCAAATACGGCGTCCTTTCGTTGGAAAAGGCCCAGACGCGTTACATACCGATCGATGTATCATGGTCTTCAACCTATTCTAGGTCTGCAATTCTGCATCATCTAGATCCCTATCTCCGCCAGCGGCGTAGAGAAGTAGATATCGCTCGGTATCCAGATGTAAGCCTCGCTCTCCAATAGTGCCAGCATTCGGTTAATTATTTAATACACATAATATTCCGAAAAGGAACATTAATTATAATCAGGTAAAAAATATGATTTGTTTAAGTTATTTTTATCTGGTGTTAGTGCTGTGCGTTGGAGTGTTATAACTAGCCAACTGGTTGCTGACTGTACTTGGTTATGATGTGCATATGCATTCTGTAGCGCTATTCTCTGTTTCTAACTGCATAAAATGGCTGTGCTAATCATTTTGGAGTGTTAATCTAGACATCTCTGTTTGATATTCGCACTTGGCAACTTTGGCGTACTACACTAGGTGCGTTCACTGCCAATAGCCAGGGGATATTGTCACATATTCCTTGCCAACAACACTGAGACATTGCTCATTTCCTACCTGATAATAGGGTGCATTATAAGCCACCTACAAGTCTTGCTAGATAAACTTACCTACTGGGTTTTGTGGCGTGTTAGACTAGACACCGCTCTTAACCTAATGAGTTAATCATGTGGTATGCCAGATTAGGCCGTCTCTTGATATATACTCATCTTCAAGTAGGTGAAATTAAGAAGGTACTTACTTATTCTAATGTCAGCAAGCGAAGAATTAAGCGAGCAAACCTTGACATTGTCGGAGGGACGCACCAGAATTTTGGATATTATAGGAAAAATCCTTATAGGATAGTGTTGTTGTTTGATTACAGATAAATAATTAAGAACATTATAAAAGAAGTATGACCCGGACAAGATTACAAAAAACTACTCTGCGCTGTAAGAAATTATTGGTCCTCCAAAGATGAACCCACAGACTTAACCTACAGCTGGCGAGATTCTTGCCAGTGGGGAACGAGGCTAAGTATTGAAATGGTACAAAATAAAGTTTCCTGTTCTCTGACTGTGATGATTTAGCTCTCAAAAATTGTGTACTGTACCAGCTATAAGAAGGTATTGTCACTTCTAAGTGATTCTGTCCATTTTTTGAAATTAAATACTGAATCATAATAAATGGCATAAGAGGTTTATTAAATCTTTTAAACATGCTGTTGACAAGTGATGTTTTAAGAAAATCTAGCAGAAGAAGTTTAAACTCCGGCAGCCCAGCCCGTAAGCCTGGCACTTTAAACTTCAAAGGCTCAAATACCAATCATATTTTCTAACGTATGATTTGCTGTTGTATTTGTTTCATACAATAAAGTATTTATTAAACATAACAATATACAAAAACCCCTGGTCAAAAGCAAGGAAGAGGAAGCAGAGCAAGACTTTCCTCTCTGCAGTCACAATGTGGTCGCCACAGTGGTCGCACACAGCGACATCACAACAGCCTGTGTTCATTTAGAACAAATTCTTAAAAGCTGTGGTTTACTTAATTGTATGTACCTAACCTACCTTTTTTCACATATAAGGATTTTGTCCGGTCTATCTCATACAAAGTTCCTTTTTTATCTGTGCCAACACCTACAAGTATTCCGAAATATGATCACTTCTGTGAAATTGATAGTCGAATACTAGAAAAATATGTGACTGAGGTATATACTGTGTGTACAAATATATGCCTATGATGACCTTATAAAATCATGTTCACTTTATAGGTACCTATAGGCAAGATCCATATATTAATATATAAGCACATTTAGGTAGTGCAACTGAGCGGTTTTAAGTTAACAAGATATTAAAATTGCCAGAAACTAAGAACACAAAATTGTTAAATGAGCACTAGCTCCAAGATGTTTTACTTGATTTCTTGAATGTAGAAAACATATCTGTTTCATGTGGAAAGATGAGATTTCAGTTTTTAGTCTTAACATACCTAGACTATTAAACTAGATATCTCTCTAGCTAGATATATGTGCCAGACCTTTTATGAAGTGTTTAAGATCACATACACACACAGACTGTTTAGATGATAGATATATCTATTGTTGATACTCCTTATAACAAATGTTATACTATGTAGGTACTTATACAGGACACACTTAATTTTAGTCTTGGTACCATTACCTATGTGGAGTTATAATCAAATGGAACTAGCTTCTTAGTACCTCAGAAAGCTGGCTACTATATAGATTTATTTCTTTACCTACTAGGGAAAAAATTCAAAGTTAATCAAAAGATAAAGCCCTTTATAAATTGGTACATTGCTAATATAAATTGGTTGTTTGTATAGTTATAGGATAAGTTTGGCTATCTGTATGTTTACACAAACGCTTTAAGGGTTAAAGAGCTGAAAAGACAAAAATACATACTTAAGTATACTAAATTCAATATATTTTAAGGAAACCTAGTGTGACATTTTTTGGTGGCTCATTAAAATAAAGATTTATAAATATACTTTCTGCAGATATTTACTTACTTACAGTAATAGTTTATTGACACGCTGGGGCGGCAGATTAGAATGAGTTAGCTGTTGGATTATGGAAGGAGTCAAAAAGAATATATATTACATTAAATTTGTTCAGCTTATGGTGGTCTTTTATGTTTAAAGACTTTCTTTCCGGTTTAACAGATTGTGAGATGCTTCTGAGAGCACAGCTTGACAACACAGCTATCGCAATTATTTATAAACTGAATAGGTGAAATTAAATCCTGTATTTTTATGGCTAGGAACATTTTGCAGTGGTGCGAAAAAAGACATTACAATATTCTACTTAAATGATATATTTGTGCTATAAAGCTATTAAGTGATAACTGGGGATTTTAGAGTTAATACAAAGTTTTAATACAAATTTGAAATGTCTTGCAACATTTTGCAACTTCATATACCTATCGAGTTATTGGTAGCCGTGCAGATGAAATATGTGAACGCTATACATATATCCTGGTGAAGTAACCCAGAAGTTTTTTCTACATAAGTAGATGCTTTCATATTTTCATGAATATAAAAAATATTTTATCTATGCTTTTCTTTAATTTGAAATGAAATCTAAGGTATTAAAGTTATAGGAAAACCAGAAGGCACGGTCACTGAAACTACTCAGTTTAACAAAATATTTATGAGTATATGTTACATATAATTGTAAAGAGTAGAGCCCCAGCTCTCAATTAAATAAACTTATTCTATTAACCGATTTCAAGTTTCAACATGGTTATCCCAGTGTTATCCGGGGAGTGTCATCAGCCATCTCTGAACGAGCAGGGAAGAGGAGGAGGAGACAGGAGGAACTTCTGATTGGTGAGGCCAACAGTATGGTGTAATCCCTTGCGCCCAACACCGTCAAGCAACATGATGCCTAAACACTTGAAATACTGGTGTATATTTTGTGAAAATAATTACATTATTTTATGGTATCTGTTCCAGAAGTGCTTGCCGTTTTAATAGCATTACTTATGCTAGGTATAGAAGTGTAATTTTCTGTAAATCTGTTCTTGGGTTTTTATTGGGGAATAGGCTCTCCTCAAATGATACAATTGAACATTTTAGGAAGAACGTTTTTTAGATTACACCCACCTCAACATTAAAGTGTGAGCTGATACCTTAATCAGTCTTAAATTACTTATCAACAATGTCACCAACTAATGAAAATATTTCATTAGGTACAGACAGAAAAAGTAAAAAATTACTTTATTTCTTTTATTAGCCATTGTGATTATACGCAACGTGCAAACCCTCAAATTGATAAAATATGAAACTTTATTCTGATTTTTGATAAAGACCTTTATGGGCTTTATAAATTACAGTAACCTTTGCTACCTTCAAAATTAATTTTTCAAGATAAAACTAAATTGAAATTGAGTAAGGTTGCTTAAGCTAAACATTGGTTAGCTATATATAAATGAATGATAATATTCGTGATGGTAGATTATAAAATTGTTAGTGATTATATATTATTGCCTTCAAAAACCTCATGCAAAATTGCATGTTAACTCCTAATTTCTATAAGTACCTACTACATCTCAAGCAATAAAATTCTATGTCTATTTCAAAGAAAAAATCTCTTCCTAAACGATTTGTAGATGGACTAAGTCCTACTCTTAAAAAATAGTGGTGTTGATATTTTTTAATCCCACCACTCATTTAACCCATTATGCGCAGCCTGACAAGGCTGCTCAGGCTGACAAGCAGAAAAATCGTTTAGGAGTTACAAAAACATTACACTTCTAATAATTTTGCTCAATTTCATAATCATAGTTCCATCTAATTCTAATAATTATATAAAGATATATCCTACTATCTAATTAATGAGAAAATAAGTGTTACCAAAGGTTGTAAGCAGCAACACACTATCAAGAGTTGCTTATAGTTGTTGAATTCGTTAAAAATTGCATCTCATGCTAACATTTGATTTCTTTGATAGTCCTATAATAATTGAGTTTTAAGTGGTACTTGGTGCTATTAATGAAATACCTATTAATAAGAAACAAATTAATTTTGTTTCAATTATCATATGACAGGCAGTTTGATGAAATAATGATCTCTATATCTATAATGATCACTAGATCTCTAAATAATGTTGTTAACTAAATATACATATATACTGAAAATAGTTGATGATAACTAAAAAGGTACCTACTTTGAAAATTAAATCATAAATCATTGATTTCATTATTGTAAGTAATACAAAGCCAAAACAAACTTTGAATACTTATCTCTAAACATCTACAAGTAAATAATTATCATGAAGAAGTTTGTGCAGCGTAATAATAATTGGAAATTAAACGAACTTACCTGTAAGTGAAGTTCTATTTCAATTATATTAGCTGCACAAACTTCGAAATGATAATCCCTCCCGCCCAGTACCCGCGTTGTCCTGAGACAACCAGGGATTTTAATAGTGAAAAATCCCTGTCAAAGTTTAAGATAATATTGGCTTTGCTGAGTTGCGGGCCAAGCTGTCA
This sequence comes from Cydia fagiglandana, assembly GCF_963556715.1. Classification (NCBI taxonomy): domain Eukaryota; kingdom Metazoa; phylum Arthropoda; class Insecta; order Lepidoptera; family Tortricidae; genus Cydia; species Cydia fagiglandana. The sequence continues at coordinate 1,402,466 of NC_085955.1, read as the reverse complement.
TATCAGTTGGCATATTCACTGCCAGCGCGAGCTACGAGCGAAGCTGATAATATGCGTTTTACGCTTTGTAGCGACAAGCGCCTAAGACTAGAGAACCTGCCTAGGTAGCGGGTCACTGGCAGTGAAAGTATTATGTCTTGGCTTGTTACTCTAAACTAAATGAGGGCGACAGAAGCGGCGCGCGCGCGGGGGCGCGACTATGCGTTCAGAAATCTGATACAAAATTTTGAATTCTCGTTGAGAAATTTTAAAATTTTAGGTACTCTGAATACTTAACATGGCCAGAGGCTGAATGATATTACGCCTACTACAAGTAAATAATTATCATTTCGAAGTTTGTGCAGCTAATATAATTGAAATAGAACTTCACTTACAGGTAAGTTCGTTTAATTTCCAATTATAAACGTCAAAGCTTCTATGAAATTATGACGTATAAATAACATTTGCACTAGTCGCACTGCGTATGCTATCAAAATCATTGCAAAATCTTCTTGGTATAACTATTCATTCGTCAGTCAAGCTAACATGTAGATCAGTGGTTCTTAACCTGGGGGTAATTACCCCCGTGGGGGTAAAACTGGTATTTTACGGGGGTAATAAGCTAACCTAATATAACAATACAACAAACGTACACGTTTTATTTTTTATTACCAATGGGAGGAGGGGTAAAATCAGGTTCCCTAGTTAGTCATAGGGGTGACCGGACTGAAAAGGTTAAGAACCACTGATGTAGATACAGGGTCAACCAAAAACGTGAGCGCAAATTTTTTGTTAACAATATTGCAAGGCCGGATACCAATCTTCACCTGGGCCTAAAAGTCCGAAGTGCCCTAGTGAGGCGAACTTTCATGCGAAGTGAAAGCCCTGCTTGGCTTCAGGATAAAAAGTTGAGCACAGACTCCAACCAATGTCCATTGTATTAAAAAGCGAGACCGCAGGCCGAGCATGGCGCACCGAGGCGAAAGGCTAAGCTGAAGTAGAGGACATGTGGAACACAAACCAATAGTAAATTGAGGTAAAATCACTCATCACTCCGAAACAATTAGACAGTGTGTGCGTTATAGGTATTGACAGCCTCTTTTAAGACTGCGTCGACCGTCGCCCTGATTAGTGGAATTGTGTTTTATAATAAACCAATTAATTTCTGTACCTATACATGATTCAGTATAATATGTAGGTATTAATATTGTTGTCCTACTTATTCCCCAACTTTTAGTCTTATTCCGAAGTACCATTTCGTAAGTTTCGGCCCGGCCGAAAGGTTCGGCCGTTTTTTGGCCGAAACCGAAACTACAGCCGAAACATGATTTTTTGGCCGAAACTGGCCGAAACCGAAACCGAACCTTCGGTCGGACACTAAAAATAAGTTATTTGTCAAAAAGAAATATAGATGGAAAAATAAGGAAAGGGTAGTATGGGTGGAGGGTAGTTTTTAGGGTTCCGTACCCAAAGGTTAAAAACGGGACTCTATTACCACAGAAGAAATAATAGTACTACTGTACAGAAAAGACACTTCCTACAAACCCGAAGTTTGACAGCGATTCAGGGTCGAATCATGCTATCATTGCTATCCCTTTCTAATATATGGCAATATCCCTTTCGGCTATTTAGGGTTGTCAAAATTCAACTGATTATTTTATCTGTGGTCGTGCACGCACAAGGAAGTCAAGTGGTGCCAACCCTAATAGTTGCTCGGAGCAATGCTGAGCCGATCGGAGCCGAGTTCGACCGAAGTCAGGAGTATCTCCCCACTCACATATGGCGTGTAATAGCGAAAATACGAAACAGTGTACGTATTTTAAATTTAAGTTTATGTGTTGATATAAAGTGGAGGACTTACATTATGTTGCAGTTGTGGCATGGGGCTCCTGCTTCAACCCACCTGTACTACTGGTGCACGGAGCAGTGGACTCAGCGGCCAGCTGGAGGCCCATCATAGAGAGACTCCCGGACCGGTTCTACTACATTGGTAAGCACCAAGGCACCAACACAAAAAAATGGTTGAAAAAATTACTCTGCGAGTTGCAGACTTCGCGATAAGCTTAAAAAATGTAAAAATAAAAAATACTTCGTTAAATCATTATCACAGCGAACTCACAATAGTTTTAAGTGCATAGACCCAGTCCTCTAGCCCAATTTTCGCCATTTTGATAACTTTTGCTAAACACAAAACGACAGAAAATTTGTGCCCTTGCCTACTTATACAGAGTAAATTTTTGACTTTTAAATTTTTGGGGCGCGAGGCCATTGGCCCTACGCCTAACGCCTGCTGACGCGTATAATTCTTAGAGCCGATAAAGACGGACTGCAACCCGACTGCTACTTGTATGGGAACATTGGGAACTGCACGCCAACTGCGTGCAATTCCCATACAAGTTGCAGTCGGGCTATTTATTCATACTTTATAGCACAAAAGAAAAAAATTGTGTACAAAAGGCGAACTTAATGCCATAGGGCATTCTCTACCAGTCAACCGGGTTGCAGTCCGTCTGTACCGGCCCTTAGAATCACGCCATAATTAAAGCTTTTATTTACAGCCATGGAACTGCCAGGCAACGCCCACTCAGACTGGTTCCCACCCGGAGTCATGATGTCCGTGTACGACCTGGTGTACGCCATGGAGGTGGTCCGGAGACACTTCCGCTGGAAGACCTTCGGGTTCATGGGGCATTCACTGGGGACTCTGCTAGGTGAGAACTCCCAGGCTACGCTCACTCAAGGTCATCCATTAGTCGATACGGCCCACTAGGGACTCTGCTAGATAAGAACTCCCAGGCTACGCTCAGTCAAGGTCATCCATTAGTCGATACGGTCCACTAGGGACTCTGCTAGGTAAGAACTCCCAGGCTACGCTTACTCAAGGCCATCCATTAGTCGGTACGGCCCACTAGGGACTCTGCTAGGTGAGAACTCCCAGGCTACGCTCATTCAAGGTCATCCATTAATCGATATGGCCCACTAGGGACTATGCTAGGCAAGAACGCCCAGGCTACGCTCACTCAAAGCCATTCATTGGTCGATAGGCCCCGCATGCGGGGCATGGGAGATTCCTTTAACGCATGCCATATAGGGCCCGCATGCCTTCATTGTACCCCTGTCTTCATTGGTTGATAGGGCCCGCATGCGGGGCACGGGAGATTTCTAAAACGCATGCCAAAATTAAAACCGAAAAAATACTTAAATAATTGTAAAAATAGAATATTTTTTTTTAACCTTAAATTAAAATTACCCATAATATCTTCACAATAGATATTCATCCCTCCGTAGTCAGTGTTTCTTACTTGTCTCTGACCCTATTAATTTTATTTCATTAATGATAGGTAATGAACATGGTATAATAATATACTCCGCCTGGTACTCTCTTCCCGTCTACTCGTGTTCACGTGACTGACACAAGCCTACGTCATCATGCGACAGCGCTATAGGATAATATGCGATAGCGCTATATGTAGCGGCCATGTTATTGTGACGTAGGCTTGTGTCACTCTGGGAAGAGAAGACCATGTTTTATTAGACTATGGTAATGAATAAAAATATGGTTGCAGGTAAAGTGTACAACCTGTCGTACCCTGACAGGATGTCGTTCGTGGTGGACTTCGACCCCACACCGGCGTACTCCACCGTCCGACCGGACCAGTTCGCTGCATGGTGAGTAAATCCTTTCTCTCGTATCTTAAGGAGCATCCAGACTAGAAAATGTTTCGCCAACCTGATTAAATTGCCCGATCCAATCAGGACGTTCGGACGCAAACGCCAATTTGACTCCCAGAATTAAACCGCCGATAATGACCGATATTTACCGATAAAATGAGGTGCGGACGCAAGAATACCAATTTGTGAGGCCAGTATTTTCGTTCTGGGGCATTATTTAAATTAAGGGAGCTCTAATATCACCATAAATCGAATATTGGAGATTGAGATGCCAATTTTTTATTCTGTTCAAATCGACCGATTTGATCAGTCCCGTCTGGATACCAATTGACTTGTTACCACTGGCAGTGACTGACTGTGATCCTTCCGGGCATTCTCGGCTCCGTTCGGCTCAGCATTCACTACGAGCAATAAGGTATTTGACTGCATTTAAAATAAATGATTTTACACTATGCTTGAAATAAAGCAGCAGATGAATAGAGAAACGTGGACAGCAGTTATTTTTAGACATCATTTATATTTTAAACCCCGCATAAAATTATAAAGAGTAGGTAATTTGATTGTGACGTCACATTGCTAGTGTTTCATATAAATTCCATAGTAGCGAAATCGTTTCGACAGTACCTACGAAAAAAGAAACTGATTTGACTATATAGTAGTCAAATACGTACCCTATTATTCGTGTAGACGTCCCTTTGCGTGCACAACCACAAATAAAATTATTATGACTTGAATTTTGACAACCCGAAATAGCCGAAAGGGATAAAGCCATAAATTAGAAAGGAACAGGGATTCATCCCTGAATCACTGTCAAAGTTCGGTTTCGTAGGAAGTGTCATTTCTATACGCTAGTATTACCTACTATTATTTATTCTGTGCCACTGGTCATGTTATAGTATAAAAGATGACGCGCAAGGCTTTCATATATTTGACGTTTGGGGTCTTGAACTCTTGAGCGTAGCGAGAAGCTCGAAAATCCACGAGATGCAAATAATTTTGGCGTGTCGAATAGGTTTCCAGGTCGCAGCTATTTAGGTTATGGCTGGTATGGCTATGGTTATGGAATGTCAATCTTAAATAAAAACAAAGTAGGTTGCGTCAGGCGTGGGTCACTCCGCGATTTCGTCGCTTTGCTACAGGTAGCTAAAAGTACATCCGTTCCACACCAATTTTGGTGGCTAGCTATAAGCCGCGCTGCCGCCACCTAGCGGCCATGTCTGTGCTGATCGTATCACGCTTTTTGTTAGAGAGTGAGTCCTCTGTACCTAGTACTATTATTTATTCTGTGGTTATGACTAACACATATATGGTTTTTTATAGGTACCATTATTACTTCACGAGGTATTACCAGAAGTACCACATCTACAACTCGCCGAAGGAGAATGCCCCGAAATACACGAGAGAAAAGGTAAGCCATTTTAATTGCATTAATGTGTTTCATGGTATAATAATATACTCCGCCTGGTACTCTCTTCCCGTCTTTTCTAGGTCACCTGACTGACACAAGCCTACGTCATCATGCGACAGCGCTATATGATAATATGCGATAGCGCTATATATAGCGGCCATGTTGCTGTGACGTAGGCTTGTGTCACTCTGGGAAGAGAAGACCATGTTTTATTAGACTATGATGTGTTTGAAAAGAAAATAGAATAGGCTGTTCGATTTTATTCAAATACAGTCGACTCTCGTTAATTCAAACCTTCGATAATTCGAACCTCTCTATAATTCGAAGTTATCACGAGTTCCCTAGAATATCTCTTTATGTTTCGAAATAACTCAATACATTTTTAAGCACTTGGTAATTCGAACAAAAAAATGATCGCAACGTAACAAAATAGGCGTGAAACACTCGACAATTCAAAGTTATCAGATTGCAGAGGTAAGTGTTTGTACCCTACATTTTGAGACAAGTTCAAGTTCATTGTTGCACGAGCATTTGTTATTGTAAAATTATTTTCGGCAAATACTAGGTATTTCTGATTAAAAAAAAAGTTATTGATCAGTCTCAGCAATGTGCTTTGAAGCAAACTAATATTAGAGACTTCTTCCCAAAGACTAATAATTAATTCACATTATGTATGTGCATGTAAATATGTAGGTACCTCTAACCTCTTTTGATATTGTAAAAAAATAGCAGTTAATAAATCTTAATTGATTATTGCTCAATAATTCGAACTTTCATATTTTTTCTCTCAAAAATTTCGAACTATTTGATATTTCAAACTCTCGATAATTCGTAATATTTAGAAAGTCCCCTAAGTTTCGAATTAACGAGAGTCGACTGTACAGGGTTATTGCGTCAGTTTACCGTCCAGTTGGCGTAGTCGCTACAGAATTACGTATTACTTGAATATATGCCTATATATTACATGTATATGTCGGCGGCCGATCGTAAGATCAGGCATATCGTGAAATTCCTAGGCATATCGTGAAACGTGAAAATCTTTGACTCGTTCCCTGAGTCGACGGAGCCCCGCTACGCGGGGCTCCTATTTCTGGGCAGTTTGCCCTTCGGGCATCCGAAGCAACCTAACGAACCTATCCTACCTATATATTGGTTTAATGTGACTATCGTCAAAACATTACTCAGGAACTTTACGATCTGCCTGATCTTATGATCGGCCGCCGACATATATAGGTATGCCATTATAACAGCCAGTTGACATTGACAGGCGCTGTCAATGCTGGAGCAAAATCGCGGTCTGACGGGCGCGGCAGCGAGCATGGTGCTCGACAGGATATCCGAGCCGCTGGGGGAGGGGCTCGTCAGGTCAGTTTGACATACTGTCAGTGCAGACTCGCGCACGAAGGGTTCCGTACCATTACACAAAAAACGGCAAAAAAATCACGTTTGTTGTATGGGAGCCCTACATAAACACTTATTTTATTCTGTTTTTAGTATTTGTTGTTATAGCGGCAACAGAAATACATCATCTGTGAAAATTTCAACTGTCTAGCTATCACGGTTCATGTGACACACGGTTCATGTACAGCCTGGTGACAGACAGACAGGCGGACAGTGGAGTCTTAGTAATGGGGTCCCGTTTTTACCCTTTGGGTACGGGACCCTAAAAATAAAAATCCGAGGGCACCGCCGCTGTACTCGGTACGTATATTACGCACGCACACGAATTCAAGCCAATCGTGCAGTCTAAGGCCCCATTCGCACGGGAGCTTTTTCAACGCGCGTTAAAAAAGCGTTTGAATAACACAAATGGATAAAAATTTATGTATTCACACGACAGCGGTGACGCTTTTTATCAAGCGTTGTTGGATTTTCGACTTTAAGCCTTGGTCGTTAAGTCGAATTTAGAGTGCGGGCAGATTCAAGCGCTTTTTTAACGCTCGTTGAAAATGCCGTGCGAATGGGGGCTAACGCAACTAGTTGCGACCAATCACGCGCGTGATGCGAACTCATCAACCAATCGCGTTGTGGCGTTAGACTGCACGATTGGCACAAATTCGTGTGAGTAACACCGCTGTGTTGGCCCCATTCTTAGTGCCTGTAAGGGTGTAAGGCCCGTCCTTAGATACACGGTGTAACATGAGGAAACCGAATAATTTTAACCACGCATTTCTGAGGTCAAAAGAAGGAAAAAATGTAATATGAGTTGCCAATTTGCCAAAAAAAAAATTTTTGTTTTGTTTTTTTAATTTTTTTAATGTATTTGTACATAAAAAATAAATGTTATTGGTAAACTTGTCACTTAAAATTGATTTTTAAATTTTTTTCGTAAAACCTACTTTTTGCAAATCTATTTTTTTTTTCCTTTTTACTTGTCACTTTTTGACATCTATCAATAAGGATATTTAGACTACATCCCATAGCAGCAACGTCACTATCAAAAAGGCCTTTAACACTATGTAACAATAAAAACTTTTTTTTTTTAATAATATTATCCCTGAAACTAGGCGAATTTCTAAAAAGTTTATAGGACATTTTTGTCTCTAAATATGATCAGGAATACGCTGTTAAAATTATTCTGTTTCCTCATGTTACACCGTGTATATGTCAATGTGGACAGCGGGCTTTAACCATATTGTGTATTTGTATTTCCACAGATACATCTACGACCAGCGGGCCAAAACGGTCGTTTTCCCGCCGAACACATCCGAACACTTACGAAAACTGTACACCAACCTAAAAACGCCCACCCTCACAATAGTCGCCACGGAGTCGCTAGAGAATGGCGCGTATAAAGCCACCCCGTTCGCGCTTGACGAAACTTGTTACCCACACAAAAACTATAGAGTAATCACAGTGGATGGGAAGCATGATGTACATGTGATGCATCCGGAGAGGATGGCGGCGTTTGTTGAGCAGTTTTTGCTGTATGGAGTGGACGGGCTGGATAGGAAAGCTAAGCTGTGATATCTGTTGTTGTTATACAGGGTGTTTGGTACATCGTTTGCCAAATTAAAACGGCAGATAGGTTGAGTCATTTGCTACCTTCTCAGGCCTAGAAATGTTTAATTTAGCGCACGTTTTTTTTTTACTTCAATGCCAGTTTTTCGTAAATTTAAAATTTTTACTTGCGTAGTAGAAAAAAAACGATGGCCAATTTTGTTGATGATAGGCATGAGATGATAGCAAACTCAACCTATCTGCCGTTTTAATTTGGCAAACAATGTACCAAACACCCTGTATTTGTATTAGAATAGTTATTTACGATACAAGTGCGAAAAATAGTAATTATCGGGTTATACCCAATATTCCCATTAGTTACCACCAAGTTGGTGGGAATTATTTTTCCCAGTAGTTACCAGTGGTAAAAGGTGGGAAAAAAATTCCCAGTAGTTAAGAACTTGGCGGTAACTAGTGGGAATAACCCGAATTATCTGTTCGTACGTGTATCGTACGTTTTACAGTACATATGGCCCTTTAAATTATCGACGTAGTCACGTAATGTGGTTATTATAGCACAGGGTGTCGTAATGGAGCACCAGATGTACTGTAAATAAAATTTTAGGAACAATATTACACATTAACCGCCACTGGAGGGCGCTAGGTCACTTTTTTAGTATATTTGACATGTTTTGCAGTTTATAATTTGTATATATGACTACTTAAAAAACAAATCAAAATATTTAATAAAATTGATTTGTTTCCTAAATTATGTATGTAATATATATTTTTGTTTTTTACTTTTTAAGATGTTTAAGAGGAATTTGTGTATTATTTATCTAGAAAAAGTGCAAAACCATTATGGTCTTTAAACTTGTAGTAGGAACGGAAAGATGTAGTTTTAGAGTAAACCTCGGTAATTGGTACATTCCAAAGTAACACAAAAAATATACTATAATTGGCCGCCAGGCATGCGCCGCTGTCGCGCACACAGCCAGTGCAGTACTGAAAATCATAATTTAGGGCATGGGCAGGCGAGGCTCACTCCGCGATTTCGTCGCTTTGCAACAGGTAGCTACAAGCAGTGGCGTAGCTAGCATGGGTGGCACCCGGTGCGGAAATTGTGGGTGTCACCCCAAATTTCAATCAAAATTGTAAAATATATTTAAAAAGAGTAATTGTAATTTATGTTAAATAGCTCAGGATTTACTCCATCGCTTTCATTTTACATGATTTTACGAACTTTTTTAAGTGGCACTACTGATGTTCACGGTCGGGTGTCACCCCTAAATGGGTGACCCGCCGCCCTCCCCTTGCTACGCCACTGGCTACAAGTACATCCGTTCCACACCAATTTTGGTGGCTAGCCATAAGCGGCGTGTGGCGCTGTTAGACCAGCGGTGGAACAAAAATGGGTTTTGATAACATTAAAGTTTTTTCTTTTTTGATATGTTATTGTAAGCATGTTAAATAACATTCATGTAAAAAGTTAGAAAATTTTAGGTGGAGCGTTCGGCCATATTTAAATTTTCAATTTTTGCTAAATAACTATGCAAATATAAAATTAAAGTTACAAAAAACTTTAACATATTCAATAACACTTTAATTTATTCACACTATTCGGTTTTTAGAAATCTGGAACAGCTGCTTTCTGGTGAACGTAAAAACAGGAATTATTATGTAAATACAGAATTAGAGTAGCTGATATTGCAAAATTACGATATTATCTATCAACTTAGTATACATGTAAAAAGTTAGAAATGTAGACAATGTGCTTGTCTAGATATTGATTTCTCGTTAAGCAGTATAGCCAATATTGAATTAAAGTTTGTAGAGTTAATATTACACGGTCATAATAAAGATCTTACTTCTCACACAAAAGATTAGAAATATAAAATCACGGCGACACTAAATACTGATACGTAAGTATGCATTCCGAGCTTATATCAAGTTACATTTCAAACGCGCGGCGTTTGCGCGCGCCGCGCTGTGCGCCGTGGCAGGAGGCAGCGATCGACGGTCGCGGGCTAGCGGTTAGCGCGGTGCCCTTAAAAATACGCAAAGCGTTTATAAAATTATTATCAATGGTAAATAGTTATTTTATACAGTACACTAATGGAAACTTACCTTCCCTTATTTATTTCTATATGTACTAGGGATTGCCCGCGGTTTCGTTTACGTAGAATTCGTTATCGTGTTAAGTATAGAAATAATAGATACATTTGAAAATTATTTTAGGTGCATTGTCATACAGATAACTACCCTTGTTAAAGTATTCTTCAAATTCAATACACAGGTGTCATTTCAATATAATTTTGCGTAATTTGGCGCTTTTAGGTCGTTTCTCAAAAAGTTGGCACCGCCAGGTTAAAATTTATGTTTTTCAAAAATTTTGCATTTTCGCATTTTTTTTTATTGGGATCGTTAAAACGCAACTTAAACTATTAGAAAATGTGGAAGGGAAGCAATTCCTTCAATTAGTTTAGAAGACATAGGCGTTTGAAATTCAGGTGAATGATATCAAGGGCAGGTGAAAGATATTTTGTCTCCAGGTTATCGATAGTAGAAGCAGGTTATCGAGAAATAAGTACAAATTCCAATAAAAATATTGACAGGTTATCGAGAGGCGTCATTAACCTGTGTCCGTTGCCGTTAACCTGGTTTCTTGTCATCATTCACCTGTAATGAGTGTCATCCACCTGTCCACCACATCATTTCAATGCCTTCTAAAAAGAATCGAAAAATGTGTCATCATCAATAAAAAGGGAACTTATTGTCCACCACGATGATTAAAATTTTGGATTCTGACCCACCTCACCTTCGATTCGATTCCCAATTTAACAACAAGTTTCTGTGAATAAGTAAACATTCAATCTTGCTGTCTATTCACCCTGGCAGTACCTAGTGGAACTCAGGTTTGGTGCAACATAGACACACGCTGTTTTGGTCATTCGACACGTCTTGATGAGGACTTGGGAAAGCAGTACCCAAGATAGAGCTGATGATGAACCCTCGCAGTACCTACTGGAACTCAGGTTTGATGCAACATAGACACATGCTGTTTTGGTAATTCGACACGTCTTGATGAGCACTTGGGAAAGCAGTACCCAAGATAGAGCTGATGATGAACCCTCGCAGTACCTAGTGGAACTCAGGTTTGGTGCAACATAGACACACGCTGTTTTGGTCATCCAACACGTCTTGATGAACACTTGGAAAAGTGGTTACTAAGATAGAGCTGATGCTGAACCTTCGCAGTACCTAGTGGAACTCAGGTTTGGTGCAACATAGACACACGCTGTTTTGGTCATTCGACACGTCTTGATGAGCACTTGGGAAAGCAGTACCCAAGATAGAGCTGATGCTGAACCCTCGCAGTGCCTAGTGGAACTCAGGTTTGGTGCAAGGTCAGGTCAGGTTAGGTCCGGGTTCAGGTTTAGATAAGAGCCGGGATCCAGGTCTAGGTCCGACTCCGGGTTTGAGTCTAGATCCGGGTCCGAGTCACAGTCCGGGTCCGAGTCCGGGCCCGAGTCTGGGTCCGGGTCCCAGCCCCAGTCCCAATCCAAGTCAAAATCTAAATCGCCAAACGTGTACTATGCATCGTTGAAGAGTTCTGTTCTAATCATCATCAGCAGTTCCACTTCATCAAATGCGACAGTTTTTAATGAAAATGCTTGATTTTCTAATGAAAATCCAAAAGTCACTATACGCATGCCTTTAAGATTTGAGGAGTTCCCTCGATTCCTCATGGATCCCATCATCAGAACTCGAGATTGACAAAAATGCAGCTTATAAACTTATCTTGCTTAACAAACATAACGAAGAGGACAAATCGCCAAACGTGAACTATGCGTCGTTGAAGAGTTCCGTTCTGATCTTCATCAGCAGTTCCACTTCGTCCAATGTCACTTTTGTGAATGTATATGCTTGATTTGTAAATAAAAACACAAAAATCACTATATGCATGCCTTTAAGATTTGAGGAGTTCCCTCGATTCTTCATAGATCCCATCATCAGAACTGGGTTTTGACAAGAACGGGACTAATCTGCATATACTTATACTTTTTACAAAACATTTTAATATATGTCTAAAACTAAAAACCCTCATAAGGTACCTTTTCCCGTGGGACGTCACAAATCTAGTTTGAGTATATGTAACGTGGATTTTAAATAATTATCGATCACCTGTCATATGGCAGGTGAATGACGCTTCGTTCACCTGCCATTGCATCATTCACCTGACTTTTTTGGACAGGTTAACGAGACTTAAGACAAAAGTACAAAAATTTCAATAATATGCAGCTTTAACAGACAGGATAGTTTTTATTCCTAAATTAACACACAAAAGCGATATAACCGCTATATAATTATATAGTTACGAGTATTAGTTGTGGTATCAGTGACATTAACCTGCCGCAAAATCTCATCCACCTGGCAGTTTTAGCCAGGTGGACGATATGCAGGTGATGGGGAAAATGGCAGTTATATCGCGAATACACAAAATGTATTAGCTTGATGAACTCCATACTTAGGCATATAAAACTAAACTGTTGTTTACGTTACATATCTTGATAGTAATGCGATAGGTTACATAATTAGCAAGATATCGACTCCAGGATAAAGAGTACTTACCCATTACAAACTCCAATTTCCGATACTTTGTCGTTTGTGTTTTATTTGCGAAGCACAATAACCACGTCTTCGTCCTACCAGGTGATAGCTGATGAGTGACGGCTTCAGCTCGTGCGGAGTGAGACGGGAAAGGTGCAGTGGGGGTTATACAATCGTCGTGAACGTGACGCGCCAGGTGACTGTTAAGAATTGCCTTGGACAAACTTTGAAGCCGAATAACTTAAAATATAAGTATAATATAAGTATAATATTGTTATTGTTGTTAATAGTGTTAGACGACCGGTCTGGCCTAGTGGGTAGTGACCCTGCCTGCGAAGCCGATGGTCCTGGGTTCGAATCCCAGTAAGGGCATTTATTTGTATGATGATACAGATATCTGTTCCTGAGTCATGGGTGTTTTCTATGTATTTAAGTATTTGTATATTATATATATCGTTGTCTGAGTACCCACAACACAAGCCTTCTTGAGCTTACTGTGGGACTTAGTCAATCTGTGTAAGAATGTCCTATAATATATTTATTTATTATTTATTTATTTATTTATTTATGCGATAGTAATACTTTAAAAGTTAAGGATATATGTTAATAAAATACGGTAATGCCGTTAAATTAAGTTAATATCTTGTGTGGTTTTCATAGCTCGGAACATCAGTACCTCGCGTTGGGACACGGCAGGTTAACGGATAAACGTAGTTACAATATTTTTTTTTGTAATCAATATTTATTAAATCTTTTTCAAAGTATTAGGCCTCTGTGTAAAAAGTCTCTCTAAATATGTATTAATTTTTTATATATAAAAATAGTACATAACGAAAAAAAAGTTCTAACATAAACCTATTTACAGGTGGCGGTGCCAACTTTTTGAGAAACGACCTTTAGGTTATAAATGACTAGCGACATATATTTTTTAAGAGCGATCATCTCCGATAATATTTACTTTATCATAAAATCAATTTCAAACTGACGTTATTCAATATTTGTCATTTTAAAGTCAATATTACCAACCAACTGATCCAATGTACCTACCGTAACAACTCAAAATTTGCATCAAATTAAATGCCACTTTTCTTATCCGTTACGAACAATCAAGAGGGCCTTTACGAGCTGATGTGGTGAAAATTTTATTTAACCTTCGTCCCTTGAAACCTTCACTACGCTCAAGGTTCAACTTTACGAACCACTAACTACGCTCGTGGTTCAATTTTAGAATGTTTGAATTTGTGAATGTGCTTCCTGCCTCGCACAGCCAAACTGTGGAATGAACTGTCCGATACGACCTTCAAACCTTCAAAGACCCCCATCTTAAAGGTCGGCAACGCGCTTGCAACCCTTCTGGTGTTGCGGGTGTCCATGGGCGGCGGTAATCGCTTACCACCAGGTGATCCGTCTGCTCGTTTGCCTCCTATTTAATAAAAAAAAATGTTTCGCTTGTTTGGGTATCAATATTAGCACGAGCGGTTAATCAACAACTTTTCCCCTTGTAAAACAAATAAATAAGGTAGGTGAGGTCACAAAAGAGATAGGTACAGAAATCAATCTACATACAAAGCGCGCTCGAGCAACGCACACATAGACACTGCTCACGGACACGATATGTATCTCGGACCAGTTGGGACCAGTGCGAGCGCGAGTGCCATCCGCTTGTATGAGACACGCGTCTGTGAACTTTTTTGTGCAATAATGGAGAAACAAAACAAAAAGTTATTATAACTGTACAGTGGACGGTTGTTTAAATTCAACATTAACCGGTGAATTGTCGTTTTTTTAAGCTACCAGTGGTTTCAAAGAGAATGCGTATGCGAATTTATTACATTGTACATGAGAATGCGAATTTATTACACTTTAAAATATAATAATCGTGCATTTCGCCAAACTCGAAATCATCGCAAGATATTTTCTGTGGCAAATCTGTAATATAACAATGACATTAAAATGAAAATAGCTATTTGAGTTATTAATGTCATTATTAATTTATATTTCCATTCTTCCCGTTTCATCCTCAACAATAAATCAAACAACTAGATACGAGATACGATACGATGGATACGAGTGCCACTACCACGAAAGTTTTTTGTGCATAAGTCATAGTTCGCAACAATCGCAACCCTAGAGCGACCGCCGACCGTAGGTATGAAAAGTAAAGTACATACATGTGATTGACTTCTGTACTTATCTGTTTTGTGGTGAGGTGCAGGCATATGAGGCCCGGCGGGTAACAAGGCCCAGCATTCAAAAATAGCAGTTGCTCCCTATTATTCCCAATTATTCTGAATTTGTACTTGTTGCTAAGAAGACCCACTGTCAGTGCAGGTAAAAAGGTCTAGTCCCGGGCCTTATTGAACGTATGAGATGAAATATTAGATTAAAATATTTTAAGATAATTTTCAATATTTTTAATCTCTTATTAATAAGGTCGATTTGAAGAAACTTCTATGAAATTATGACTTATAAATAACACTTGCACTGCGTGGGCTGTCAAAATTGCTGCAGACTTTTCTTGGTCTAACTCTAATAATTTTTCACTTGCTTTATTGACCTAAAGACGTTTTAAAGAATCAAAAAGTCTAATAACATTGAGGCACTTATACTTTTTAAAGGCAGTAACTAATTACAAGTGACTTTTTTTTGTTAATACATAGGTAGGTACAGTGGAAACTGGATAAGTGGAACCTGGGTTAGTGGAAAACCTCTTTAAGTGGACCCAAGTTGTCGGTTCCAGTCCCTTGGCAACGAATTACCTCTATAAGTGGAATTTTGGGACCTCTATAAGCGGAATCTATTTTTTCGAAAATTTCTTATTTTTACCTCTGTAACTGGAAGCAGCCGTCTCCGAAACCTCTATGAGTGGAATAGCTAGGCGTTATAAAATGTGTATTTTTAATAAACCGTCACAAGGAGGGTAGTGTGTTTCGCTAACATTATGGTTCGTGTTTTAACTACATATTTTGTATGAGATCACAAATAGTTCAGTTTGGTTCTTTTAGCCGTAGTGCGGTGCCGTGCTGTTAGATAAGCAATGCCTAAGCGCAAAACCAAGTTTTTATATTTCTTCAGGATAAATTAAAAATTATAACAGACTGAAAAAGCAATAGAAACACTGCAGAGTTTTTTTAATCGCGGCCAAACGTAGACAAAAATGTGTTCGACAGTATTCTCGATATTCAAAGAAATGTGGTAAAATGTGACTCAGGCCAACAAACCAAAATAACGGTTTTTTTTTTCATTAAAGTACAATCGGTACATTGATTTATTTAACCATACCTACTGGTTTCTCTTGCATAAATAAATATTAGGAGTGATTTTGTTTAATTGATTTTGTTTTTGAAATTTTGAAAATTGTATACCTACGAGTACTGTGGATTATTTAAAGTATTGCATTTTTTAAAGTCAGGATTACATACCGATTTTTTGTTAATACATACATACATATTTGAGAAAAGATGATTATTTATTTCTTGATCTTTTATTTGACCATACTATACGTGACCTCTATAAGCGACATTACTAGCATCCACAACCTCTGTTAGGGAGAACCTCTGTAAGTGAGAAAACGTTTTATTTGAACCTGGTTAAGTGGAAAACTGGATAAATGGAAAACCTGGATAAGCGGAACTAAACAGCCGGTCCCTTGCGATTCCACTTATCCAGTTTCCACTGTATTTACGATCATCATCATATATTTAAGAGTATGACTCTTGTCGGTGGAGCAATTTCCATGTTTGGCGGTCCTCCGCCTTCTCTTTGACAGCCCGATACGACACGACGTTGATCTTTTCCTTTATTTGATCCATGTACGCTCTCCTTGGTCTTCCCCTCTTCCTGTTTGCTTCAACTTTCCCTTCTATGATATTTTCGATAAATTCGTCGTGTCGTATCAGGTGCCCAAGCATCCTTCCTCTTCTATTGTCTATAGTTCTTAACAAACTCCTCTCTCTCCTACTACATAGGCCACACTGAATGTTTTGCACTACTGGCTACTGGTAAACATTTAAATTATGAATTGTATATTTAAAAAAAATACAGGCTTTTGATTACGGAATGTGACAAATGTTGGCGACAAATCGATCGTCTTTTGTTTTTAATGGCTTGTCAAAGTAAGTCAGTGCGTTGAACGTGGCTTTAACGCGAAAATATTTTTAGAGCTATGATTTTGTTATGATTTTAAAAGTTCGCTTACTCCGCAAGAGTGTAGTGCTTGCCTTCAAAATGCTTTTGGGATTGAAGCACCACATCTGAGCATCGTGAGGCGTTGGTATGGTGAATTTAGTAGAGACAGTATTATTCTAGATAATGATTTTCGTGAAGGTCGACCGTCCACGGCGATCATTCAAGGAAACGTGGCTACTGTGAGACGACTCATTGAAGAAAACCCACGAATCACCTATGACGAAATTTGAGGACAATTAGGGATAGGTATGAGACAAATACAAAAGATTTTACAAGAATATTTAAAAGTCGGGAAGCCTTGTTGTCTTTGGATTCCTCACGAATTAACTTCAGTCCAAAAACAGGTACTTTTTGACTGGTGCCGAGAAATGCTGCGTAAGTACAAGCAAGAAAGTTCAAATGCTGTATATAACATCGTTAGAGGAGATGAAATCTGGATTTACTGCTACGATCCGGAAAAAAGGCATTAGTCCAGTCAATGGGTCTTTCGAAGGTGACAGGAGGCCCATAGAAGTTCAACAAGCCAAAAACGTTGCCAAACATTTTGATCGTCTGTTTTTTTTAAACGCGACTTTTTTGTACCGTACTTTTAAATAATAAAAGAACGTTAAATACTGAGTAGTACACTACCATTTGTGTGCCCGCAGTCATTGAAAAAGACCGCGAGAGACGACCGAGAAGCCGCATCCTCCTGCGTCATAATAATGCGTCCACCGATACCGCAATAAAACATTTTTTAATTACGAAAACGTGGAAAATGTCTCTTATACGGATTATAATCCAGACATTGCACCCTGTGACTTCTATCTATTTCCCAAAATTAAGGATTTAATTTGGGGTTTGACATTTAAGACCCCGGATAAGGCAGTTACTACGTTTCATCACCACGTCGAAAACATGCAGTCAAGTGATTGGGCCTCATGCTTCCAAAAATGGTCCGAGCGAGTGAATATGTGCATAGAATGTAAAGGGAAACATTTTGAGAAGCAATAAATGTATTATTATGGTTATAAATGATTTTATTCAAAAGTTACGCAAAACTTTCAGTGCGGCCCTCGTATGCGTAAAACCTCTTCGTTAGTTTTCTTTTCTTTTACGATAGAATTGCGAAAAATAGATATTTTGCAACGAGTGACGAATTTTAAAACACGGTCAAAGGGAGTGTTTTAACGTGCTTATTATAGCACCGGTCGTAATGTAGCACCAGATGTACTGTAAAAATTATGTTAAAAGATAATACTTACTGTTACGAATAAATATTTTTACTGTAAAAAAATACTCCCTCGAACCTCCCCATCGGCATACAAACCTCCTCAAGGTTTTGCCCACGATGGGTCTTGTAATAATAATGTACTTTATTTAGCTTATTGTTCAATAAATTAAAAAATTATTATTACGCTGCACAAACTTCTTCATGATAATTATTTACTTGTAGTAGGCGTAATATCATTCAGCCTCTGGCCATGTTAAGTATTCAGAGTACCTAAAATTTTAAAATTTCTCAACGAGAATTCAAAATTTTGTATCAGATTTCTGAACGCATAGTCGCGCCCCCGCGCGCGCGCCGCTTCTGTCGCCCTCATTGACGTTTTTCATGCAGCCGCGGCCATTACGTCCTATTAAAATAATAAAGTATTTATATCAAATAAAGGACGAAATATGTAAAGAAGAAAATAAAATAGTATATCTTATTTACCAATATTGCGGAATAGAAGAAAAAATAAGAAGATTGGAGAAGATTCAAGAGCATACGCGTTCAAATCCAAATACGGCGTCCTTTCGTTGGAAAAGGCCCAGACGCGTTACATACCGATCGATGGATCATGGTCTTCAACCTATTCTAGGTCTGCAATTCTGCATCATCTAGATCCCTATCTCCGCCAGCGGCGTAGAGAAGTAGATATCGCTCGGTATCCAGATGTAAGCCTCGCTCTCCAATAGTGCCAGCATTCGGTTAATTATTTAATACACATAATATTCCGAAAAGGAACATTAATTATAATCAGGTAAAAAATATGATTTGTTTAAGTTATTTTTATCTGGTGTTAGTGCTGTGCGTTGGAGTGTTATAACTAGCCAACTGGTTGCTGACTGTACTTGGTTATGATGTGCATATGCATTCTGTAGCGCTATTCTCTGTTTCTAACTGCATAAAATGGCTGTGCTAATCATTTTGGAGTGTTAATCTAGACATCTCTGTTTGATATTCGCACTTGGCAACTTTGGCGTACTACACTAGGTGCGTTCACTGCCAATAGCCAGGGGATATTGTCACATATTCCTTGCCAACAACACTGAGACATTGCTCATTTCCTACCTGATAATAGGGTGCATTATAAGCCACCTACAAGTCTTGCTAGATAAACTTACCTACTGGGTTTTGTGGCGTGTTAGACTAGACACCGCTCTTAACCTAATGAGTTAATCATGTGGTATGCCAGATTAGGCCGTCTCTTGATATATACTCATCTTCAAGTAGGTGAAATTAAGAAGGTACTTACTTATTCTAATGTCAGCAAGCGAAGAATTAAGCGAGCAAACCTTGACATTGTCGGAGGGACGCACCAGAATTTTGGATATTATAGGAAAAATCCTTATAGGATAGTGTTGTTGTTTGATTACAGATAAATAATTAAGAACATTATAAAAGAAGTATGACCCGGACAAGATTACAAAAAACTACTCTGCGCTGTAAGAAATTATTGGTCCTCCAAAGATGAACCCACAGACTTAACCTACAGCTGGCGAGATTCTTGCCAGTGGGGAACGAGGCTAAGTATTGAAATGGTACAAAATAAAGTTTCCTGTTCTCTGACTGTGATGATTTAGCTCTCAAAAATTGTGTACTGTACCAGCTATAAGAAGGTATTGTCACTTCTAAGTGATTCTGTCCATTTTTTGAAATTAAATACTGAATCATAATAAATGGCATAAGAGGTTTATTAAATCTTTTAAACATGCTGTTGACAAGTGATGTTTTAAGAAAATCTAGCAGAAGAAGTTTAAACTCCGGCAGCCCAGCCCGTAAGCCTGGCACTTTAAACTTCAAAGGCTCAAATACCAATCATATTTTCTAACGTATGATTTGCTGTTGTATTTGTTTCATACAATAAAGTATTTATTAAACATAACAATATACAAAAACCCCTGGTCAAAAGCAAGGAAGAGGAAGCAGAGCAAGACTTTCCTCTCTGCAGTCACAATGTGGTCGCCACAGTGGTCGCACACAGCGACATCACAACAGCCTGTGTTCATTTAGAACAAATTCTTAAAAGCTGTGGTTTACTTAATTGTATGTACCTAACCTACCTTTTTTCACATATAAGGATTTTGTCCGGTCTATCTCATACAAAGTTCCTTTTTTATCTGTGCCAACACCTACAAGTATTCCGAAATATGATCACTTCTGTGAAATTGATAGTCGAATACTAGAAAAATATGTGACTGAGGTATATACTGTGTGTACAAATATATGCCTATGATGACCTTATAAAATCATGTTCACTTTATAGGTACCTATAGGCAAGATCCATATATTAATATATAAGCACATTTAGGTAGTGCAACTGAGCGGTTTTAAGTTAACAAGATATTAAAATTGCCAGAAACTAAGAACACAAAATTGTTAAATGAGCACTAGCTCCAAGATGTTTTACTTGATTTCTTGAATGTAGAAAACATATCTGTTTCATGTGGAAAGATGAGATTTCAGTTTTTAGTCTTAACATACCTAGACTATTAAACTAGATATCTCTCTAGCTAGATATATGTGCCAGACCTTTTATGAAGTGTTTAAGATCACATACACACACAGACTGTTTAGATGATAGATATATCTATTGTTGATACTCCTTATAACAAATGTTATACTATGTAGGTACTTATACAGGACACACTTAATTTTAGTCTTGGTACCATTACCTATGTGGAGTTATAATCAAATGGAACTAGCTTCTTAGTACCTCAGAAAGCTGGCTACTATATAGATTTATTTCTTTACCTACTAGGGAAAAAATTCAAAGTTAATCAAAAGATAAAGCCCTTTATAAATTGGTACATTGCTAATATAAATTGGTTGTTTGTATAGTTATAGGATAAGTTTGGCTATCTGTATGTTTACACAAACGCTTTAAGGGTTAAAGAGCTGAAAAGACAAAAATACATACTTAAGTATACTAAATTCAATATATTTTAAGGAAACCTAGTGTGACATTTTTTGGTGGCTCATTAAAATAAAGATTTATAAATATACTTTCTGCAGATATTTACTTACTTACAGTAATAGTTTATTGACACGCTGGGGCGGCAGATTAGAATGAGTTAGCTGTTGGATTATGGAAGGAGTCAAAAAGAATATATATTACATTAAATTTGTTCAGCTTATGGTGGTCTTTTATGTTTAAAGACTTTCTTTCCGGTTTAACAGATTGTGAGATGCTTCTGAGAGCACAGCTTGACAACACAGCTATCGCAATTATTTATAAACCGAATAGGTGAAATTAAATCCTGTATTTTTATGGCTAGGAACATTTTGCAGTGGTGCGAAAAAAGACATTACAATATTCTACTTAAATGATATATTTGTGCTATAAAGCTATTAAGTGATAACTGGGGATTTTAGAGTTAATACAAAGTTTTAATACAAATTTGAAATGTCTTGCAACATTTTGCAACTTCAT
Organism: Cydia fagiglandana; assembly: GCF_963556715.1. Taxonomy (NCBI): domain Eukaryota; kingdom Metazoa; phylum Arthropoda; class Insecta; order Lepidoptera; family Tortricidae; genus Cydia; species Cydia fagiglandana. The sequence goes on along the minus strand of NC_085955.1, from coordinate 1,380,989 downwards.
ATACCTATCGAGTTATTGGTAGCCGTGCAGATGAAATATGTGAACGCTATACATATATCCTGGTGAAGTAACCCAGATGTTTTTTCTACATAAGTAGATGCTTTCACGTTTTCATGCATATAAAAATTATTTTATCTATGCTTTTCTTTAATTTGAAATGAAATCTAAGGTATTAAAGTTATAGGAAAACCAGAAGGCACGGTCACTGAAACTACTCAGTTTAACAAAATATTTATGAGTATATGTTACATATAATTGTAAAGAGTAGAGCCCCAGCTCTCAATTAAATAAACTTATTCTATTAACCGATTTCAAGTTTCAACATGGTTATCCCAGTGTTATCCGGGGAGTGTCATCAGCCATCTCTGAACGAGCAGGGAAGAGGAGGAGGAGACAGGAGGAACTTCTGATTGGTGAGGCCAACAGTATGGTGTAATCCCTTGCGCCCAACACCGTCAAGCAACATGATGCCTAAACACTTGAAATACTGGTGTATATTTTGTGAAAATAATTACATTATTTTATGGTATCTGTTCCAGAAGTGCTTGCCGTTTTAATAGCATTACTTATGCTAGGTATAGAAGTGTAATTTTCTGTAAATCTGTTCTTGGGTTTTTATTGGGGAATAGGCTCTCCTCAAATGATACAATTGAACATTTTAGGAAGAACGTTTTTTAGATTACACCCACCTCAACATTAAAGTGTGAGCTGATACCTTAATCAGTCTTAAATTACTTATCAACAATGTCACCAACTAATGAAAATATTTCATTAGGTACAGACAGAAAAAGTAAAAAATTACTTTATTTCTTTTATTAGCCATTGTGATTATACGCAACGTGCAAACCCTCAAATTGATAAAATATGAAACTTTATTCTGATTTTTGATAAAGACCTTTATGGGCTTTATAAATTACAGTAACCTTTGCTACCTTCTAAATTAATTTTTCAAGATAAAACTAAATTGAAATTGAGTAAGGTTGCTTAAGTTAAACATTGGTTAGCTATATATAAATGAATGATAATATTCGTGATGGTAGATTATAAAATTGTTAGTGATTATATATTATTGCCTTCAAAAACCTCATGCAAAATTGCATGTTAACTCCTAATTTCTATAAGTACCTACTACATCTCAAGCAATAAAATTCTATGTCTATTTCAAAGAAAAAATCTCTTCCTAAACGATTTGTAGATGGACTAAGTCCTACTCTTAAAAAATAGTGGTGTTGATATTTTTTAATCCCACCACTCATTTAACCCATTATGCGCAGCCTGACAAGGCTGCTCAGGCTGACAAGCAGAAAAATCGTTTAGGAGTTACAAAAACATTACACTTCTAATAATTTTGCTCAATTTCATAATCATAGTTCCATCTAATTCTAATAATTATATAAAGATATATCCTACTATCTAATTAATGAGAAAATAAGTGTTACCAAAGGTTGTAAGCAGCAACACACTATCAAGAGTTGCTTATAGTTGTTGAATTCGTTAAAAATTGCATCTCATGCTAACATTTGATTTCTTTGATAGTCCTATAATAATTGAGTTTTAAGTGGTACTTGGTGCTATTAATGAAATACCTATTAATAAGAAACAAATTAATTTTGTTTCAATTATCATATGACAGGCAGTTTGATGAAATAATGATCTCTATATCTATAATGATCACTAGATCTCTAAATAATGTTGTTAACTAAATATACATATATACTGAAAATAGTTGATGATAACTAAAAAGGTACCTACTTTAAAAATTAAATCATAAATCATTGATTTCATTATTGTAAGTAATACAAAGCCAAAACAAACTTTGAATACTTATCTCTAAACATCTACAAGTAAATAATTATCATGAAGAAGTTTGTGCAGCGTAATAATAATTGGAAATTAAACGAACTTACCTGTAAGTGAAGTTCTATTTCAATTATATTAGCTGCACAAACTTCGAAATGATAATCCCTCCCGCCCAGTACCCGCGTTGTCCTGAGACAACCAGGGATTTTAATAGTGAAAAATCCCTGTCAAAGTTTAAGATAATATTGGCTTTGCTGAGTTGCGGGCCAAGCTGTCATATCAGTTGGCATATTCACTGCCAGCGCGAGCTACGAGCGAAGCTGATAATATGCGTTTTCCGCTTTGTAGCGACAAGCGCCTAAGACTAGAGAACCTGCCTAGGTAGCGGGTCACTGGCAGTGAAAGTATTATGTCTTGGCTTGTTACTCTAAACTAAATGAGGGCGACAGAAGCGGCGCGCGCGCGGGGGCGCGACTATGCGTTCAGAAATCTGATACAAAATTTTGAATTCTCGTTGAGAAATTTTAAAATTTTAGGTACTCTGAATACTTAACATGGCCAGAGGCTGAATGATATTACGCCTACTACAAGTAAATAATTATCATTTCGAAGTTTGTGCAGCTAATATAATTGAAATAGAACTTCACTTACAGGTAAGTTCGTTTAATTTCCAAATATATACAAACGAAGGGGCTCATTGTAAGAATCTCAGATATATTTTTTCATAATTTTAAAATAAATAGTTTAGAAGTTATTTAAGAAAATACGCAAAAAATGACCATTCCCCCTCCCCCCTTATCTCCGAAACTACTGGGTCTAAAATTATGAAAAAAATACACATATTAGCTCTCTTCCTATAGATGACAGGAAAACCTATTAGAAATGTGCAGTCAAGCGTGAGTCGGACTTAAGTACAGTAGAATCCGGTTAGTACGACTTCGCTTATAACAACCAACCGCTTATAGCGACGTAAGTATAGGCACTTGTTTGGTTTTAGTACAAACTACTATGAAAGAACAACCGTTTATTACGACTCCGCTTATAACAACCGACCGCTTTTAACGACGGAAATTGACACAAAATCCGTCCGTCAAGTCCGGTTACAGCGACGAGCGACGTAGTTTTTACAAATAAATTGTTGGTAAGAAGCTTACTCCGTCCCACTCACCCAACTCCCCTTTTACCTATACGGAGCAAGATGAAATAGTCACGTGATTTTTCGTAAACTTGCTCTTCTTACTTTCGTAAACTAAATAAAACCCAATTCCCATTATTCATTTGAGCTTAAACTTCACATAAGTGCATAATTATGTAAGTTGGATATCAATGCAATATTTGGTAGGTACCTTCGAGCTGATCTGATGATGGACACAGGAGGTGGCTATAGAAACTGTGTGATAAAACAACGTCATCTTGATTAGATCTCCAAGCGTTGCGTCTTTTTATTTTACGGGATTCGAGTAATTTGCGGATGACGAGTGAGTACGCGTATATTGAAAAGTGGCTTCTTCTAAACACACAAGTCTCTCCATTTTGACAAGGTGTCGTAATACTAACGTAAAAAAATATTTTAAAAGAAATGTTTTCTTTTTTCTTTAATTGTCGCATGAGTATTAATAAATACAAAATGATGTAATTATTTTGATTGAAAAATATATTAAAATTGGCGGTTTGTTTTGTACGACGTCCGGTTAGTACGACGTAATATCAGCGGTCCCTTGGGTGTCGTTATAACCGGACTCTACTGTACCTAGTTTTCCGATACCTACGGGTTTTTTAAAGACATTTTACTCACTTTTCTCTAAAAAAAATATATTGTTAAAAATTGTGTAATGTACAGAACCCTTGGAACGCGAGTGCGACTCGCATTTGGGCGGTTTTTGTATTATACTTACATACAATAGTTCTTGTAGAAACGAAACGGCCAAGCCACACACTTTTGGTGTAGAGCTAGTAAAGTTAGAGGGCTTGTAGAGTTAGAAGCTTGGCAAGAGATCTGATAACTTTTTGACAGTGCGAGCCTTATGGTTTCGTTTGGGCAACATTGTACATCAAAATGTTTTTGATGGGATTTCACTTCTTATTGTAAGTTGTTTATGACAATCTTCCATCCCCTAATTTAAAGGGTTGGGGGTGATTTACTATTAAAAATCCTGAAATAAGTATCTGGGGGCATCTATTACACAATGTACTTCTTACTGATTCCCCATATAACCCTTCACCCCGTAAGGGTAAACTTTGGGGTTGAAATCTGCCTTCACCCCGTAAGGGTAAACTTTTAGGTTGAAATCTATTCTATATCCTTCCCCATAACAATACCTATCTACATACCAAATTTCAACTAAATCGGTTCAGCGATTATTGATTTCCCATACAAAATGAAACCCCATCTTCATCCCCTTAGGGATAAATTTTTTTTTAATTTATTTGTTGTTTGTGTACTAAAACTATCTTACATACCAAATTTCAGCTTCTTAGAGGACTTCAGGAAGTACCCGGTATTGATGATCATCAAGTGAGTGAGTCAGTGACGAAATCGAAGTTTTTAGATATGAATAAAATCTAAAGTATAAGAGCTATGCAATTGATATGCTTAATAAGTCCGAGAACTTTGTTTATCTGGTATAATACAACCCCAAGTTATGAGGGTTCCAAAAAACGACGAAGCGCTTCGAGAAAAGGTAGATAGTGCCCTTGCGCTTTTCTCGTCTTGGCGGGGGCACTGCCGTGCCCCCAGATGTTAAAAGATGAGACTACTGTAACTAATAAAGATTTATGTTTAGTTACCTACTATTTTCGCGTAAACTAGACAATTTTTATATCTTTAGTTATTAAGACCCAAAATAATTATTTTCACTTATTATAAATAAATCCTCCTGTTATGAAGTATAAATATTGTTATTTGTATATGTATAACTCTTAAGTTAAAAACAATAAAATCTGTTATTACCTACAGTCAAAATGATTATTTTTTGCGGGATTAAGTAATACACTGGTAGTGTTCAATAAGGCCCATAATAGGACTTTTATAAAAGGTATATTTTCCAAGAGTATCGTAATATTTTTTGGTATAATGAAGAAACTTAAATAAATGAGAAACCTATTTGAGTGAGTTTTTCATACTTCATATCCTGTTTATTTAAAAAAAACCATTTTAATTTAAGGTGGGCTGTATATAGGCATATACGGCCCACACGGAATATACAATAAGGTAAGTGAGGCCACTTACCTTATTGTATATTCAGGATGTATACCGTGTAATATTGATCAGTTGGTTTATAATATACATATTATGATATTGACGTTGAATAGGACAGGACATGACAATAGGAACCAGAAATAGGTATAGTTGGTCAAACCAATTTGTCAGTAAATACAAACAAAAAACTATATTCATCCTTTTCTTTTGGGTGCTAGTACTAGTGTAAGTCAAAGATAGTATGATGATTCTCCCTCTCTATGTTTGAAATGAGACAGTCCTTTGACAAACTATGTATAGTAAAAAATAGTTGTGAATATCTTGTACATTTTTATTACAATATTAGTCAAGATAATGAAATATAGCTGGTCAAGCAAATCTTGTCACTAAAAAAAGGCGCGAAATTCAAATTTTCTATGGAACGATATCCCTACGCACCTACATTTTTCAAATTTGCCGCCTCTTTCTACTGACAAGATCTGATTGACCAGCTGTAGGTATTTTTACTTAATAAGATATTTTAATTTCACGTTATGTCCGCATCTAATTTATATATGTGCACGGTAAACAAACAAATGAATGATAAGAAAAGACAGACAGTGTTACTGAGCGGGAGGTGGGGCGAGGGGCGAGGTATAGGTAGGCTATGATAGGCTCTCGAGCGCCGCGCCGGCGACTGACGGACCAGCGCGGCGTATGTATGAATTTCGCGCCTTTTTAACTAGATTTTACTATTACAATGCAAGCTACACACAGAAATTTCTTACTTTCCATAATATGGCTGCGTATATTATTTTATAGTAATAGACTTATTTTTACAGACTCTAATTCAATATTAGATCTTATAGGACAAAAAACGTATATTAATTCTAAAGCATATATCTTATTCTTCTAGCTTTTTAGCTTGCCTATTAACTTATAAATTTAGATATGTTGTTGTGGATTTATTAAACTTTAATTCAATATCGACAAAATAATAAGCTAATGGTAGTTTGACAAAGAAGCACTTTAAAAAAAATTCTAATAATTTTACATTATAAAGCGTCATACATATTATAAACAATGGAACTTAAACATTGCACTTTAATTCAATATTAAAAAATCATTACTAAAAATATATAAATACCTAATTTATATCTAACGCTCGTTCTAACTTTTCATCATATATAGCATATATGCTTAAAAATATGTCCTATATCAGATAAGTATCACTTTTTCAACTTTAGAATTATCAAAACTTTTAGTGCAAAAATCCGGTCCCACTATTGAGCTATGTCGCCACCGAGCGGTCATATCTGTCCTGATCGCAACAGACGCGTTTTGTTAGAGAGTAAGTCTTCTGTACCTAGTACTATTATTTATTTTGTGGCATGGGCAAGTTTTCGGTAAAATTATGTTATGTATGGCATATTTGTATTATTAATACATAGATGGTGAAAGAAATATATTTATTACTTTGTTACCAAAGACTTTTATTTTTAACTAGGTTTTCCTCGCGCCTTCGTCTGCAGGATATTAGTACAGTCAGCAGCAATAGTTGCTAAGCGGACGAGGTGTTCAAAATAATCTTGACGCGTCTTTATTGTTAAGAGAATAAGAGCGCGTCAAGGTAATTATGAACACCTCGCCCGGTTAGCAACTTCTGCTGCTGACTGTACCAGCAGTTAGAGTACAGGGGCCCACTGATTAACAGTCCGCCGGACGATATCGGCCTGTCAGTTGTTCGGAACTGTCAAAATTTAGTTCTAACTGACAGGCCGATACCGTCCGGCGGACTGTCAATCAGTGGGCCCCTTTAGGTTAAAAGTAAAAAAAAACAGCACATATAAATGCAATAATTATTATTTCCATTAATCAAATACAATTGTCAGTTATTATTTATTATAATAATCACAGTACTTCGATACTGACTAAAAAAGCACAAACATCACAATCATAATTGAAAATATTAAGTATTTGGATTTTAAATTAAGTTTTAATAAAATTGATGATTTCACTCGGCCTAAGGCCATTGCACATTGATTTTTTTAATTAAAAAGCATTTTAGGGGGTTTTCAGAAAAAATGGTACCATTTACTTTATTTCGAAAAACCATCAACTTTTGGGTTATTTAGCCTCAGAATCACTAGTACTATTGAATGAGACAAAGAAAAAAGTGTCCCCAGGCCGCGTAGCCAACACGCCAATCGCTTTCGCCCCGTAGCGATCGAAACGCAATGGTCACTGTCGCACTGGTTTTTTTTCTTTTTTTTTATTATGAATGGGCTTACTCATGGCCACAGACTAGCCGAGGCGTAGACGTGGCCTACGATGGAGCGAGCTCGCCCAGAAGGTGCCTGTTCACTCTTGATTTGAAGGTTGCCGGGTTATAAGAACACGGAAATATAGACGCCGGCGAGGAATTCCACTCCTTGGCAGTGCGCATAAGGATTGGGTGCGTATTGTATCCAGACGAGACAATTTTTCGCCAATCTGATGAAATTCTCCGATCGAACAGGGCCGTGCGGACGCAAATAGCAATTTGATTCCCCGATCACATCAGCAGGTGCGGACACAAAAATGCCAATTTGCATAGTAGAATGCAAATTGGTGATTTAATTTGTGTACGTGTGGCTAGATGAGATTGACCATTTATTTTTCTGAAGAAATCAACTGATTTCGTCAGTCCCGTCTGGATACCCCTTAATATGGAAGAGTGATAGTGACACATAGCGTTTCGTTTTCGAAGCGATAGCGGTTGTCAGCTTGGCTAGGCCGGCAGTTTTATATACAAATTTTGTGTGTCAGTTTTGTAACGGTTCATACAAATTTACTGATAATTCCGCTACTCGACGCTAGATGTCGACTATGAAAATACTAATATTTGTGGTACCAAAACTGATGTATGGAGTGAGCACTCTTGTCTTACTATATATTTCTCTATGATAGTAGGTTAGACAAGAAATTGTAGAAAATTGAGGGCGCCACATCCTACGTAACTGTCACATTTTTGACGTAAAATGCTTAAACATGGCAACAATCTATACTTCGTTTTTTTAGCATTAGAAATTAGGTAAAGAATCTTGATGTGTCTTTTAATTAAAAAACACGTTTTAAAAATAAGTTACGGCAAATATGTAACAATTATGAATCTAATACGATCATTTATATTCTTCTGCTTTCATAAAAGTAATAGTTATTGATTTTTAAAAAGCGTTTTTCAGTTAAAAGGCATGCCAAGATCGCTTACCTTCTTTCAAGTTCTTTCTAATGCTAAAAAAAACGAACTATAGTGGATTTTTTATAGTTACAATTATTTAATTTCTACTATTCTATGTCGCACTGTAAGTTAGACTTTCGTGCATCGAAACCCTCACAACACTATCATACTTTTTGAGGGCTACTTGCACCATCCCTCTAACCCGGGGTTAACCGATTCAACTGGAGTTACCACATATGGTTACCAGTACAATTTGACACAGGGTTAACGGTTTAACTCTGGGTTAGCGGGATGGTGCAAGTGGCGATGGCGCTATCTAAGGGCCACTTGCACCATTCTACTAACCCGGGGTTAACCGGTTAAATCTGGAGTTACCATGGTTACCAGTACAATTTGACACTGGATTAACGGTTTAACGCTTTACCAGGCCGACAGTTCAAAAATGACAATCGAATGTCAATCTTACTCATCGGAAATAGAACACATGTTTGAAGTGCCGTATGCGGGAAATATATATCCCTTAGGCCCACTTGCACCATCTCACTAACCCGGGGTTAACTGGTTAAACCGTTAAGCTAGTGTCAAATTGTACTGGTAACAATGGTGACACTCCAGGTTTAACCTGTTAACCCCGGGTTAGTGAATGGTGCAAGTCGCCCTTAGCCTGGTAAAGGGTTAACCGGTTAACCTCGAATTAGTGGGACGGTGCAAGTGGCGCTAAGAGCATTATTCTTCCATTTTCCATGGTTAATCCCTTGTTAAACCATAAGTTTTATTCTTAACATCTTATTTTTTAATTGCTATAAATCCATCAGACAAAATTAAGCATCTTCATCGTTCCCGCTATCATTAGATACCTCCCCATCCCCAATAAAAACCTCCTCAGCCCCCATATTGGGCATTATTTTCAAATTATTAACTTGCAACACCGACGCCATAGCCATACCAGTCCCAAAACTGTACTCTATGGGCTTCAAACTCTCGTCTACAATGTCTATGGACACGCGTTTGACAGGATGATTTTTTTTCCTGGCAACTCTATGCCTTCTTATGTCTTTCAACAACGCCATCTGGTGTTCGTGGTCGTAATCGCTTTCAGATGATGTGGAGAAATCTAAGTCTTTTTTTGTGAATTTTATTTGATTGTTTGCTTGATTTACTGTTTTATCGATAGATTTATTGACAGTATTATTGACAGCTTGGGCTTCGGATTCTTTGTCAGATGAGTAGCTCGATTCCGGTTTTGTATGTAGTTTATTGACAGCCTCGTTGATTGTTTTATTGACAGCGTTATTGACAGTATTATTGAACGCTTGACTGAAAGATCCTTCAGTATCTTTCTCTGAGGAATAGCTGGATCCAGGTTTAGATCCTTTTTTATTCCATTTCGTGAGTATCAATTCTTTATTCTTACTAGAAATGCTTATTATTTTACTTTTAGCGCTTAATTTAGCGTTCGCTTCTAATGTGTCTTTAATTTCAGATTCGCTTTCATATTTATTCACATTAAACTTATATTTCCTTTTACGTTTAGTCTTAGAACCTATTTTATAATCTTTGAACAGTCTGTCCTTATTACCGTCTTTGATTATTTTCTTTATAAACCCCTTCTTGTCTGTATACTCCTCCATTTGTCTCGGAAATTCAGGAACATCTTTCAATTCAGGCATAGTTTTGACTAAAGCTTGCCTCTCCCTCTCTCGCATAACGTCTTCTCTCTTCACTAGTTTCCTCTTTAACTCGTTCAGCATAAACTTCGTTGCTTCTCTCTCTTTCTTGCCCGGGGCTGTCGTCACATCTGCCATATCTTCCCTTTCATTATCTTCCTCAGTTTTGAGCAGATAGAATACTTCATCTTTAGCTTCAACCGGTTTATCTTCTATTCTCAAAACCACTTCCTCTTCCGATACACTTTCTTCCTTCCTCTCTTCTTGAACATTGAATTTTCTTTGTAACTTCTTCAACCTAATTTGAGAGTTCTGCATAGTATTTAAACACTTAGCTAATTCATCAATTAGATTATCAATATCTTCATTAAGCACATCTAAATCTAGCTCCTGGTTATTAATAGCACAGGAGTCTAGAAACATGTCTAGATTGGTACATTTTTCAAGCGCCATTTTTAAGTCTAGACAAGTTCTAGCGACTCCGCTATGTACCTCAGAGTACAACCACCTATCGTTAACAGGAAAGCTTTTCCGCTCTACATCTTTGGTGCCATAATTCTTGAATATTCTATACATACGGTCCAAAGCTTCATAGTTTTCTTCGAACTCTTCAAGGAGGTGTTGTAACAGTACAGTGTGTATCCAGTACAGCCGTTCGTTGTGATTCTTATAGACGTGTTGGGTGTGCGAGGGCTGTGTAAAGTGTGCCATTGCGATGTGCTTCAGCAAAGTGGACTGGACCACTAGGAACGCGTGGTGGATTTTCTGTAATAACGAAGAAGATTTAAACACTTCATGTAATAATAAATATTTGTTTAAATTTGAACTTTAATAGCTGTCAATAGAGTTGAATATTATTACTGTCATATCGTCGGGTGACAAGCAAAAGTCACTAACTAACACCATTGAAATTATTGGACAATAAACCGTGTTACAAGTGTAATAAAGTGCATTGTTACTTAAATTTTTTGATAGTAATTACTGTAATTAGTGACTTTTGTTTGTCACCCGGCGATATATGGCTGCATATAAACGGATATATATTGGGAAGTACGAGGTGGATGGACTGTATGAGAGATGATATGAAACCAACGCAAGTGAATGATGAGATGACGGGTGACAGAGAGGTGTGGAAGAGAAAGACATGCTGCGGCGACCCCAAGTGAATGGGACAAGGGCAAGATAATGATGATGATGATATGGCTGCATATGCGGTTAAAGGTTAAGAGGGGGTCAGGAAATTGAAAAGGAAACAACATGATGTAGCGCCGCGTGAAGCCTGCGACGGAAGATTCGGTCATCGCGCGGGCTTAGGTATGTTTGGCTCTGAGTACGAGTAGATCATTATGCATAAAGTTCAATTTCAATTTTGGCACTTTGGTGACGTGGCGTCCCGAGTGACAGCTTTTGTATATTATTTAAAACTTTCGCGTTTTGAACACATATTAACTCACATTTATAGACGAATAAAATAATTTCGGGATAGACCCGTCTATAAATGTGAATTGATATGACAGCTTTTGTGGTTGACACGGCGTCGAAAAGGTTAACTCCCTTATTCATAAAGAAATATGGGCCTGATTTAGTTAAATTATGTTTTCTCCCTTTCTTCCAAATACATAAGTCAAAATGACAGTTAAGGACAAACGATTATTAGCTAATTGAGGTTTGTAGCTCATTTATGAATAAGCGCCACTTGTACCATTCCACTAACCCCGGGGTTAACCGGTTAAACCTGGAGTTACCATGGTTACCAGTACAATTTGATACTAAGCTAACGGTTTAACCGATTAACCTCGGCTTAGTGGGATGGTGCAAGTGGCAAGGGGGGTTAATATTAAACGTGTATAAAGTACCTGCACAGGATCCGTGGCATCCGGCAGCTCGGCCCAGGCCAGGTCGTCCCTCAGCCACGGCGCGTTGCCTAGCAACGCGACCGACGCGCGCGACATGAGCGTCGCCAGGGCCGCTTGCTGGCGGCAGAGCAGCTCGTGTGTGGCCTGCAGCGCTTGCGACACCGAGCCCCTGAGGATGTGCGTAAATTAAACCACTATAAGGGCCACTTGCACCTTACTAACCCGGGGTTAACCTGGAATAGGGTTGCAAATAGAAAAAAAAACAAATGTTTTTTTTCAAATTTATGAAAAAAAACATGAAAAAAAACCTGGCACCATGGTTTTTTTTCTAAATTAGGTTTTTTTTCAGATTAACAAAAATATGCCACATTAACAAAATTAAATTTATATAAGTAACCAAAAACTATTTCATTTGAGAAGTATAACTTACAAAAGAAACTAGGCTCTGTGTCAATAGTAACAAAGTACATTTTAATTCCATAACGTTCAGTATACAAACAATTTTTGGGGAAATCCTGAATTCCCCGATGCGGCGACGAGAGGCGTTAGTGTTGCCAACAGTCCATAACTACTTACCACTACAGATTTCATTTATGTTGTTATTAATCAAAGTTGTTAAATTAAATTGGTTTAATGGTTAACATAAAGTCTAAAACAAATAAAACAACCGTATAAAAGTATTAACTGCCTTGCAAATTTTGAGTTTTCATACTTTTGAAAAAAAAACGTACTCCATAAAAAAAACGGTTTTTTTTCATGGTTTTTTTCAAGTCAGAAAAAAAACCGTTTTTTTACAACCCTAACCTGGAGTTACTATGGTAATCAGTCCAATTTGATACTAGACTAACGGTTTAACCGGTTAACCCCGGCTTAGTTGGATTGTGCAAGTGGCGCTTAGTCAGGCAAAAACCTGACTACCAAGGGCTGTTAGGGTGGTATTACAACTGTCCAATTTCTTTGTCCAATGTGTATTTTGTTTTTGTCTCACAATTTGCTTAATGAGAGAGTATGACGCAATGACATTGGACTGATTGGACCAAGACAGGGCTCGGAAACCGGTATTTGCTCCATACAAAAATACCGGTATTATTACGTTCTGTTTCGTTCTTTGGTTTATTATTTCTTTTTTAATTGGACAATCTGATAACACAAATTCGTTACCTAAATACATGATCCAGTCTTACGTAAAAAGCATAAAATAATTCAAAATATTGGTCTATTTCGGGGTTTTAAAAAAAATACCGGTTCCGAGCCCTGGACCAAGATATTGGAAAGATGGAATTTGAGGAACTTAGTGGAACTTCGTGAAACAAGGAAATAAGTAAGTATAGAATGCTAACGTCATATATAAGTTTCCCTACCAAAATGCGGGTTACTGCGTAGTCGACATCTAGTGTCAATTAGCAGATTTACCAGTACTGCTACTTGACAGCAGATGTCACGATTGTCGCGACTGACGAAAAATGTATTCATATTCAATTACACAAACGGGTCTACCGCGATATAATTTTTTAAAGACCACAAGGTCTTTCCGTGACCACAGCTGGTGCAACTCAGCTGAAACGTCGGAATTAAAGGTAAAAACAATGAAATTATATCGCAGTAGACCCGTTTGTGTAATTGAATATGTGTACAAAACGCGAGTTTAAAGTGTTATAGAAAAATGTATTGCTAAAATTTCAACTACATACCTACATATTACAAGCAGAAGGAGTTGAAAATAGAGTTCCGGTTATAATATTAGCTGAAAATTGTTGAGCATTGTTGAGATCAGCGCTGACTTTCGGGGCAGTATTATTTAACGCTTACCAATTTTATTAATATTTGTAGTTTTTAGTTATACTCTTGACTTGTATGTAATTTTAGTTTTAAGTTTATCACGAATAAAATACTTGATTAATTAGAAGCGCGAGACGGGACGAGAAGGGAGGATGTACACATTCGTCTCGGCCTGTCTCGGGGTTTTTCGACGTGTGTGTACAGCTCGCAATAGTGTCGAGGTACTCACAGTGTGTTATGGCACGCGTTGTCCCTCACACAAGCCGTCGGGCTCTATTAGAAACCTACGAACTATACTCACAGTGTGTTATGGCACGCGTTGTCCCTCACACAAGCCGTCGGACTCTATTAGAAACCTACGAACTATACTCACAGTGTGTTATGGCACGCGTTGTCCCTCACACAAGCCGTCGGGCTCTATTAGAAACCTACGAACTATACTCACAGTGTGTTATGGCACGCGTTGTCCCTCACACAAGCCGTCGGGCTCTATTAGAAACCTACGAACTATATTCACAGTGTGTTATGGCACGCGTTGTCCCTCACACAAGTCGTCGGGCTCTATTAGAAACCTACGAACTATACTCACAGTGTGTTATGGCACGCGTTGTCCCTCACACAAGCCGTCGGGCTCTATTAGAAACCTACGAACTATACTCACAGTGTGTTATGGCACGCGTTGTCCCTCACACAAGCCGTCGGGCTCTATTAGAAACCTACGAACTATACTCACAGTGTGTTATGGCACGCGTTGTCCCTCACACAAGCCGTCGGGCTCTATTAGAAACCTACGAACTATATTTACAGTGTGTTATGGCACGCGTTGTCCCTCACACAAGTCGTCGGGCTCTATTAGAAACCTACGAACTATACTTACAGTGTGTTATGGCACGCGTTGTCCCTCACGCAGGCCTGTGCTCGTCTCGCGAGCGCTAGATACCGGCGCATGACGTCACAGAGCGCGGGCAGGCGGGACAGCGCGCGCGCGCGGTGGCGGAGCAGGCCGCGGGCTAACACGCCGCACGCGAGGCTGCAGGCCACGCGGCCCAGCGCGCCGCGGGATAACCTACAACAATTATTTAATTAAGATTGTTAAATAATAGGATATTGGACTGTATTTAAAATAAATTATTTCACACCATGAATGAAATAAACCACCAGGTAATTATTAGAAAAACATAGATAGCAGATATTTTTGAACACGAGTTATATTTAATAAATCGGATTGAAATATAAATAGTTGGTGAGTTGACCGCGTGGCGTCACTATACTCGTTTTCATATGAATTCCATATTAGCAAATCGTTTTGACAGTTCTAAAAAAGAAACCGATTTGACTAGTAGGAAAGTAGCCTATTGATATTTTTGAAGTGAAAACTTCTTTAGCGGCGCTGTGCACTTTTTGTGATGGGGAAAAAATGTTAAACTCGCGAGAGCGTAAGACGTAAGACGCTTCGTAAGACGGACACGTGACCTGATCGAAAAACTGTTACAATGTCATTGAGTTTTCACTTCTGCCGGCACTCCCGGAGTGAGTATAATATAGAAGATATATGATAAACGAGCAGACGGATCACCTGATGGGAAGCGATTACCGCTGCCCATGGACACCCGCCAATCCAGAAGGGTCGGAAGTCTCTTTTTTTAAAGGTTTCTAGGTCAGGTCTAGGAAATATGTAACCGCAATAATGAATTTATAAGAAATTTTGGTGAAATGGATAGAAAATGAGCAATTTATCACAATAAATCACAAAACCAGAAAACAAGTTGTTTTTACTTCAAAAAAAAAAAAACGTTACCATGATTTGTATTTCTTATCATTTTTGTTATATTGAATAATGGCTCCTCTACACGATGGGCCAGCGCCGGCCACCCCAAGGGACGAAGCCATACGGTAGAATGAGACAGCAATATCACTTGCTCCCTCTAACGCGGCGGTCGGCAACAAGCGGCCCGCGAGCCTCCCTGGCTATTTTGTATGTAATATTGATAACCGACAAATGTCTGATAAAGTAATTAATATTAACAAAGTGCGGCCCGCGTCAACTTCGTTAACTACTGTGTGGCCCTTGGCTGCTAAAAGGTTGCCGACCGCTGCTCTAACTCATAAATGCGTCCTTTGGAGTGGCCGGCGTTGGGCCATCGTGTAGAGGAGCCATGAGAGAGCTCACGTTTTGGGCGGGAAGGCGAGCACACACGCGCCCGCCGCCAGCAGCGCCGCGCCCCGCTCCCCGCGCGTGCACCACCCCCACCCGCCGCCGCCCGCCGCCGCCCACACCTAGAGGGGGGGAACAATAGTATAAATCTCTCTATTTAATTCAGTTTTCATCACATTTGCTTGTAAAATGTTCATAATTCATAAATTATTTATTGCATCCATGGTTGTTACATTGGTGTTACATAGTTATAGTGAGTTTCACATGGACCCTGGTAGGGCACAGCAACAGTCTTAAAACTAAATTATGCTAGGTATTCGACAGTATATTTATATAATAATTATAAAATTAGGTCTTTTAACAATGGTGAAGAGATTGTAATTTAAATTTTATGGCAATTAATGTCTAGGAAATATAATTTATAATTAAAATTAACATTGAAATTGTAGGGTAAGTATATAATATTAATTTATTTAATAGTCATGTCAAGAATAAGTAATTTTTTAATACAGTTGCTCAAAAAGTGCTACTTTACGTAGCTGTTTAGCGTGCGGAAAGTTGGTTATCTCGAACTATAGTGCTTTTTACTTTTCCAATTTTTTTTAATTTATACTTGTTCCAGTTCACGACTACTTATTGATGAGTGTTAATATTAGTTTCCTTTAAACGTCGTAATCAGCATAAAAACCTACCGTTAATGTAAGAATACGAAAAATATTACATATTTCATATTTAATTACTTACCTCTTCATCATTATAACACGTTTAATTTTTAATATTCAATATTGAAAATTCCGTTCTTAATAAGTTGACTGAATGGAACGGAATAGCTGTCAAACGCCCATAGATATAATATACTTAAAGACGACGTCTAACCGAGCTGTCACTGTTACCACTTTTGTTTAGTGTACGATTAACAATGTTTTTCTTATTTTTTCGCAACTGTATTAAAAAACGTCGTTCGATACACGTGCGGAAATGTCATTACTTCACGATTACCGAGTCTTGCCACTCGCCTGCGGCTCGTGGCAAGATATCTCGGTACTCGTGAAGTAATGACATACCTTCCGCACTAGCATCGAAATGTACTATTATGTCACACAATGTTTAATAATAAGTAGGTAAAAAAATAAATGATTTAAAAATAATAAAATGAGTAATAATAAAAACTAATAACATTCGTGGTCATTTTTATCTTCTAAGAAATCATTCAATTTATAGTAACATGTGTTACAAGTACAAGTAACATGTGTTACAAATGTGTTACAAGTATTAGACAATGCGGGTCGTAAGTCTTAAATTTTGACCTAGGGCTGTAATATACGTCCGAAAATAGGCAGACGTTTTATTTTTTCAGGTTTTTCCTCACAAGTGTGATGAAAAATATTGTGTGTGCCACGGGCAGTACAGGAATTAAGAACTCGCGTTAAACCCTCAACTTCAATCACACGTTTCAATTCACAATAATTGTGAATTGAAAGGCCTTTACGACAATTATTGTCGTAAAGGCCTGCGCAAACCGGCGGAACGCAGCGCAGATCACTTTAAAATTATCAATGTATTTTCTTCCCCAATTCAATTACCTTCAGGTATAAATTTAAATACTTTGAGACCGACCTCGGAGCATCACGGAGGATTGTTACTCCGCGGCATCCAGGAGCACGCTAGAGATACCGCGGCGGTAGGCTTCGGCATGCCGCGGCATCCCCCGGCATGCGCCGAGGCCCCCGAGTGCGCCGGAGTAGCGGCGGGACGACGGGGGAGAACTCGTGCACACTAGTCACTAATCCCTTGTGATAGAGTACACGCGGCGGCATCCCCCGGCCTGCGCCGAAGTGCTCCCTGGTGCGCCTAGGGTTGCCAGATGGTCGGGATTTGGCGGGATTCTCCCGATTTTTAGCATGTGTTCCCGATTCCCGATAAAGTGTAAACTGTCCCGAAAAACAGCTTCACGTTATAAAACAACAATCAAGTTCCGAACTGTCGTCGAGCGAGCGAGCTGACGTAGTGCCAATAATGTAAAATATCGTTGTGTTTAATACAATTACTTTAATTTGAATGTATTTTTTTTCCCGACTTAAGTCCCAAAATCCCGAAAATTTTATATTGTTTCCCGATAATAGCGCCTTTCGATCTGGCAACCCTAGGTGCGCCGGCCGTCAGACTGGCGGGCGCTCGCGGTATCGCGGGGGATTTTAACTCGCCGGTGTGCTGCGCGGGGTAAATCCTCCTCTGTGATCTGTGCTGCGCTCCGCCGGTTTGCGCTGGCCTTAAGGACCTTAAAAATGTGTTGGTTAAACTTCAAATCCTTACCTTTTCAGGAGGCGGGCATTCCTGCTCGACGGTGGCACTGTCCTCTCGGAACAGCAGACCGCTCTCTAATATACAGACGATCTGCTCCCGGCTGTACAGCAACTGTCACACAAAATATATATTATGGGACATATTTATACCACAGATTACAGATAAGAGATGGACATTAATAGTAAATGGAGAGGTCCACTTGGCAAAAGAGGCCGGGGCAGACCACAAATGCGTTGGGAGGAAGACTTAAAAAGAACAGCCGGCACAGACTGGATGGCGACAGCACAAGACAGGGACAAATGGGCAGCAATGGAGGAGGCCTTTACCCACTAGGGATTCATTAGTCTATTTTTTTTTTTTTTTTTTTTATTATGCATGGGTTTACTCATGGCCACAGACTAGCCGAGGCGTAGACGTGGCCTACGATGGAGCGAGCTCGCCCAGAAGGTGCCTGTTCACTCTTGATTTGAAGGTTGCCGGGTTATAAGAGCACGGAAATATAGACGCCGGCAAGGAATTCCACTCCTTGGCAGTGCGCATAAGGAAAGTAGAAGCAAAGCGCTTCGTGCGAATTGGCGGAATATCTACCAAGTAAGGATGGAAACCGGCCGTGCGTCTAAAAGTCCGATGGTAAAATGGGGACGGTGGAATGAGCTCGTGTAGCTCTTGGGCACACTCCCCGAAGTGCAACCTGTAGAATACCGACAGGCTGGCGACTTTCCGCCGATGGGCCAAAGTCTGAAGCTTAGCCGTTAGCTTCTTGTCGCCAATCATCCTCCTGGCTCTGCGCTCCACTGAGTCCAAAGCGGCGAGTTGGTATTTAGCTGAGCCATCCCACAGGTGGCTGCAATACTCCATACACGACCGGACTTGAGCTTTGTAAAGTGTTAGAAGCTGTCCAGGTGTGAAGTATCGCTTCACCTTATTTAGGACGCCCAGCTTTCTGGCCGCAGTTTGTGCTTTCTATCTATCTATCTATCTATCTATCTATCTAGCCCCTTTGTTCTGAGTTAGAGTATATCTCTTAGCTCAGTGTGCCGCTTGGCAAAGGCCTCCTCTAGCTCTTTCCATTGAGGTCTGTCGTGGGCCACTCTTCGCCAGTTCGGGCCCGCTGTGAGTCTGAGTTCGTCCTCCCATCTTGTTCGAGGTCTCCTCTGGCTCCGTGTACAGCCTCTTGGGTACCAATCCGTTACAGTCTTACACCATTTCTCCCGTCTCTCTCTCAGCATGTGGCCAGCCCATCTCCACTTCTGCTGGTCTATTTTGGTGAGTATGTCGGTCACTTTTGTTTTTTGTCTTAGGTCTTCGTTTCTTACTTTGTCCAGTCTGCGTGTTCCCGTCATACTATGTTCCATAGACCTCTGGCAGTACTTAAGCCTATCTCGGTGTCTCACATCCGTATGTAATGCAGGGTAAAATACCTACATGTGTTGAACACTTTCCTTTTTATGGTAATGCTGAGATTAGTGGACTTCATAACTTCTTTCATGGACCAATATTTTTTCCATCCATTGGTTATTCTTGTATTTATTTCTTTGCTAGTGAGGTCTACCGGAGATATTAGTTGGCCAAGGTATGTGTACTCATCTACATATTCTAGTACGATCGTGTCTATGTTAATTTCTGTTTTTATTGAATTGGTCATTAATTTTGTTTTTGTGGTGTTCATTGTTAGCCCAACTTTTTTACTTTCTATGCACAGTGACTCGATCATACTTTGCAGTTTCATTGGATCTTCTTCAAATAATACAATATCATCTGCAAATCTAAGGTGGTTTAGTTTCTTACCATCTATGTTGAGGCCCATGTGGCCCCATTCTAGTTTGCGGAAAATGTTTTCAAGGACTGCAGAAAATAACTTGGGGGACATTGGGTCACCCTGTCTCACGCCTCTTTTTACTCTGAATTCTGGGCCAATTTTTTCCAGTTGAACTCTTGCTTTGCTGTTTTTGTATATGGTTTTGATGACGTTAATGTATACATATCTCCGGAATACCTTGACTTGGCAAACTTTCCCACATGGCTTCGTGGCTTATGCTATCGAATGCCTTATTGTAGTCTATGAATGCCATGTATAGATTTTTGTTGTACTCATTATATTTCTCCACTACCTGTTTTACTGTGTGGATGTGGTCTAATGTTGAAAAATGTTTCCTGAAGCCAGCTTGTTCCATTGGTTGGTTTTCATCAAGTCTTTTACTTATTCGATCCAGTATAACCTTTGAGAAGATTTTATATAAGGCATCAGGCTTATGGGCCTGTAGTTACTTATGTCTTCCTTTGGGCCTTTCTTATGCAATAGGATGATGTGTGATGTTTCCCAGTGTGTGGGTATCCATTGGCTATTCATAATTCTATTAAATAGTTTTGTGAGTACTGGAGCTAGTTCAGCAGCCATCCCTTTTAGAAGTTCATTGTAGATGTTATCGGGTCCTGCTGCTTTTTCTAACTTTTGACTCTGGATAGCCTTGATTACTTCGCATTGCAATATTTCCGGCTCGAGCTCTATTTCTAGTTCTTGAGGTTGTATATATTCGCCTTGGTTCGATGTTTGGATTATAGGGAAGTCCGTGTATAGTTGTTCATAAAATTGCGTGGCCATTCTAATTATATCCTCTCTTTTTGTGACAGTGTTTGTTCCTCGTTTGACTTTCGGGATCCATTCTTTGTTTATTTCTCTTAATTCTTTAAAGGCTTTACGCACACCCCCTGATTTGATTATGTGTTTCTCTAAAGTCTGTAGTCTTCTGATCTTGCGATCCCTCCTTATGTTTTCTTTTATTTTTTTTTACTGGTTTCTGCAATTAGTTTAAGGTTGTTCTTTTTAGAAGGTCCTGCTATTAGTTTCTTTCTTTCTTCTATAAGATTAAGAGTTTTATCACTGAGTGGGTATTTTTGTTTCTTGAGGTTGGCTTTTTTGGGAGCCATTAAGTATTCTTCCAGTTTCTGGTAACTTTCTTTGGTGCTGGTGTTATCGTTTATCAGGTCATGAATGTTTTCTGACAGTGATTGGGCTAATTCCTTGCAATTTAGATCAATATTCCTGTCTGGTGTTTTTTTAATATATTTCCTGGATGCCTTCGGTGGATTCATTCTGAGTTTGCTTCTAATTAATCGATGGTCAGTGTTGAAGTTGAGGTTCTGTATAACAGAAGTGTCTATAAATGCTTTTGGATGGTTGCTTGCAATGTAGTCTATTTCGTTTTTACTTTTACCATTTGGAGAACTCCAAGTCCATTTATTGCTTGTCTTTTTTCTGAATAGACTATTAAGGAGGTATAGGTTGTGTTCCATCAAGAAGTGTACCAGTTTTTGGCCATTTGCGCTTCGTTTGCCAAATCCAAAATTTCCTATTATATGTTCCATTTTGTTTTGTTTGACACCAACTTGTGCATTTAAGTCTCCCATGACTCCCATGAGAATTATGTTGTTTTTTGAAAATTTTGTAACTACTTCAGACAAGTCCGCATAAAAGTTTTCAATTACTTGCTGATCAGCTTGTTCGGTTGGGGCATATGTTTGTATGATTGTCCAGATTTTGTTATAACTGGGTATTTTCATGTTGAGAACTGCTATCCTGTCAGATATGCCAATTAAGTCTAGGATTTGATTTTTAAGGTGTTTTTTAATTAGAAAACCTACGCCCCGTTGACCACCTACTTCACCTTTAGTATACAATATGTACTCGGGTCTTTCTTCAATTGCTTCCTGGGGCCTTCTCATTTCGCTGATGCCGAGGATGTCCCATTTTATATTTATATATATATATATAATTTATTATTATATTTATATTCATTAGTAATAACACATATTATAAGTCATAGTTTTATTTTCAATTTTTTATGTAAACACGTTACAATGAATAAAGGGCTTTTTTATTTATTTTATTTATTTATACCACAGAATAAATAATAGTGCTAGGTACGGAAGGTTCACTCTCTAACAAAACTATTAGGGCCCCCCCACATCTAGCGTCTTTTGAGCGTCGGCGTCTACAACTCTATGGCCGCTGCTCGACGCAACGTCGACGCAACTGCGCAGCGACGTCATTTTCCATAGCGCTGACCAGACGCTGACGCTCGAAAGACGCTAAAGTGGGGTGGCCCTTATGACAGATACGACCATGAGCTGGAGCAAGCGCGAGCAGGCGTTCGGTAGGCTTTGTGTAGACAGGGTCACTATACCTACTAGGTGGGTGAAAGCTTTTTGCCTCTTACCACATTAGGCCTAAATTTTATGGCAACCCATTTCCTTGACAGCAGCGGTGGGGAGAAGTTTTGCTTCATGAACAATGCCATCTGAAAACAATGTTAGTGATTTTAGTTCACTCAAGTCTCAACTAAACATAAAATTAAGGCCTGCGCCAAACTGCCGGAGCCCAGCCCAGCGTAGATCACTTTAAAATTATCAATGTATGTAATTATCATTTTAAAATGAGTGTTAGTTTGATTGTAATGGTGTGGGGTTTCGTAGCAATAAATGGAGAGATCAAGCTCATGTTTATTTTAATACTTTCTATGCAAATAACTGGATAGATCGGTAATTACAAACAAATATAATGATGAATTTTGTTCTTAATAGAGTAAATAAGTAATTTTTATGGATTGCATTGATTTGATATGTGCATAGGCCCACTAAACAGATAGTAGTCAATGAAATGAAAATATAAAATTAACATACAGGCAATGTTTTGCTCATCGTTACACGATTGGCAAAGTGCCAGAGGCCCCTTCTGAGAAATAATTAATAATAAACTACTATTCTTACTAAGTTTTTACGTATTTCAAACACAAAGAAAAAAGATTTCATGTTTAAAGATTTCTATTAAGCATATCCGACTTTATTGAATACCGTTTCATGTTTCCATTTTAAAATTGACAAAATTCAGATTACAATTTAAGCATTATATTTTAATAAAATTCCAGCAGCGACATTCATATTGAATGACACAGTTTACTTGATAATATATATTTAAACTATACTTTCTCTGATTCAAATAAATATCAGGATATCCTTGAATGAAAGAAGAGATCACGAGGATTTAAATAAACAGTTTTTACGCACTGTACGTCGTGAATACATTTATATAATGTTGGATATTATCAAGCCTCGGCAAATACGTATATTGGCGATGTATATGTACTTACGTTTGCGTTTTTATTATTTATTTTTGCCGGAATAAAATCTCTCGCATTTTCACATTTTACTCCGCCGGATGACGATGACGACTAAAACCTGACAGTGACAGTTGACTGACACTGACAGTAGTTTTTTTTTTATGGCCTGGCTACGAGATCTTTAAGCCAAGTCTTTATTTTTATTTATACTTGGTGAAGAAGATCTTGTCAGTAGAAAAAGGCGGCGAATTAGAAAAAATGTAGGAAATATACTTGGTCAAGCAGATCTTGTCAGTAGAAAAAGGCGGCAAATTTGAAAAATGTAGGCGCGAAGGGAGATCGTCTCCTAGAAAATTTGAATTTCGCGCCTTTTTCTACTGACAAGATTTGCTTGACCGTCTATAGTAATTTAATTCTCTTTTGAGGGGTGAGTCGCCGTATTAAATGTGTGGGAGGGTTTGAAGTTGATGTTTGGGATATTTCTGCTTTTATTAAAAAAAAATTACTAATGTAATTTTACTCATTGGGTAACGCACTTTCGATATCAATTTGAAGTTTTCTGATATCTGTTATATTTACGGAATGATCACCTGGCTACACTTAACGATGTATGTGTACCTTGTATACTTATAATGTTGTACATGTTTTTTTTTTTTAAATAGCCTATTTGTATATGATTGCAATGATTAAATGTTTAGCGCCTCCATTCGCGCACGAGTATTGAGGGGGCTTTAGAAATGGGACAGAAAACAAATATCGCATTTATAATAACTATAATCATGGAACTAAATATATTTGGTTAACATAATCCCTCCGCGCCTCCAGAAACTTGGTAATGAAAGCATCATGCTTGAGCAGATGCGTGAAGGCGGTGTAGGAGCCAGCGTCGCAGAGGTCTTGGGAATAAGTATTAGGGTTTTGAGGAGCCGTGGAGACCACGCCGCGGAGGTACCAGCGTTGGGTGCCGTGCTCTGTGCGGGGGAAGACCAGCCCGCCGCCGCTATCGCCGCTGCAGAGCTTGGTACCTGTTTTACATAGATAAGTATAGTTTGTAGATTTCTAATAGGCCCCGACGGCTAAGCCTGTCTATTGTTAAGTAAAACCGCACGTGGTACTAACCTGCAAGGCAGCAGCAGGTAGCACGTGCGGTTTTACTTAACAGTAGATTAGCCCCGTCCTATTAGAAATCTACAAACTATAGCATGTTATAAGGCCCAATATCCTATATCTATGCATAAGTCGACGCGCAGGTGATATAATTGGTAAATTCAAATAATGGGCGCTTACATGACATACTTAAAACAATTGTAAGCGACGTGTGTAATAAAGATGTCTCCATTGTTAATTACTCCGAGGTTTAACCCTTTGAGAATATAACCAAACGGAGTGGTCATTAACAGGCGTTCCCCTCTGTCGAAAATAGGCCACATGTCAACCACATGTCAACCATATGTATGGACTGACGTTTATCTGACATGACGTACCTATACATTTGATGTGCCCCTCCCCCACAAAAAACGGCAGACTATTTTGTACCGAAAATTTTAGACATGGCGTCTCCATTGGTTATATCCTCTAAGGGTTAAACAGCCTGAATGACATACTGTTCCTGGTGCCGGCGCATATCTTGTCGCTGGTGATGAAGCTGATGAAACTCCTGGGAAGGTCGGCGAAGCATTGCTCCACCTCCACATACGGCAGTTCTATGAACTTCAGCAAAGGAGTTCGGTTCCAGGCTGCTACCTGTCAGTCAAAATTAATGTACATGTCGCCATCAGATACAGTGTTGCCATCTCGGATTTTGAAAAAATGCTCGACTAATGTCTAGATTATGCCAAAGTTTTTTGAAATATGCTAAAATGTCAACTTGAAATTAGATACTTAAAACACATACATTTTTCAAATTTGCCGCCTTTTTCTACTGACAAGATCTGCTTGACCAACTTTATATAGTCCGTCGACGTCCATCCGTCCCCAAAAGTCAAAATTGATATGAAAATATGAACCACATAAGGCGATGGCGCATATTATTGCTGCCAAGTTGGTGCAAACTTGGCTTAGACTAAATTATGCTATAAAATATGCCAGATGCTAAATGGAAAATTTTGGTGCCAAATCAAGTGAAAATATGCCAGATCTGGCATCAATTATGCCAAGTTGGCAACACTTTCAGATATATCGGAGCGGCCAAGGTGCTCACAAATATCTGAGCACGCCTCTATTGTCAAGGCGTTAGAGTGCGCGTTCAGATATTGTGAACACCTTGGCCGCTCCGATATATCTGATGGCGACTGTACATGTAAACAAAACAATCTGTTTGATTGATCAATATTTTACTCTTCATCTATTACAGTGGTGGGCAAAGTACGGCCCGCGGGCCATCTGCGGCCCGCGAATGGATTTTATCCGGCCCGTGCCGGTCCTATGAAATAATTAGTATATGGGCTATATGGCATTGGCTCACGATTATCACAAATCAAAAAAAAAATTGGCTACAATTCTGGCCCTCCATTTAAATTTCCTAAACTTTCTGGCCCCCATGAAGAAAGTTTGCCCACCACTGATCTATTACATGTGTCTTTCTCTATCCTTCTCCACAACATAGAGAAATATAGTAAGACAAGAGTGCTCACTCCATATATCAGTTTTGGTACCAAAAATATTAGTATTTTCATAGTCGACATCTAGCATCGAGTAGCGGAATTATCAGTACGTTCTTATATTGTAAATAAATTACCGTGTCAATCGCACATTCTGTTGTATTCTGCTTCGGTTTTGTTTTTATGTTCTGTGTTGTTTTGTGTTTGTTTTACGTGTCAATGGGTACACTGAAACTCGGCGTCGTAACACTACTGATGTGCTGATGTGCGACACATGCTGAGTGTTATCCTTTTTGGAACCTCTCACAACTTCAAATTTACCTAGATTTAAGCCTATTTTAATGTTGTTGTGTATGTGTGTTTCCAATAAAAGTATTATTCATTAATTCATTCATAATTGTTACATATTTGCCGTAACTTATTTTTAAAATGTGTTTTTCAAGATTGGTTACCTTTATTTCTAATGCTAAAAAAAAGAACTATAGTGGAGTACTCAGTCCGGAGCATGGTATAATAATATACTCCGCCTGGCACTCTCTTCCAGTCTTTTCTAGGTCACCTGACTGACACAAGCCCACGTCATCAAGCGACAGCGCTATATGATAATATGCGATAGCGCTATATATAGCGACCATGTTATTGTGACGTAGGCTTGTGTCACTCTGGGAAGAGAAGACCATGTTCTATTAGACTATGGTCCGGAGTCTATAGGTCCGTTCCGTGGGATGATCCAACCTTGCCAATGTTTCCTGGCCGCAGCTGCTCGTCATCGAACGTCACGCTGAAGTCCACGCAGACCGGCCGCACGTGGCTGTTCAACGTCACCGCAGTTTTCAACGTCACCACCGAGATGTCGCTCTGGAAATTATTCTCTACGCCGCGGAAGTACGGTGAGATCTTTATATTGCTAATCTGCGCAGGAATAAGAATGTTTTATGATATTCGTGGCTTTTTTACGGCTTAAATTACGAAAAACTTATCTTTCATGATTATTTCAGGATTTGCGTTTATTTGTATGAGGTACTTTTATTAGCGGTGCGCTACATTTACCTATTTTCGCAATTTGGAAGTTTGTGGGACACAATTTAGATAGCAAGTTATTAGAAACATTAGAATCTCATGGGAAGTATAATCGAACCACATGAAGGTACTTACCTAAAAATTAATGCATGTAAGTAATTTCATAATTTGCGCCTTTTCTACTAACAAATTGGTTTGCCAGACTAAAAGATAAGTAACTATTTAGGTACAGCCAAGTGAAAAAATATGGGTGTAGACAACTTACTCAAAACTATGTCCCATAGTACATTACGACACAAGTCCGAAAAGTAGGAGATTCGAATGAGTGGCAATAAATTGAAACACGACCAAAGGGAGTGATTTAAATCGACACGTGTTGCGAATTACCTTTTCGCACGTGTATTGTACAACGTTTTACAGTACATATGACCCTTTAAATTTTTGACATAGGCACATATTGTCCTTAATCCCGCATATGTACTGTTATAGTACATTACGATACAAATGCGAAAAGTAGGAAATTCGCAACGAGTGGCGATAAATTGAAACACGACCGAAGGGAGTGATTTAAATCGACACGTGTTGCGAATTACCTTTTCGCACGTGTATTGTACAACGTTTTACAGTAGGTACATAATTATGACCCTTTAAATTTTTCACACACGCATGTATTGTCCTTAATCCCGCCCTAGGGTGGTGAAGCAGCACCATAGGTAATGTACCTACTGTAATAGTACATTGTGTATTAAGGGCGGGAAATAAGAAATTACGAACGAGTGTCAATTTTAAGCCCGACGCGAAGCGAGGGCTTAAAATGTTCACGAGTTCGGAATTTCTTTACCGCCCGTGGCACACACAATGTTTTTCATCACACTTGTAAGGAAAAAAAGGAGAATTAATAAAAACAAACTTCTGTATAAAACACTTTTCCGCCCTAGGGCGAAAATTTCAATTTCCCGCCCGCAAGCCCTACGTGTAAATAAGTGTTTTTCATCACACTTGCTCGGAAAAGATTTTTTCCGCCCTAGGGCGAAAATTTCAATTTCCCGCCCGCAAGCCCTACGTGTAAATACATCTTTTCCGAGCAAGTGTGATGAAAAACATATTACGGCATAGTTCTTGGTTCGCTGACATAAGAGCTATAGGTATGGGACATATTTTTGAGTATGTTATGTGCACACATATATTTCTACACTTGACTGTATGTATTGGCTGGCACTCACATCTGTCCTCTGTCCATCATCCGGCCACGGCCGGTGGAGCTTGCCGAGACCCACCGCGTAGTTGTCGGTCGGCTGAACTAATGTAGAAGCGCGCCAGAACATAAATATAGTACAAGGGCGAACTTATCCCTAAGGATCTCCTCCAGTGTGACTGTATGTATTGGCACTCACATCTGTCCTCTGTCCCCCATCCCGCCACGGCCGGTGCAGCTTGCCGAGACCCACCGCGTAGTTGTCGGTCGGCTGAACTAATGTAGAATCGCGCCAGAACATAAATATAGTACAAGGGCGAACTTATCCCTAAGGATCTCCTCCAGTGTGACTGTATGTATTGGCTGGCACTCACATCTGTCCTCTGTCCCCCATCCCGCCACGGCCGGCGCAGCTTGCCGAGACCCACCGCGTAGTTGTCGGTCGGCTGAACTAATGAAGAATCGCGCCAGAACATAAATATAGTACAAGGGCGAACTTATCCCTAAGGATCTCTTCCAGTGTGACTGTATGTATTGGCACTCACATCTGTCCTCTGTCCGCCATCCCTCCACGGCCGGTGCAGCTTGCCGAGACCCACCGCGTAGTTGTCGGTCGGCTGAACTAATGTAGAATCGCGCCAGAACATAAATATAGTACAAGGGCGAACTTATCCCTAAGGATCTCTTCCAGTGTGACTGTATGTGTTGGCACTCACATCTGTCCTCTGTCCACCATCCCGCCACGGCCGGCGCAGCTTGCCGAGACCCACCGCGTAGTTGTCGGTCGGCTGAACTGATGTAGAATCGCGCCAGAACATAAATATAGTACAAGGGCGAACTTATCCCTAAGGATCTCTTCCAGTGTGACTGTATGTATTGGCTGGCACTCACATCTGTCCTCTGTCCCCCATCCCGCCACGGCCGGTGGAGCTTGCCGAGACCCACCGCGTAGTTGTCGGTCGGCTGAACTAATGTAGAATCGCGCCAGAACATAAATATAGTACAAAGGCGAACTTATCCCTAAGGATCTCTTCCAGTGTGACTGTATGTATTGGCACTCACATCTGTCCTCTGTCCCCCATCCCGCCACGGCCGGTGGAGCTTGCCGAGACCCACCGCGTAGTTGTCGGTCGGCTGAACTAATGTAGAATCGCGCCAGAACATAAATATAGTACAAGGGCGAACTTATCCCTAAGGATCTCTTCCAGTGTGACTGTATGTATTGGCTGGCACTCACATCTGTCCTCTGTCCCCCATCCCGCCACGGCCGGTGCAGCTTGCCGAGACCCACCGCGTAGTTGTCGGTCGGCTGAACTAATGTAGAATCGCGCCAGAACATAAATATAGTACAAGGGCGAACTTATCCCTAAGGATCTCTTCCAGTGTGACTGTATGTATTGGCTGGCACTCACATCTGTCCTCTGTCCACCATCCCGCCACGGCTGGTGGAGCTTGCCGAGACCCACCGCGTAGTTGTCGGTCGGCTGAACTAATGTAGAATCGCGCCAGAACATAAATATAGTACAAGGGCGAACTTATCCCTAAGGATCTCTTCCAGTATGACTGCATGTATTGGCTGGCACTCACATCTGTCCTCTGTCCACCATCTCGCCACGGCCGGTGCAGCTTGCCAAGACCCACCGCGTAGTTGTCGGTCGGCTGAACTAATGTAGAATCGCGCCAGAACATAAATATAGTACAAAGGCGAACTTATCCCTAAGGATCTCTTCCAGTATGACTGTATGTATTGGCTGGCACTCACATCTGTCCTCTGTCCACCATCCCGCCACGGCCGGCACAGCTTGCCGAGACCCACCGCGTAGTTGTCGGTCGGCTGAACTAATGTAGAATCGCGCCAGAACATAAATATAGTACAAGGGCGAACTTATCCCTAAGGATCTCCTCCAGTGTGACTGTATGTATTGGCACTCACATCTGTCCTCTGTCCACCATCCCGCCACGGCCGGCGCAGCTTGCCGAGACCCACCGCGTAGTTGTCGGTCGGCTGAACTAATGTAGAATCGCGCCAGAACATAAATATAGTACAAAGGCGAACTTATCCCTAAGGATCTCTTCCAGTATGACTGTATGTATTGGCTGGCACTCACATCTGTCCTCTGTCCACCATCCCGCCACGGCCGGCGCAGCTTGCCAAGACCCACCGCGTAGTTGTCGGTCGGCTGAACTAATGTAGAATCGCGCCAGAACATAAATATAGTACAAGGGCGAACTTATCCCTAAGAGGGATCTCTTCCAGTGTGACTGTATGTATTGGCACTCACATCTGTCCTCTGTCCCCCATCCCGCCACGGCCGGCGCAGCTTGCCGAGACCCACCGCATAGTTGTCGGTCGGCTGAACTAATGTAGAATCGCGCCAGAACATAAATATAGGACAAGGGCGAACTTATCCCTAAGAGGGATCTCTTCCAGTGTGACTGTATGTATTGGCAGTATTGGCACTCACATCTGTCCTCTGTCCACCATCCCGCCACGGCCGGCGCAGCTTGCCGAGACCCACCGCGTAGTTGTCGGTCGGCTGAACTAATGTAGAATCACGCCAGAAGCAATGCGCCGCTGTTGACAAAACTATCATCTAATACTAAAAATAAACTAACTTTTTGACTTGTGTTTAAAAATAACTCCTATCTGTGTTTTTGTAATAATTATCTGGTGCTTTATTTCATGCATAGTGTAAAATAATTTATTTTAAATACAGTTTATAATACCCTATTTAATCAGATTGTCAGTCTGGACAGGCCTTAACAGTGTGGGCGGTACTTGCCTGCTATTACCAGAGTGGTGGAGATAAGCGTGCCTCCGCATAACTGCCTGTAGGGGGTCACAGTCTTGTCGTACACGCTGGCGTGCCAAGGCACCTCGCGGGCCTCAGCCGCGCTCCTTCGTAGTCGCATTCCGTCGGACGGGAGCGTGCCACATTCTGAATACAATCATAAGCAATGGACCATAAGTAGAGAGTGTAGGTACCGTAAAATGGGGTGAGTTGGGACAAATCCCAAGCATACTTGGACGTAGTTACGCGAAAACGTTCCAACCCACAGCGACCCCATTTTGAGATAAACGCAATTTTGTGTTTTAGCGGTACACTTTTTCCCTGTAATTATTTCAGGCAAATACTATTGGTTTTACTGTGGAATGCCAAACTGGTTATTCAATGATATGCATATTTTTTGTAAATACATAATACAAGGGGCATATAAATAGGTAAAACGAGTTTGAAACGTTTTCGCTAAATTTAATTTTGTATGAAACTTGTTAAATAGCAATTATGCATAAACGTTCCAAAACGAATTTAAGTGTATGTAATGAATTTAAATTGACCTAAAGCATATAACATTGTTTTCTTCTTTTTGGTTATTTAAGTTTGATTGGTTAAGTTTTGGAGGAGGAAACAGTCGAGTACGAAACCTCGATTTTTGAGATTTTTACGCAGGATGTTTCGCCTGTCCTCTAGGCTCTGAGCAGCCCTACGGACATCCGCCTCGTTTTCCCCCAGGAGGGCTAGGTCATCTGCATACCCAATAATTCGGTGGCTACCGTTCAACTCTACTCCGCCACCAGAGGCTATAACTTTCTTGGTGACATATTCGAGCACCAAGTTGAAAAGTATGGGAGAGAGAGCATCCCCTTGCTTGAGACCCGTACCGACATCAAACTGGTCTGTTAGGCCGACTCCCGTTTTCACCGTCATTTTGCTCGTTGAGGAAGAGGCAGTGAAGGTTGACCTACGAATTAGTCGGGAGAAAACTGAGTACCTTCATATAAAGCGATACAGAAATAACTCTATTTGTAGGAAAGATCTCACTATAGGACAAACCTCTTACAAAGGTGTAGAGAAATTTAAATATCTTGGGTGTATCGTCACAGACAGCAATCGGAGGGAAGAGGAGATCCAAACCCGAATTCAGAACGCGCTCCGGTGCACAGCTGCTCTTCTTAAAGTGTTGGTGTCCAGGCTAATGACCAGAAAGACGAAACTCCGTATATACAAGACTATAATCAGACCGATCTTGATGTACGGATGCGAAGCCTGGACCCTAACACAAAGAGAGGAATACGCACTGCTGGTGGCTGAACGGAGGATCTACCAGAAGATACTTGGACCCACTTGCGGAGAAGATGGCTCATGGAGGATACCTACGCAGGAACCAGGAAATCGAAGATCTAGCGGCCGAGCCCAATATAGTCGGAGAAACGAAAGCCTCAAGACTCCGATGGCTCGGGCACGTGGTCCGTATGGGTGAAGATCGAGCGGTTTGGAGAGCGTACTCGGGCCGTTCGGAGGGTCGACGACCGGTTGGGCGTCCTAGGTATCGCTGGAGCGATGAGGTCGTGAAAGATCTGAACGAGCTCGGTGCCGTCGATTGGACAGAAACGGCGCATGACAGAGAAGCATGGCGTTCCTTAGTGTCAGAGGCCAAGATCCACTTCGGGTCACTGCGCCACGGCAGTAAGTAAGTAAGTAAGTATGTTTCGCCTGTGCTGCAGTTGTACTTATCGCACTAATTTTAAGGGCGGAGTCAAGTTTCTAAATAAGTACACAGACAGAAAAGTGATGGGCAATCGTCGACATTTAATGTCGATAATCTAGTGATGTAAGAAGCGCTGGTGGCCTAGCGGTGAGAGCGTGCGACTTGCAATCTGGAGGTCGCGGGTTCAAACCCCGGCTCGTACCAATGAGTTTATCGGAACTTATGTACGAAATATCATTTGATATTTACCAGTCTCTTTTCGGTGAAGGAAAACATCGTGAGGAAACCGGACTAATCCCAATAAGGCCTAGTTTATCCTCTGGGTTAGAAGGTCAGATGGCAGTCGCTTACTTAAAAACTAGTTCCTACGTCAAATCATGGGATTAGTTGTCAAGTGGACCCCAGGTTCTCATGAGCCGTGGCGAAATGCCGGGATAACGCGAGGAAGAAGAATCTAGTGATGTAAGAAGTTATCGATAAACCGTCTTGTGTGAAAATATCTAGATCATCCTGAGAGACAAGGGGTTTTGGGTTGAGAGGGAACACATTTTTGAAGTTATGTACCTATAAAATCTATTTTGAACTTTTTGATTCTAATATTTCAAAATTGAAATTGATATGAAATTTATTTTATTGCATGGTCATGGGTTTACAAAATTCTTTAGGTACAAGATTGGCGATTCGAAATCTCGCACGAAATATCCGAATAGAGATTGGGTATAATATTTTAATTTTTTGTTTTTTTTGAGGTTGGGTGATTCGAGATCTCGAGAGTCACACTTTCGAGATCGAGATTAATATCTCGACGAGATCGAATTTGACAAAGTAACTAAAAATGAGTTATTTTAATCAAAAATCTCTAAGAATTCCATATTCATAAATATGTCGGCGGCACATCGGCATATTTTTTTTTCCAGATTCCTGCTACTCTTTTTTAAAAAAAATTGTAATTATAAAAAAATGTAAAATACGTTATTTAGTCGTTTCTGCTTTACTCACTTTTTTGTTCGAAAGGGCATTTTTTGTTCTAAAAATAGATTCCTTGTCCTTAATTTATCCGAAAATAATATATTACATGCCCTAATAGGTATAGTTTTAGAGAAATGCAGCTCCAAGTGAAGCGCGGCAGTGTTGAACTTCCCCCCCCCCCCACTAATTGAGAGGTGGCTCTCGATGTCTCCCCGGTCTGTATCTGCTCAAGACCAGCTAAGAATCAACTGTGCCAAGTTTCGGCGCATAGTCACAAAGTGCAAGGTCCCCATACAACGGTGTGCGCTAACAAACCAGCTACATGACATTTAATGACAGGTAGGTCCGCGGCGGCGTTTCGTTTCACATGTGCGTTTCGTTGGTGCTGTCATTTTACGGGAGCAAAGAGTAATAATGTTGCCACCTTTATTGTATACCTTTATTAAATAATAGCAAAAATGGATCAAGTATATGTGGATCGTTTATAGCAAAAAATTAGAAAATAATATATTATAATAAAATGTTCCAATTTATTTAGAACAGTCTTCGCAACTTAAAAAAACAGTATGGATTAATCTAAAAGGTTTCAAATTACATGGAACATTTTTGCACAAATAAAAAATGTATAAAGATTTTGCAAAAACGTTCCAACATACATGGATCACTTAAGAAAAAATTAAATGTGCGTTTTATGAATTTAGTATAATGTTTCAAGACAAGTGGAACATTATAACGATATGTTATTCTATAAGGAGTTTTTAACAATATGTTTCAGTATGCATGTAATGTTTTTACTTTATTTTGAGTACACGTCCTTGGTATAATGGTGGGTTGGAACATTTG
Source organism: Cydia fagiglandana (assembly GCF_963556715.1). Taxonomy (NCBI): domain Eukaryota; kingdom Metazoa; phylum Arthropoda; class Insecta; order Lepidoptera; family Tortricidae; genus Cydia; species Cydia fagiglandana. Next base: position 1,346,795 of record NC_085955.1, on the reverse strand, counting down.
GGTCAAACTTTATTGATGAAACTAACCTAAAAATACTAGCATCTTTGTGTGCACATGATGTAATATGTCAAAAATAGTACCCTGGTTATGGTAACTCATTTTCGAGTGACTTGTGGGTTGGAACGTTTTCGCGTAACTACGTCCACTTGTTCTCTAATTGTTAAAAACGGCCATTTTAACTTTGGACGCATAGATTACGAATCCAGCAACATAAAATCTAATTTGATCATTTCAAAAGGTATTTAAATATAAAATACAGTACGTAGCGGCCCCTTCTTCTTTCTTTCTTTCTTTCTTTTTAGGGTTCCGTACCCAAAGGGTAAAACGGGACCCTATTACTAAGACTCCGCTGTCCGTCCGTCCGTCCGTCCGTCTGTCACCAGGCTGTATCTCACGAACCGTGATAGCTAGACAGTTGAAATTTTCACAGATTATGTATTTCTGTTGCCGCTATAACAACAAATACTAAAAAGTACGGAACTCTCGGTGGGCGAGCCCGACTCGCACTTGTTCGGTTTTTTTAAATACCTGTCGTTAAATTTAAATAATCACGATTATTTAGCAGTGGCGCTAGGGTGCACGTTGATAATATAGGCTCTACCGCGAAGCACATTCAACGTGTTGCCTCTCTGTGGCACTTGTAAATTCGTACGTAAGTATGAAAGGAAGGCAACACGTCGAACGTGGTTCGCGGTAGGCCCTGAGCCTTTGAGGACTAGGCGGGTATTCTTACCCCTTCGACAAACAGCGACATAATCCCAACTGCCATCAATACAATGCATGGCCCGTAACGCGTCCTGCACGAACCCGGGTCTACATTCAGGCAGGACGCGCTGTCCGCTGGACACTAAGTTTGGACATCTCGGTGTTTCGATGCAGTTGTAAGTTACGCTCGGGTGCAAGGGCAGCGGACATTTTGAGTCTGCAAATAAAAAAATAAAAATATTATAGGGACATTTTACACAAATTGACTAAGTCCCACGGTAAGCTCAAAAAGGCTTGTGTTGTGGGTCCTGAGACCAGACAGATAATATACAAATACTTAAATACATAGAAAACATCTGTGTCATCACACAAATAAATGCCCACCATCGGTTTCGCAGGCAGGGTCACTACCCGCTAGGCCAGACCGGTCGTCAACAGATGTAGCGTTTAGTACGTAGATACTATTTAGTAATTTTGCCTGTAACTATTACTGGCATGTATATGTTTTTTTCCCCAACAAAGAAAAAAAAAATATTTACCTCGCTTGCAGCTCGGGAAGCCATCAGAAGTCCATCTACCGCCCACGCAGCGCGGATGCTGCCCGTCGAGACTGTAGCCTGTCGGGCAAGAGTAGAGGAGGCTAAAATCGGCTAACTCGGCGCGGGGCTCGATGTCCACTATGCTGTAGCCCCCGATGCGAGGGTAGGGTGGAAGCTTGCAGGTGCCTCTGGAAAATTTACAACACATGACAGATGTAGGAGTAGGTATGTATATATATATATATATTAGAGATGCACCGGATATCCGGTTACTACACGGTATCCGGCCTATCCGGCCATTATTTTACTATCCGGCCGGATACCGGATAGTGACCTACTATCCGGCCGGATGCCGGATAGTAACATTGCTTGATTTCGGAGTAAACAAATTGGATTTAAGAAAAAGACACGGTCATAATCGTACCTACTTGTTTATTATTTTAAAACAATTTAATAATTCCATTGACTTGCACGCGCACTCATTTCGAACCTAGAAATGAGTCCGCGCGAACGTTCACTAGGAAACAGGTCAAACCTGCAGAATGCGCACCTGAAAAACCGAAATGTAGGTATAGTTCCGCTGGCCGAATATCCGGCGGCCGGATACCGGATATTTGGCTGATGGTAAATACGAATATCCGGTATCCGGTATCCGGCCAAACAACTATCCGTTGCATCTCTAGTATATATGTGTTATGTATAGTGACAGATCGAAGTTTCCGTTTTGATTGGGGCATGATATAGGTTCGATTTCGGTATTATTTAAAGCAGCGGTCGGCAACCTTTTAGCAGCCAAGGGCCACATATATAGTAGTCAACGAAGATGACGCGGGCCGCGCTTTGGTAATGTGACTTTAGCAGACATTGTCGATCGTCAGTACTACATACAAAATAGCCAGGGAGGCTCGCGGTCCGCAAGCGAGAGGTTGGCGGACCGCTGGTTGCCGACCGCTGATTTAAAGGATGTCTCACGCTAGACCGGGCCGGGCCCGGGCCGTAGTTTTCGCAGCTTCGTTTTCTACGGAAAGCACCACGTGATCGCCGATCAGCCGTCATAGAGATTGACGCGTCGGACGCCCCTGAGGCCCTACCGCGAACCACGTTCGACGTGTTGCCTCTCTATGGCACTTGTAATATCATACGTAAGTGTGACAGGGAGGCAACACGTCGAACGTGGTTCGCGGTAGGCCCTCTGACCGGGCTCGGCCCTTAGGGGCTACCGCGAAAACCGAAATTCGCAAATTGCGGGGATCTTTCTCTTTTTACAAGCTTTTATTTAGTTTCACCTGACCGTTGTCTGTCTGTCTGTCTGTAATCGAATCTTGCAAGTTAAATTTGATCCACTTCCCGGTTTCCGATTGAGCTGAAATTTTGCATACATACGTAAATCGGGTGACAATGCAATATTATGGTGTCAATGTCATCGAGCTGTTCTGAGACCGGAGACCGGAGGTGGCCATAGGAACTCTGTGATAAAACAACGAAATTTAATTGTGTTTAGGGGTTTTTAGAATTGTCTCGATGAGTATTAGTTGCCTGTGGAAAAAAAGTACAGTCGGCGATAAAAGCTTGTACCAAAAATAAAATTTTTGCCAAAATCTTTACTCCAATGAAGGCGTAACTAGAGTGACAGAGAAAGATGCCCGCAATTTGCGAACTTCGATTTTCGCGGTTATAGCCCTTAATATTGGGTTGGAGCCGGGTGCGTTAGGGCCACCCCACATCTTAGCGTCTTTCGAGCGTCGGCGTCTACAACTCTATGGCCGCTGCTCGACGCAACCTCGACGCAACTGCGCAGCGACGTCATTTTCCATAGCGCTGACCAGACGCCGCGCTCGAAAGACGCTAGATGTGGGGTGGCCCTTATGTTGGCATCTTTGGCGGTCAAAAGGTAAACTCACGGAACGCCATTATCTGCAGCGATCGCGTAATAGCAGTGCTGTGGCCACCGTCTGCAGGCTTCTGGACAGAGCCCCTCGAGCTCTTGAGACCAGGGCTGAGAGCAGTGGAGGATAATTTCTAGAAGCCCCCTGTAAACGATGCATCGGTGTTAACGTTTAACAGGGTTTACACGCTTAGGGTTGCCATATCGAAGAATTAAATGTCCTGATAAAAATCCGGACATCACCCTAAAAATCCGGACATTCCTTGTAGCAGACATTTGGCGTAACTTGAACGTCGCCCGGCGTCGCGCTGCTCTCTGTGGTGTACTGTATCGTGGATCTACTCTTCCCTTTCCCTTCGCCCGATCCCGTAGCCCCCTCCCCGGACACGCATTTTATTTTTATAAGGTCATTCCTAAAAATCCGGACACATGCCAAGTCCGGCCGCAATCCGGACAAAGGGTCAAAAATCCGGACTTGTCCGGACAAATCCGGATGTATGGCAACCCTATACACGCTCAACTAGACTTTTCTTGATCAACTCTACCTAAGTATAGGTACTTGCACTTACCCAGATATTTCGTTTGCGGCACTCAATGATAATGTAACTGAAAGAATATAGTACGTAGGTATGAAGTAACATAATTAGTAAAAATCGGCCAAGAGCAAGCCTGACTCGCGCACGGAGGGTTCCATACCAACTTTTACGCAAAAAATCGGAAGTTACTTATCTTTTATCAGGGGGGAAGACCTTTGCCCAGCAGTGGGACACTTAAATAGGCGAAAAAGCGGTAGTTTAAAATACACTGAGAGAAAAGTACAACAAAAACACACTTAGAATTACAAATATAAACTTAATCCGGGGGCAAGGAGAGTCAACTAATAGGAACAAATTGACTTTTGCAATTGCTATTAGTTCTTGCAATTTCTAATATTATCTGTTTGTTGAAATTATATTTGGGATTACTGAGCTGTTTGTAGAAATAAATAAACTTTACAGAAATAGTGAAACGTCCATAATTATTACTAAAACTTCATTTTTTCCCCCAGTACAGAACTGTTTTTTAATTCCTGGTGATGATTTTTCTCTCAGTGTAGGGTTTTAAAGTCAGGAACATCTGTAACAGCTGATATAGTTGTAAGAAATCAGGTAGTTCAAAGAGTCCAGTCTTACAAGTACTTAGGATGCATTGTAAACGACCAGAGTGATCACAGCGTCGAAATTAAGTGTCGAATTGAACAGGCGCGTAATGCGTTCATGAAGCTCGGACATCTTCTCTGCAACCGTTCGTTGAGGATTTCTACTAGGGTGCGGCTAGCACGGTGCTATGTTTTCTCGGTTCTTCTGTACGGAGTAGAATCGTGGACACTGACCAAGAATATGTGTAAACGCTTGGAGGCTTTCGAAATGTGGGTGTACAGAAGAATCCTGAAAATATCATGGACGGATAGAATAACTAACGAGAGAGTGCTGCAGTTAGTAAATAAAGAGGTCGAGGTTTTAAAGACCGTCAAAACACGCAAGCTACAGTACCTCGGTCATATCATGCGAAACGAGAAGTATGAACTCCTTCAACTTATTATACAAGGAAAGATCCAAGGGAAAAGATCATCCGGACGAAGACGTAACTCATGGCTCCAAAATCTCCGAACATGGTTCAAGCAGAGCACACGCTCATTATTCCGCGCAGCTGTGTCTAAAGTTCGTATAGCCCTCATGATAGCCGACCTCCGGTAGGAGATGGCACTGGAAGAAGAAGAAGAAGAAGTAGGGTTTTTAAGCCTTTATTATGCCTTAAATTTAGGCATATACATCCATATTACTATTTTAATTTTTTTTTTTTTTTTTTAATTTGAATATACCGCATTGTGACATTCAAAGGCTCGATCACTACTGACTCCTTCTTCCTCGCGTTATCCCTCTGGGATTAGTCCGGTTTCCTCACGATGTTTTCCTTCACTGAAAAGCAACTGGTAAATATCAAATTATTTCGTAGGTACATAAGTTCCGAAAAACTCATTGTACAAGCCGGGGTTCGGGGGTTCCGATCACTGCTCAAGTATTAATATTCACTGAAGTATCAAGAATTAATATTCACTGATTCACAATGAAAATGCTACGAAACTTACAAACGAGAAACACTAGAAGATTCATCTTAATAAACTGACTAATTAATTAATTATGCCTGAAGAGACGATGATGAACTCTTGACGTATATAAATAAAAGACAACTAAAACCTCTAGCCGCCCATACGTCAAACCTTGCCAAGCAAAATGAAATTTTATTTTGTCAACACAAAGTTCAAATTAGAATGGAACAGGAAATCTTTTTATAGGCCTCTGGGCGGATAGAGGATAAGGTGGTGGTACTAGAGCTCGACATGCTAATGCCCAATAGATGACACCCTGCTGTCACTTCTATTGACAATGACTGACATGTACTGGGCCCGCGTCGAGCACCAGTACCACCAACTTACAGGGTGGCAAAAAAATAACTCCATTCCTGTTGCCAGGGAGGTTTTGGCATTATACTGAGCAACTTTTACTATGGGACCAACCACGTAATCGAGAAAAATTTAACCTTCCATAGAAAATGGGCCAAATTTTTTTTCATGCTTTCGGGGTTGGTGTCATATCAGGGGTGCGAAACTCCTGACTTCGGTCAAACTCGGCTCCGCTCGGCTCAGCATTGCTCCGAGCAATTTGGGTTATTCCCACTAGTTACCACCAAGTTCTTACCAGTGGTAACTACTGGGAATTTTTTCCCACCTTTTACCACTGGGAACTACTGGGAAAAAAAAATCCCACTAGTTACCACCAACTCGGCTTGGTGGTAACTACTGGGAATTTTTATTCCCAGTAGTTACCACTGGTAAAAGGTGGGAATTTTTATTCCCAGTAGTTACCACCAAAATATTGATATAATTCAATACTAATAAAAACAGTATAAATAGTATCGTATAAATATAGCGGGCTGTAATAAATAATTATGTGTCAGTTAGTGATTCAGTAAACTGCTTTAAAAGTGATCAAAAATATTAAAACTGTTTTACCGGTATAACTGTAAAAACTAAAATAGAAGAGTCTTATTCTAGTTCAGTAGAAATTAACTTAATATCCGGATTAAATTTATCTTATTAACTGTAAATCGAATTACATATTTATACAAACGAACAAACAAATCAGTCAAAAACTGACAGAACTGATTTCGTTTTATTATTTTTAGCTACTTCATTTCGTTCTATTATAACACGACGCAGAGCTGGAATATGTAGGTATTTATAATTTGTAATCAGGCTACATAAGTACAGGGCATGGTTGTTATTAAAACCGCTTAGGGCGCGCTTCGGATGGGCTGACTGCTCGGACTCACCAGCATAGGCTCTCATTCCAATTACGCTCGGGTAGTACATCGCTCGGTCATGTTACGCTGGTTGGCTCGATTGCTTAAACACCCACGCTAGCGGGATGGTAATAACACTCTACCAGAGCGGCATCTACTGGGGCACCAGTACTATTCGTACACTTCTTTTTTTGTATTTAACTTTTATTCTTTTGGAAAATATGTTTATAGGAAGAACTAGTGGTGACAAATATGTAATAATAATATCCAAGCTATCTAATTAATGTTCCTTCTGCAACACAACTCTCATCGCATCTTGGTTAATCCTAATGTCGGCATAAGACAATGACAAAAACTACCACGATCCGTGAGCTTTCGGATTAGCTCACATGCCACCCGATAGGTAAATATAATTATCAAATTATGTCAACCAATACCATTCTTATCAGCCATTGGGGCTGGCAGTTATGCCGAACAAAGAATATTTCGCAAGGGCCAGACACTGCGGTTAAGAACAAAAGGGTGCGCGGTGTGCGCTACACTCGGTTCGGCCTTTTTGCACTCGTGGTATTTAATAAAAACAACACAAAAGATATTTAGGAACTAAACGATTGTTTTGCAATTACAAGGCATAGGTACCGATATTATTCATACTTATATTGCAATAAACCAATCAAAGTTGTAACCTATCAAATATGCATAAGGTATTAGCATTAAGGTCCTACATTGTTTCTTACTTTACCGTGATAAATATTAAGAAAACTTAAAAACATCTATACCAAATAATTGCAAGATCACATTCACATTCCCAAGTCTACCAGGTTTTATAGACGTTCGCATTCGTACGCCATCGCCATCAGAATCAGATAAAGTACGGCGTAATTATTATTTTACTCTTTTTCTGATTTTTGCTTTTAGCTTGACGCCCTCTTCGTCGTACTCAATTTAAGGCTGTTTTATTTCATTTTATTTAATTACACTTTTGTTTGCTTACACCTTCTTCCAATAAACATATTTTCCAAAAGAATAAAAGTTAAATACATAAAAAGAAGTGTACGAATAGTACCTGATGCCTCTCTGGTAGAGTGTTATTACCATCTCGCTAGCGTGGGTGTTTAACGCTACGTAGGCGAACAACGCGCGAACGCGGCGCGGCGCGGCGCGGCGAAATCAATCCTTTGATGCCCATAGAAGTGTCCTACGTAAGCGATCTCGTTGCGAACGCGGTGCGGCGCGATTTGCACGCGAATGTCAGGCGGCGCGGCGCGGCGCGGCGCGGCGGCGGCCGCTTTCGCCGCGCCGCGCCGCGCCGCGTTCGCGCATTGTTCGCCTACGTAAGACGTAGCGTAAGCAATCGAGCCAACCAGCGTAACATGACCGAGCGATGTACTTCCCGAGCGTAATTGGAATGGGAGCCTATGCTGGTTAGTCCGAGCAGTCAGCCCATCCGAAGCGCGCCCTAAGCGGTTTTAATAACAACCATGCCCTGTACTTATTTAGCCTGTTTACACATTATAAATACCTACATATTCCAGCTCTGCGTCGTGTTATAATATAACGAAATGAAGTAGCTGAAAATAATAAAACGAAATCAGTTCTGCCGTATTTTGACTGATTTGTTTGTTCGTTTGTATAAATATGTAATTTAATTTACAGTTAATAAGATAAATTTAATCCGGATAATAATTTAATTTCTACTTAACTAGAATGAGACTCTTCTATTTTAGTTTTTACAGTTATACCGGTAAAACTGTTTTAATAAGTATTTTTGGTCACTTTTAAAGCAGTTTACTAAATCACTAACTGACACAATTATTTATTACAGCCCGCTATATTTATACGATACTATTTATACTGTTTTTATTAGTATTGAATTCTATCAATATTTTGGTGGTAACTACTGGGAATAAAAATTCCCACCTTTTACCAGTGGTAACTACTGGGAATAAAAATTCCCAGTAGTTACCACCAAGCCGAGTTGGTGGTAACTAGTGGGATTTTTTTTTCCCAGTAGTTCCCAGTGGTAAAAGGTGGGAAAAAAATTCCCAGTAGTTACCACTGGTAAGAACTTGGTGGTAACTAGTGGGAATAACCCAGCAATTATTAGGGTTGGCACCACTTGACTTCCTTTTGCGTGCACGACCACAGATAAGATACTCACTTGATTTTTGACAACCCTAAATAGCCGAAAGGGATAGTGCCATATATTAGAAAGGGACAGCATGATTCGACCCTGAACCGCTGTCAAACTTCGGTTTTGTAGGAAGTTTCCTTTCTGTACGGTAGTACTATTAATTATTCTGTGGTCATAGTAAAAGTTGCTCAGTATTATCCCAAAACCTCCCTGGCAACGGGAATGCAGTTATTTTTTAGCCCCCCTGTATAATAAAAACTGTATTTGTCTGAGTAGATACCTAAGCCTTTTTGAGCTTACTGTGGGGCTTAGTCAATTTGTGTAAAAATGTCCAATGATAATTATTTATTTATACAAAATAAACGTGAACAGTTGGGTTAGTATTCGACAAAGAATGTAAGTTTATTTGTAGATTACCAGTCTTTATTTTTTACGTGTCTCTGGGGAAATGTGTTATTAAAGACTTTTCCTGTTCTGAGTTCTTCTAATTGTTATTTTAATATCATTTACCTTTTAATAGTACATAAACGGCAAACACTAGTTATTTTAGGTATATAAAATAGCTAAAATCTATATTCAATATTTATATTGTTCATATAAAGGAGCTATGTTCAGCAGTGGACGTCTTATGGCTGAGATGATGATGATGATGATGATGAAAGGAGTTATTAGGTTTTCAGTTTTTTTTTGCTATAGTCGCACCAATAAAAGTCGTGTGTTATTTGTAAGTCATAATTTCATAGAAGTTTGACGTTTAAGAGCCAACAGGAGTGGTCATTTCTTTATACAAACGTACTCCTCGTTTTCCTCCGTGGTTTTTGAAGCTAGAGCAATGATTTTTTCAACACAAAAATTCAAAAATGGCCAAAATGGCCTAATTGACTATGTCGCAATGAGAGGCGTGGCATTCAAAACTGATATCAATTAGTCAAAAAAACAAAACGGTCCGACACAGATAATTTTATAATCATTTAGATTTCCGGAGGAGGAAACAGAGGAGTACGAAACCTCGATTTTTGAGATTTTTACGCAGGATTTTTCGCCTTGTCCTTATCGCACTACTTTTAGGTGCCGCTTCCGTTAGCGAGACAGCGATATTTACCTAAAATATTTAAAACTCAGCTCCTGTTTCGTCTTAAAATGACACTTGCACTGCGTGGTCTATCAAAATCGCTGCAGACTTTTTACGGTCTGACTGTATTATAAGAGAGCCAAGAGACAGGGAAAATAAAGAATTGATCTAGAAACCCCTAATCTTTGAGTATTTATCATGGCTGTCATTTTCTGTACAAATCAGTCTGCCGATTTTTGCGGGGGAGGGGCACGTCAAATGTATGGCTATTTGTACGTAACGTAACGTACAAATAGCAAAGAGTAGTATAATATACCGGGTGTGGCCTGTAACATGAGCAAATATTTAAAACATAGATTGTACGGTGACACTTTTGTTCAACAACTTTTAAAAATTATGAAGTATTTAGACTCCCTATATTTTTCATACAAAATAAATATAATCTTCAATGGACGCCATCGCCACGCCATATCATTGTGACGTCACGCCTTAAACATAACAAAATTTGTAATACATTGCGTCTTAGAATAAACTTTAAAGTGTATTAAAAATCAAACCACAAGTTATTTCTAAAAGTCGCTGAACAAATGTTAATGAGGAGTACAGCCTACAGTTAAATTTTTTGCTCATATTACAGGCCAAACCCGGTATAGGAAACAAATAGCCATGCCAAATAAACGTCAGGCAGAGGGGTAAGCTCTTAAAGGCGACTCCGGTTATAAAATGCTCTAAGCTCCTAAAGTTCAGACCGTAAAAAGTCTGCAGCGATTTTGATAGCCCACGAAGTGCGTGTCATTTCAAACGTCTAACTTCTATGAAATTATGACGTGTAAATAACACTTGCACTGCGTGGGCTATCAGAATCGCTGCAGACTTTTCTTGGTCTAACCCTACATTGATGTGGAGTTGGACTCGTTACTTAATAAAATAGCATAAATGTCATATAAATTATTTATTTTGCATGAATCGTCATAATAATAAATTTAGCAATAAACTAATAAAAAACGTAATAAAATGTTTACTTAAAGTACTTAGAAATATAATTAGGCAAAGTTCATCGCGAGGCTGCTCGCTCTGTGTGGACCATAGAGAAATATAGTAAGACAAGAGTGCTCACTCCATACATCAGTGTTGGTACCAAAAAGATTAGTATTTTCATAGACGACATCTAGCATCGAGTAGCAGAATTATCAGTACCACTACTCGATACTAGATGTCTCTCGAGTGGCGACCAACGAAAATTGTACTGAACAACGATTTACAACTAATATTAGAAGCAGATGGAGTTGAAAATAGAGTTCCGGTTAATCCGTTTATAATATTAGCTGAAAATTGTTGAGCATTAGACTATTTGGTCGCCGCTACATCTATTGTCAAGTAGCGGTACTGATAATTCCGCTACTCGATGCTAGATGTCGACTATGAAAATACTAATATTTTTGGTACCAAAACTGATGTAAGGAGTGAGCACTCTTGTCTTACTATATTTCTCTATGGTGTAGGTACAGTTTTTTTGTAATACATATATGTACCTCAAGATACTTTAACAAATAAAATTAACATTGTATATATACAAACACATGTGTAAAAAATTAAATAGCGGTAGACGATTTTTAACATGTCAATCGCGATTACTTAGGCCCCATTCGCACGGCACGGCAGCTTTTTCAACGCGCGTTAAAAAAGCGTTTGAATGACACAAATGGATAACCATGTATCTATTCACACGACAGCGGTGGCGCTTTTTATCAAGCGTTGTTGGATTTTCGACTTTAAGTCTTGGTCGTTAAGTCGAATTTAGAGTGTGGACAGATTCAAGCGCTTTTTTAACGCGCGTTGATAGATGCTTACACTGTTATACTTATATTTCTCTATGACTGTTATTAACCCATTCGCCACGCCTATCATATGCGATACCTCATCGTGAAATTCGTAAACCTTGGCGGAATGCGACGAAGCATGAATCTAGTATTAAACTGGATTGGGCATGAGTTTTGGGGATAACTGACAGAACGGGATAGTCTTATGTATCTTTCAGTAGGAGTAGCAGCGAAAGCGCTATTATTGTTTGTCCTTGTCAGTCTCACATATTTTTGTTCCCCACCATTTTAGGTGGGCAACAAATAAATTCGACCAATCATAGTGTCGCATTACGTATGTCTTGTCCCTCACGGAGGCACGCGTATACCACTTCTATAGGATCCTACCTTCTATGGCACGAAGGTTGATATTAGGCTAAAAGGTTAACCTGACCAGGCGTGACTCACTCCGCGATTTCGTCGCTTTACTACAGGTAGCTAAAAGTACATCCGTTCCACCCCAATTTTGGGGAAAGCCATAAGCCGCGCGTGGCGCAGTCGCCACCTAGCGGCCATATCTGTCCTGATCGTAACAGACGCGTTTTGTTAGAGAGTGAGTCTTCTGTACCTAGTACTATTATTTATTCTGTGACCTGACGTTAATTCCTCAAATTCTCCATATCCAAGCCCTGATGTTGTTTCTTCACATGATTCCTCAAACTGACATTTTGCGTGAACGTTGATTCACATATACCACATCTATACTTATTATCACTGTGACTTTTCATATGCAACCTTAACGCCCGAAGCCTAGGGTATGATTTCCCACAATACTCACATCGGAAATTTCTTTCACCTGTGTGCGTGGTCATATGTTCTTTCAACTGACAAGGCAGATAGAACATACGATCGCAAATATCACACTTATGCTTAGATATCTTAAGATGAGCCCTCCGATTATGCTCCCTCCAAGATTTCCTGTTATCGTAAGATCTATCGCAGTGATCGCAAGCGAATTCCCTCTTCTCCCCATGCACGTCTTTCCTGTGTCGGCATCTTAAGGCGTAAGTGAAGAAAACAGCTTCGCATTTCCCACATTGGTATGTGGGTTCCTTCTTATGCATAGTTGCTACATGTAAATATCGCCCGTTTTTAGACTTAAATTCTTTCCCGCACTCCTTACATAAGTATTTTATCCCTGGGCGTTTATTATGTGACTTCTGATGTTCTGTTAATCTTCTTTCTTCAAAGAAATGAGCTCCGCAGACATCGCAAATGCAACTACCATAATGGACCGCCATATGATTCCTGAGCGCGTGGAAATATCCAAAAGTCTCATTACAAACTATACAAGCCAAATGGCTTACAGTTAATTTGAATTGTAAAACCTCATTTTTTATTTTAAATAAATATTTCCCGTGTACATTTATTATATGACTTTTAAAATTATCTATATCATCAATCTTCTCTTCGCATAACCTACAATCGATTTTTAAGACATCAATTTGAGGCATTTTTTTATTTATTCTAACTAGGTCTTTATATGTGTTAGGGTCATGAGTTAAGGTATGTTCCCTGAGTTCCTTAGGGTCTGTAAAGACCTCCCGGCAGTAGACGCAGTGGTAGTCACTGAAAGAGGTCTCGAAGGGGCATACGAAGGAGTTTTCTATTATGGTGGTGGTGTTGTAAAACTGTTTGTCCTCTCGGTCCATGCATGGGGCTCTCTCTGGTGGGGGTTCTGAAAACAAACGGTTTTGGGTCAAACCATATCTAAGGCCCAGTCATACCAACGAAACATCCAAAAATTGAAATTTTAACCCAAATTGTAGGAAATAGAGTTCATTTTGCGTTGTTTTAAAATGGGGTTGGCAACTGTCAAAGGTTTGCATAGATGGCGCCATCATAGCTTGCCCCTTTTTCTATGAGATTTGGCTTAAGGGGCTAGAGGCATAGAGTATATTGAATATTAGAGGTTTTCATCGATTTTTGACAAGTTTTGAATCGTATCTTCTTTTTTTGCACTACAGATAGAATTATAAGAAAAACGGTTATCGGTTCTTCAATCTTTTATCTCCGGTTTTGTCCACCGGATTTTGAAAAAAATGAATACTTATTTTTTTATGAATTTTTTAAACATTGTCTAAAAAAACACCTTTTTCGTATCTAGTTTGCAGTGAAGGATCTTACATGTACGAAATCTACATATTTGGGTTCGTCATTGAAGTCTCGAAAATCGTGTCTAAGGTTTTAATTTTAAACTAATTAACACAAAAGTTATGACCAGAAAACCAGTTTTTTAGCCTAAAATTGTTCAATTTTGATGCCAAATATCTCGAAGACAATGAACTTTAAAGTAAATATGGGATACTATATTGTTTAAAGCCGTTGCTGTTAATATGATAAGCTACAAAAAACATTAGAAAACTAAGGGATTCAGATCGAAGGTCATTGGCGTGGGGGAGCCCCTTAAAGAGCTTGCATCCAGGGTATTAAAAAAACAAAAATTGGACATAATTCTAGGGATTGACAGGGCAAGCTATGATGGCGCCATCTGCTAAAAACTTCCACCGGCCAACCCCATTGGACGAAAAAAAGTAAAAGCTACTCTGTTTCAATTAAACATGGTTTAAATTACATCGAACTGAATGGGTACTATAGGTAGGACCTTGGGCCTTAGAAGGGTAGAGAAATAAGTGAGCATAGAGTGGTCACTCCATACATCAGTGTTGTTACTAAAACGCTTATTATTTTCATAGTCGACATCTAGCATCGAGTAGCGGAATTATCAGTACCGCTACTCGATGCTAGATGTCTCTCAAGTGGCGACCCACGAAAATTGTATTGAACTACAATTTACAACTAATATTAAAAGCAGGAGTTGAAAATAGAGTACCGGTTAATCCGTTTATAATATTAGCTGAAAATTGTTGAGCATTAGACTATTTGGTCGCCGCTACATCTATTGTCAAGTAGCGGTACTGATAATTCCGCTACTCGATGCTAGATGTCGACTATGAAAATACTAATATTTTTGGTACCAAAACTGATATATGGAGTGAGCATTCTTGTCTTACTATATTTTTCTATGCCAAAACGCTTATTATTTTTGTAGTCAACATCTAGCGTCAAGTAGCGGAATTATCAGTACCGCTACTCGACACTAGATGTCACGAGTGTCTCGACTGACGAAAAGTGTATTGCTCAACAATTTACAACTAATATTACAAGCAGAAGGAGTTGACAATAGAGTTCCGGTTGATCCGGTTATAATATTAGCTGAAAATCGTTCGACTTTAAATCTTGACGCTATATGTCGACTAAGAAATAACTCGCGTTTTGGTCATAGAAGTACAATAATATAGAGATGACACGGGGGAGGGGCCAAACGACTGAACGAGATGCACTTATGGAAATTTCAGCAGGAGTAGCAGAGAAAGCGGTATTATTGCTTGTCCTTGTCAGTCTCACTTTTTGTTTGTTCCCCACCAAAAATTTAGTATGGTTTATGGTGGGCAACAAATAACCCGACCGAATTACGTAGATTGTTTTTGGTATGTTGTCAGGAATGTTAAAACGTGTTTTTAATATTGTCGCTTTGCGTATGTTTTGTCCCTCACGGAGGCACGCGTATAGCTCGTCTATGTAATATTAGGTCTATGGTTTTGGTAAAAATCTGATGTATGGAGTTACCATAGTGTTTTTTAGGGTTCCGTACCCAAAGGGTAAAACGGGACCCTATTACTAAGACTTCGCTGTCCGTCCGTCCGTCCGTCTGTCCGTCTGTCTGTCACCAGGCTGTATCTCACGAACCGTGATAGCTAGACAGTTGAAATTTTCACAGATGATGTATTTCTGTTGCCGCTGTAACAACAAATACTAAAAACAGAATAAAATAAAGATTTAAGTGGGGCTCCCATACAGCAAACGTGATTTTTGACCAAAGTTAAGCAACGTCGGGCGTGGTAAGTACTTGGATGGGTGACCGTTTTCTTTTTGCATTTTTTTCCGTTTTTTTTTTGCTTTATGGTACGGAACCCTTCGTGCGCGAGTCCGACTCGCACTTGCCCGGTTTTTTTTATATTTCTCTATGGTTTGTTTGGAGAACCGAGCTTGCTACACTCTTAACTTCTAACTGATTCTAGGTTCTACGTACCGTAAGTACACGGTCCGTCCTGCTCTAGCAAGCTGCGTAGCTTGTTGCCGAGAGAGCGGAACCGCTTCTGCACCTCTCGCTCACTCGCCTTCTTTCTCTTACCTTTACGGGGCTTAACGACTTCTTCTTTGATGTCTATGTCCGATACTGGAACAAGTTTGTGTAAAATCAGGCGTGGCTCACTCCGCGATTTCGTCGCTTTGCTACAGGTAGCTAAAAGTACATCCATTCCACCCCGATTTTGGGGAAAGCCATAAGCCGCGCGTGGCGCTGTCGCCATCTAGCGGCCATATCTGTGCTGATCGTGACAGACGCGTTTTGTTAGAGAGTGAGTCTTCTGTACCTAGTACTATTATTTATTCTGTGGTAAAATTGAAATGAACTATTAAATTTAAAACTAAAACCATGTAGATTTTGATCATTTTATGAAGCGCCATTTTATAATTGATCACTTTAAGTCTTAAAGTTTAAGATATCAAAGAGAATAGAGTGTATATGTCGGCGGCCGATCGTAAGATCAGGCAAATCGTAATGTTCCTGTGTAATGTTTTGACGATAGTCACATTAATCCAAGATATAGATAGGATAGGTTAGTTAGGTTGCTTCAGACGCCCGAAGGGCAAACTGCCAAGCGGGGCTCCGTCGGCTCAGGGAACGAGTCAAATATTTTCACGTTTCACGATATGCCCAGGAATTTCACGATATGCCTGATCTTACGATCGGCCGCCGACATATAGAAGACGGATTGTCAAAGTCAATTATGTAGCCACTGTAAATTAACTGCCATCTTTCCACATAAGATAAAACTGTTAGAACGCCATTTGACTTTGATCCTTATTCTTTCACTGATATGTGTTAACTTATTAAATATTAATATTAACGCCATCTACTCGACTATAGGCCAAAGGTATGGTGCAATCTTTACGCAATCTGTATGCATAACTCACTGCACAAGACTGGAGGAGGCCTATGCCGACTAGCAAGCGGGCACCCAAAACATTTAACAGAGAAAAAGGGAAGAGCAAACAAACAGCATTAATTAGGGTGCCACGACAAAAAGGCTATATAAATAAATTAAAAAATGTATAACTCACAGTGATCATCACCAACATCTGCATCCAACTCATCATCGACTGGCTCCGACTCCATGTTGGGATCCGGAGGGTCTTCTGCTGGCTCCACCTCTACCTTCACCTCTCCTGGCTTCAGATCTATTTCGACCTTCGTATCTGAAAGTGGGTTAATTCATCAATTATTATGCAATTTTAAAGTAATAAAACAACTTTTAAAGGTAACTAATGGGAAAAAAAATCCCAACTTTTACCAGTGGTAACTACTGGGAATAAAAATTCCTTTCTTTCAGTGATAAAAGTAGGAAAAAAATTCCCAGTAGTTACCACTGGTAACTAGTGGCAATAACCCAAATAATTCTGCTTACCACTGGGTTGGTGAACATGTATAGAGGCCTGTAGCAACCTGTCCTCGCAGAACAGCACCTGCTTGCGGAAGGCGCTAGCGTCCCGCAGCCGGCCCACACATGTTGCACAGATGAGCCGCTCTGTCTCCACTGTCCCATCTAGATGGGACAGCTGAAAAAATGTAAGATTCTTTGGCAAGCTTGTAAAATCAAAATTGAATCATGTATGTGCTTTGTGAAAGACAAATAGATTTAGATTTATTTATTTCATGATTTTAAATTACAAATGACGATACATAAATATATGATGTATAGATAGGTACTTAAATACATAGAAAGCATCCATAACTATGAACCGTTGAATTCTAATGTTTTGACATAATATAAAGGCTTTATTAAATATATTAAAAACGGGTCACTCACGTATTTTAAGTCGAAAAACGCTCGGCATGTTTCACTCCGTACCGAGGAGTGTCATCAGGAGCTTATACGTGAGTGACCCGTCTTTAATATATTTAATATGTCTGTGTCTCACGGAAGTATTGTTATAAAGGCTTTATGAATAAATGAGTATAATTATGAGTCAATATCCATGATAAAAACACTAATAAATGCCCTTACCAGGAATCGAACCTGGGACCTCCTGCTCTGTTGGTAGGGTACTCACTAGGCTAGAAAGCCTAGGTCTATCCATTAATATATCGTTGTCTAGTACCTACAACGCAAGCCTTATTGAGCTGTGGGACTAGGTCGATTAGTGTCTAAGATTGTCCCATTATATTTATTTCATTTATTTATTTACTGGAAGTAGCATACCCGAAGTGCTAGGAATTAAGTAGCTAATCTTAGTTACTATTTAAAAAAGTTTGGTCTTTGTTTTTTTTTTCATCATACCATTAATCCAAAACAGTCCATAAACATATCAGCGTACACTTCTTTTTGTCCGTGAAATTCGTACTCGACGTTCAACAGACGACATTTCTTGATGGAGCCGCAGCAGCGACAGAGGCCCGGGTCAAATACGGGCCCTTTACGACGCGGGGCACTCATTTTTTAAGATATTTAGATGTTTTTTTTATAGAATATGTATTTAGCATGTATTTAGCCAACCCACAACCCAACTTTCATTTGACAGTTTGACATTTGTTTTATTTCGTTCAGAAATAAATAACACGATTTGTTTATTTACATAATTTAATTAAGAATGCCTAGAAAATAAATAATGGTTATTTTAATGATAAAATAAACATAAATAAATATATTTCAGGTGCAAAAATAGGCTAAAGCCCTAAAAATAATTAGTAAAAATTGCAAAAAACGTTGGTACATTTTCTAAACCTAAACAGGAATATGCCCATTCGACTGTTACGCCATCTGTTGACGAGTAGAATCACTACAATGAGACAAAGCCATTTGACATATTGGAATGAAAATGCAGTATCAAAACGCATACTTACTTCAAGAGAATGCCAAAAAATAATATTCTCGCACAAAAACCCCTTAATATTTAACTTTTTATAAGTTAAAAATGAATATTATTTGATAATAATGAGTGCTGATAAAGGCAAAGGGCCGATTATCGACCCTGGCTTGTGTCGGTGCTGCGGCTCGTTGAAGCGATGCCGTTTGCTGAACGTCGAATATCAGTGCATGGGTCAGAAGGAAGTCTATTCTGATATGATAATGGATTGCTTTGGACTATTGGTAAGTAAATATCTGACCGCAGACGAGGCAGTATGGCCTATAGTCTTAACCAGTCTAAACGGATGAATAAAAAAAAAAGTAAATTATAATCAATCACCTAACTGAATTGTATGAGAATGGATATGCATGCAGCGGGCCTACGGGGCCCTCCGGATCCAATACAACAATGCGTTCCGGGTATTGATGGGGCTGCCTCGTTTCTGCAGCGCATCAGGGATGTTCGCAGAAGCGCGCGTGGACTGCTTTTATGCGACTATGCGCAAACAATGCACATCCCTGGTGCGCCGGGTGCGGGCCAGCCCCAACCCTATCCTGTGTGTGATAGCGGACAGACTTGACTGCCCGTATATGAGACACTGCTGCGAAATGCATGTTTCCAGCAGTGTATATATATTGTAATAGTTCATTAGGTACTAACATTAGGAACGTAAGTCTACTAACAAATCTGTATGAGTCCATAGTTGCTCGAAATAAATATTTTTCATTACATTTCATTTTCATAGCCATACAACTATGTTATGTATACGAATGGTTTAACAAATAGAAAGAGCGAGGGAAGGGAAAATCATAAAAAAATAGCATTCTGACCTCCTTTGCTACAGTCTAATCAAGATTTTCATTTTTAACATAATGGTGAAATGAATACAAGAAACTTGATCTTGTTAAATAATATTGGTTATTTCTATATATAGAGGAAAATTACACCTTTTGATTGTTATACCCGAAATATTACAATGGATAACATTTAAAGTTTTTAATTTCTGTCCACAGATGTCACATTTAGATGACAAGCCATCAGCTCGGCTGGTGTGCGCAACATGCGTGGCTCGTCTACGCGAGGCTGCTGCGTTCCGAGCACAGGTGCTTCGCTGCGAGGCCGCGTTCCTACAGCTAAGGATGTGCGAGACAGAGGCTGCAGGTACTCTTTTAACCTTTTAACCGCCATAGACTGATATAAAGTGTCATTCTAAGGAACTTGCTAACTATGTAAACAAACCGCCATATTGAAATTGTCTCTGAATGATGAATTTACTAGTGACTTTTGTTTACAAAGTTAGCAAGTTCCATGTTCCATAGAATGACACTTAATACACAGTGTTTTTTTTTTTATTTCCGTTAATTTCAAGGGTGCATTCCTGAGCTTAAATCAAGTAACTTTCTCAAAGACACCTATATTCTAATTAATTCCATTTCCGAGATAATCAATAATTTATTTTTTTCTTATAAGGCCTCTACAAGCGTGTACACTTGCCTTAGGGCCGGTTTACAATTACATATTGATTAGTGTTTAGAATGAGTTCATACATTTGCTACTAAACTTAAGTACAATCTTGGTTGATCGATGTTCGAAATGTCATTGATATGTCACAGATTTCAATTGTTTGGTTGAGTTAAATGTAATGCCCGTGTTACCACAACGTTATATACTATAGTTCGTTTTTTTTAGCATTAGAAAGAACTCCACAGAAGTAAGCGTACAGTTTTTATCAGGCTCTTTAATTGTTAATAATTATTGAATTATCTAATGTAGCACGGTCAATACATATAATTTACTTCAAATTATTACCGCTAAAAGTACCGGATTTGGAACCACAAGCTTACTTCTGCGAAGTTCTTTCTAATGCTAAAAAAAAACGAACTATACATTTAATTACTTTTTAAACTTAATTGTTTTAAAAAAAAAAGCAAAAAAAAATTTTTTTTGAAAATTAACTACGCCATTTAGTTCTCTTAAACGTACTTAACCATACCCCGAAGTTAACGGAATTCAATAAAAACACGGTGTATAGGGTATTAATATACATTACTTAATTTCAGACAAGCAAGCGCGTCTAGACGCGTCGGCCATGTTAGAGGTGGAGATTAAGCCGGAGCCGCCCGACGAGCCCCCGGAGCCCCCGGGCTCCCCGCCCGGCGACCCCGACGACCTTGACGACCGGGATGACCTTGATCTTAAGGAGCATATGGATGAAACGGAGGAACGTGAGTGCTTTGATCTGAATATACCATACAAGTTGCAATAGTTATTTGTTTTATAATGGCCACATAAAGGGAAAACCTAAAAATATTGCAATATCAGTCACGTTTTAAAGATCTAAGAACTGCATAAGTAAGTTTGTAATCCCATATAAATATATGATATTACAAAGTTACTGTTGCAGTTCCTACAAATAGTAGGTAAAGTAAAGGTACACTACGATGTACGATGTGAGTATGAATGAAGATATGTTTAGTTATGATATGTGTATACATAGTATGGGTATGAGTACCCGAAAAGAAGGACTGCCTACAAAAATAGATGAGATCCCATCAAAAACATTACATGTAAAAAGGTGCAAGTCTCGCAACGCTTTTACTACAAAAAAGTTTTGAGATGTAATGTGAAATGAAACCAAGTCGGTTATTTTAATCAGTGCCAGGGGGTGTTAAAACCGTATCAATAAGATATCTTTAATTTGTAATACAGTTAGTATAATGACTTGGCCATCGCACGGCTGCATAATGACAAAAGGATCATCGTCACCTATTAAAAATAATTCTAATTGAACATAACACTAGCGCTAATTGCAGTTTGAGCATTACACATATTTACGAGTACGGTACGAGTAAAGCATTATGTGTGATTGCCAAGTCATTATATGATGATTAGTGACGGATTACTGATTATTATTTAATTATTAGATTTAATGAATGGGCAATACGAAAAACTGTTGCTACTGTACAAGAATCAGAACCGGAAAAAAAGAAAAGAAAGATTTGTAATAATAAAAAAACTACTCCTAAAAAGAAAAAAAATGTGTTAAATAAGAAAATCTAATAAAATAAATCAATATGCCCACGTTTCTACAAAAAGAAGTGAAATCCCACCAAAAACATTCTGTAAAAAACTAGCCAAGTCTCGATGGAGCTGCTTGTTTATCTCTAAAAAGTAATGAAATCTAGACAAAGTCGTGCCAAGTCTAAGGTTCCTTACTGCGATTTCTTTATTATTATAGTTAATGTTGTGTGACTTGGCCGTTGAAGGGTACACAAGGGTACAAAACCAGGTGCTCCATGACACCATTGCACCAATCTGCCATTGCACCAAAAAGAAGTGTTTGTTTCAGGCTCGCCCATACATAAGTATTATTGAAATACGCAGCTTTATCAAACCTACAATTGACTGGTTATTGAATCAACGTTTTCCAAGTGGCAATTTTCCATCGTCAATGGGTAGCGGTTCTGGCGACAGATTGGTGCAATGGTGTCATGGAGCACCTGGTTTTGTACCCTTGTGTACCCTTCAACGGCCAAGTCACAGAACATTAACTATAATAATAAAGAAATCGCAGTAAGGAACCTTAGACTTGGCACGACTTTGTCTAGATTTCATTACTTTTTAGAGATAAACAAGCAGCTCCATCGAGACTTGGCTAGTTTTTTACAGAATGTTTTTGGTGGGATTTGTTTTACCAGATAATAAAGTGAAAAGTACTAAGCGAAATACTCTAAAATTGAACCACGAGCGTGGCGAGTAGTTCGTATAGTGGAATCTTGAGCGATGCGAGTGTTTCAAGACACGAGCGTTAATTAGTGATTTAACACTACCCTTACCGCATACGAAGCCATATATGGCCGGTATGATATTTAACTCTATTGACAGCTATTAAAGTTCAAATTTCAACAATTTTTTTTTTTATTAGATGCAGTAAGGGGTTAAGTTCGCACTACCCGAAAATTTACAAATTGTTTTTTTACTTTTATTTAAATACCTAAAGATACAGACTATATTCTTAACGTTATTAATATTACCTAAATCATAATATGAAAATGTATCCCTTTTCCCTCAAGCGGAGCGCGTGCAATGTCAGTCTCCAGCTGACTCAGATGACATGCCGTTGAAGCGGCGCAAGAAACGCGCGGGAAACGGCCGACTACCGCCCGTCGAACAACCACCCGGTAAGCTCTTTCACCTTTTTCAACCTAGCGTTTTCCCGGCCTAGCGCCAGGGTCCGCTTTCCTGCTCAGTCTTCTCCACTTTGCCCGGTCTTCGGCATCCTCAGGTGTGAGATTGTTGTCTTGCATGTCCGCTGTCACGACGTCCAGCCAGCGCTTCTTAGGCCTACCGTTGTTGTACGTTTTCTTGTGCTTAGTGGTTCGGTTCCGCCATCATATGGGCTACAGCGGAAGCTTAAACTTCACATTTACGCCGCGCGCGTAAAATCTAACGGCTCCTCTGCTGCTCCCTCACCCCCTCCCCCTATAGGGCGCTAACGGCATCGGCACATTCGCCGGATGTGGACGCACCTTTACTTTACGTGTTCCTTTATATTTAGAACAGAGATTCCCTATAGAAAACCGGTACAAAAACAATCGATCGATTAACCCCGTGAAAAAAACAATAAGTTAATTTCTAAAGAATGATGACATTTACATGACAATTGAAAGAGGAATTAAGAATGACAGTGACACAACCAAGAACACAGAAGAAAGAAGAGCGATAATAACGTAATCTTTTCTTTGTAGGTCTGGAAGACCAAGACCGCAGACCGAGCGCAGAAGACGAGACCGAGCTAAAGAAACACCGCGCCAATATAAAGATACTCTTAGAATGCTCTAACGCCACCCCCATACGCTGTTTCAGCGGTTTCGGATACAAATGCTGCTATTGTACGGAAATATACACAAACCCGAATGATTTAAAGACGCATACACTGACGAAACATGATGTGAGAACACGGAAAGTGTTAATGCGAAGGAATTTGCTTTTCGCATTCCTTGTAAAACTAGATATAACTGGGTTAAAATGTATGTTATGCCTTGAAGCAATGGACGGGTTGGACAATCTCATAGAACATTTGAAAATACATCAGAAGAAATTATATACAGATGTTAAGAGTCATATACTTCCATTCAAGTTTGATGATGGTCTAAAATGTGTTGTGTGCGCAAAGGTTTTCACTAAATTTAGGAGTATACAAGAACACATGAATGTTCATTTTAGAAATTACATTTGTGATATTTGCGGAACGGGGTATCCGAATAAAAAAATGTTAGTTCAGCATTGTAATATACATAAAACTGGTGTTTTCAACTGCGAATATTGTCCAAAAAGCTTTAACACAGAGCAGAAAAAAAAGATACACGAGAGATTCGTCCATATATACGCTAATTCTAACTTTTTAAACAAGTGCGGGGTGTGCAAAGAGCGATTCAAATGTTATAGGGCTAAAGAAAAACATATGCTTGCGATGCATGGAGTGTCCAGCGCGGTCAAATGTCAAGCGTGCGAAAAGACGTATAAAAATCAAAGACTGCTAACCATCCACGTGCAAAGAGACCATTTAATGCAGCGACCACATAAGTGTACAATTTGTGACATGTCGTTTTTCGAAAAGCAGGAATTGAAGAATCATTTTGTGAAGCATTCGGGGAGTAGGGAGTATCGATGTGAGTTGTGTTTGAAGGAGTTTGGGAGGAGGAAGACTCTGCGGGAGCACATGAGGATTCATGAGGAGAGGAGGTTTAGGTGTGAGGAGTGCGGGGTGGGGTTCGTGCAGCGGTGTGGCTGGAGGGGGCATATGAGGGCGAAGCATAGTGTGGTGTGCTAGGAATGTAAGTTTACCATTTTGTCGGAATAATTAACGTTCATAATCGCCCCAAAAGTATGACGAATAAAAACCTAATGCTAGGTATATTTTGTCAATCATAATCTTATGCTCACGTGTTATTGGACTGCGTCCGGAATTCGGATTTGAGAAAAAGAATTTTTGGTAGTTTGGGCTCCATGCACAATGGACAGATCAATTGTTGATTGGCAGAACCTTTACTTGACAAAGCAATCAGTGTATACCACTTTATTGATCCTCCATTGAATAGGGAACTATGAAAGCACCCATGAGGCTGACATGTTCACCTAAAGTGTCCAAAACCTCAATAAAAATCAGATAAAAAATAATAATAATAATCCTATTCAAATTACAACTCATAAACAATACCGTTCAGTTTGCCAATGTCATGCCAAGTGTAAGTGTGACATTACATACCTATTAACAAACTATCTTTTTCATATGAAAAAGTGTGACATGGGGGCAGAGGGGTTTAAAAAAAATTTGTGTGGTGTAATTAATGGAAGTGATCACAATAAGCTCAATAAGGCTTGAGCTGCGGTTAACATTTTTTCTCCTTGTTCCAGCCCTCCCCATGTCCAAAGTCCAGCAGCTGATGCGTGAACGCGACCCATCCTACATGATCGACACCAATGTCGTCACCGTCGTGGAGAACTCCTACATCTGCCCGTTCAAGTGTCGACACAACCACCTCCTCTGCTACTACTGCGGGGCAAACTTCTCCGACCCGACCGCTCTCCGGCACCACACAACATCCGAACACCATCCGAAGAAATTCAAAGTTATCGAACACAAGAAGATGATCAAAATGGATTTAACAAGAATAGACTGTCGGTTGTGTAGTGAGAGAATTTGTGATCTAGAAGAATTCAAGCGGCATATAACGACAGTGCATAATAAGAAATACTATTTTAACGCGAAAGATTTAATCTTACCGTTTAGATTGACTGTGAACGAGCAGCAGTGCGCGTTGTGTGACGAAGTGTTTCCGTATTTCCACGCTTTGAACAAGCATATGAACAAGCATTTCAGTAACTACGTGTGTGAGACGTGCGGGCTGGGGTTCGTGGATAAGGGGAGGTTCGTGATGCATCAGCAGCGCCATGAGGAGGGGGACTTTCCTTGTGAGACCTGCGGGAAGATATTTAAGGCCCAGTACAATAGGTAAGTTTCTATGTTTGTATGCGTGCCAACGGACTCACCACCAGGGACGCCGAAGATCGGGCAAAGTGGACACGAAGGAGTCGGAAGGCGGACCCCGGGTCCTCGGGACTACAGGACTTGCAGCATTCCACCGGGGTTAACCGGTTAAACCTGAAGTTACCATGGTTGCCAGTACAATTTGACACTGGGTTAAATACGTATGCTTTGAACAAGCATATGAACAAGCATTTCAGTAACTACGTGTGTGAGACGTGCGGGCTGGGGTTCGTGGATAAGGGGAGGTTCGTGATGCACCAGCAGCGCCATGAGGAGGGGGACTTCCCTTGTGAGACCTGCGGGAAGATATTTAAGGCTCAGTACAATAGGTAAGTTTCCATGTTTGTATGCGTGCCAACGGACTCACCACCAGGGACGCCGAAGATCGGGCAAAGTGGACACGAAGGAGTCGGAAGGCGGACCCCGGGTCCTCGGGACTACAGGACTTGCAGCATTCCACCGGGGTTAACCGGTTAAACCTGAAGTTACCATGGTTGCCAGTACAATTTGACACTGGGTTAAATACATGTGCTTTGAACAAGCATATGAACAAGCATTTCAGTAACTACGTGTGTGAGACGTGCGGGCTGGGGTTCGTGGACAAGGGCAGGTTCGTGATGCACCAGCAGCGCCATGAGGAAGGGGACTTTCCTTGTGAGACCTGCGGGAAGATATTTAAGGCCCAGTACAATAGGTAAGTTTCTATGTTTGTATGCGTGCCAACGGACTCACCACCAGGGACGCCGAAGATCGGGCAAAGTGGACACGAAGGAGTCGGAAGGCGGACCCCGGGTCCTCGCGCCCCGCGCGGGGGCACAGCCGGGATTGACGCCAGGACGATGATGATGATGACAATAGGTAAGTTTCTATGTTAACCTCCTGAGACCCAGAAGCAATTGTTTTGTTTTTAAAATCGGAACCCTTAGACCCACTTGCAGCATTCCACCGGGGTTAACCGGTTAAACCTGAAGTTACCATGGTTGCCAGTACAATTTGACACTGGGTTAAATACGTATGCTTTGAACAAGCATTTCAGTAACTACGTGTGTGAGACGTGCGGGCTGGGGTTCGTGGACAAGGGCAGGTTCGTGATGCACCAGCAACGCCATGAGGAGGGGGACTTCCCTTGTGAGACGTGATATTTAATTTAAGGCTCAGTACAATAGGTAAGTTCCTATGTACAGTTCGCATTAGAAAAAGACTAAATACGCGATCTTGACATGTCTTTTAATTGAAAAACGCTTTTTATAAATCAGTAACTATTACTTATGAAAGCTAAAGAATGTTAATAATCGCATATGATTCATAATTGTTACATATTTGCGTGACTTATATTTCAAGTGTTTATCAATAAAAAGACACGTCAAGATTGTTAGCCTTTTTTCTAATGTTAAAAAAACGAACTATAGATTCAAAATTCTTGTTTGATTTAACCGATTCGGGGCTGATGACACGCCTGCCGTGTCATCAATGTTTTTTTACGTGTGGCGTATGACACGGGAGGAGTGTCATCATCTTCTATCAAAATCAAAAATCAAAATATACTTTATTCATAGGCCTAGCAACAAGCTCTTATGAATCGTAATTAATCTTAATCTAATTATCAGAGCAATGTATTGATGTTAATATTATTCCATAATAAAATTGGATTATTATACATATCAAATTTAACACTAAGAATTTCACAAAAGGATCGTCAAACATTAAATTTTTTTAATAAAAATACTAGTCTAGAATTTCTAGAATAAGATCTAAATGTATCCATGGCGCATGGCATGGCTGCCGTGTCATGAAATGATTGTTCCGCGCCACAGCCAAAAGTTTTCGAAAATGGAACACGCAACGAATCGGTTAACTAACTATATTGGCTCTCAGCGATCCAAAAAGAATCTTGGCCTCCGGAACGAGAGCGAGCCACCTGTCCTGATCCTGCGCAACTTCCTTAAACCTTTCGCTTGCCTTTTGTTGCCTTGTTGCCTCCTTGTTTGACTTAAACTTTTTAATTTCAGGGACCTCCACATCGACCGAGTTCACAACAAGCGTGGCCGCGTATTCTGCCCCAAATGCGACGTGAAACTGATGTCGTACACGCAGAAACTGAAGCACTTAGTGGAGGTGCACGGTGACGCACCCCTGTCGTTCCCCTGCAGCTTGTGCGAGCGCGTGTTTGGCACCAGGAGGACGCTCACCATACATAGGAGGAAGGACCATTTGAAAGACTACAGGTATAGTATACTACAGATAGAAACTGAAGCACTTATAGTTCGTTTTTTTAGCATTAGAAATAAGGTAAACAATCTTGATGTGTCTTTTAAATGAAAAACACATTTGAAAAATAAGTTACGGCAAATATGTAACATTTATGGATCTAATACGATCATTTATATTCTTCTGCTTTCATAAGTAATAGTTATTGATTTTTTAAAAGCGTTTTTCAATTAAAAGACATGTCAAGATCGCTTACCTTCTTCCAAGTTCTTTGTAATGCTTAAAAAAACCGGGCAAGTGCGAGTCGGACTCGCGCACGAAGGGTTCCGTACCATAATGCAAAAAAAAACAAAAAAAAGCAAAAAAAACGGTCACCCATCCAAGTACTGACCCCTCCCGACGTTGCTTAACTTTGGTCAAAAATCACGTTTGTACAGCCTGGTGACAGACGGACGGACGGACGGACAGCGAAGTCTTAGTAATAGGGTCCCGTTTTACCCTTTGGGTACGGAACCCTAAAAAACGAACTATAGCAGGAAGGACCATTTGAAAGACTACAGGTACCTAGGTATGACTTTTGTCAATTTTCTACTCAGGATAGGGAAAGCTGGAAGATAGTCCACCTGATCTATCGACAACTCGTAAGTTAATGATGATGTTCATACAGAAAAAAGTACATAGAGTGCTCATTCCATACAAATTTAGTAGCAAAACGACTATTATTTTCGTAGTCGACATCTAGCATCGAGTAGCGGAATTATCAGTACTGCTACTTGACAATAGATGTAGCACCGACCGAAAAATCTAATGCTCAACAATATTCAGCTAATATTATAACCAGATGAACCAGAACTCTATTATCAACTCCTTCTGCTTGTAATATTAGTCGTAAATTGTTGTTTATTACAACTTTTGTCAGTCGCGACACTCGCGACATCTAGTATCAAGTAGCGTTTCTGATAATTCCGCTACTTGACGCTAAAAGTCGATAATAGTCGTTTTGGCACCAAAACTGATGTATGGAGTGAGCAATATGCTTACTATATTAGGGTTCCGTACCCAAAGGGTACAACGGGACCCTATTACTAAGATTGCTGTCCGTCCGTCTGTCACCAGGCTGTATCTCACGAACCGTGATAGCTAGACAGTTGAAACTTTCAGAGATGATGTATTTTTGTTGCCGCTGTAACAACAAATACTAAAAACAGAATAAAATAAAGATTTAAGTGGGGCGCCCATACAACAAACGTGATTTTTGACCGAAGCTAAGCAACGTCGGGCGGGGTCAGTACTTGGATGGGTGACTGTTTTTTGTTTTGCCTTTTTTGCATTATGGTACGGAACCTTTCGTGCGCGAGTCCGACTCGCAATTGCCCGGTTTTTTTTTCTCTATGTGAATACTCTAATTTACAACTATTAATTTCCTCAGATACGAGTGCCAATTCTGCGGCCAAAAGTTCTTCACCCGTTTCGCTCTCAACAACCACATGCCGACACACACGCGGGAACGAAACTTCAAGTGTAAAGTATGTGAGAAAACTTACCCCAGACTCAAGACGCTTAAGGACCACATGCGGATACATACGAATGACAGGAGGTATAGGTGCCATGTGTGTGGACAGGCCTTTATACAGAACTGTAGTCTCAAGGGGCATATGAAGAGCCAGCATTCGGAATTTGGGTGAACTATGGTTTTATAATTTGTATGTATGTATGTAACTCTTTATTGTACAAAACACCAATTTATTTGTCAAACCAATGGGATTGGCCGGTCGAAGTATTTAGCATAGCTTGCCCTGTAAATCCCTAGAATTGTGTCATTTTTTAATGGAAATTTATGCCCTGGATGCCAGTCCTTTAAGCCAAATCTCATAGAAAAAGGGGCAAGCTATGATGGCGCCATCTGTTTAACCTTTGACAGTTGCCAACCCCATTTTCAGTGGGGTTCAACTTCAAGTGTAAAGTTTCTGAGAAAACTTACCCCAGACTCAAGACGCTTAAAGGACCACATGCGGATACATACCAATGACAGGAGGTACAGGTGCCATGTGTGTGGACAGGCCTTTATACAGAACTGTAGTCTCAAGGGGCATATGAAGAGCCAGCATTCGGAATTTGGGTGAACTTGTTAGGGTTCCGTACTCAAAGGGTAAAAACCCTATTACCTACTAAGACTTCGCTGTCTGTCTGTTTGTCACCAGTCTTTATCTCATGAACCGTGATAGCTAGGCAGTTAAAAATTTCACAAATGATGCATTTCTGTTGGCGCTATAACTACGTTTTTATAATTTGTATGTATGTAACTCGTTATTGTACGAAACACCAATTTATTTATTTATTTGTCAAACCAATGGGGTTAGCCGGTCGAAGTATTTAGCATAGCTTGCCCTCTAAATCCCTAGAATTGTGTCAATTTTTTTAATGGAATTTTATGCCCTGGATGCCAGCTCTTTAAGCTAAATCACATAGAAAAAGGGGCAAGCTATGATGGCGCCATCTATTTAACCTTTGACAGTTGCCAACCACATTTTCAGTGGGGTTCAACTTCAAGTGTAAAGTTTGTGAGAAAACTTACCCCAGACTCAAGACGCTTAAGGACCACATGCGGATACATACGAATGACAGGAGGTATAGGTGCCATGTGTGTGGACAGGCCTTTATACAGAACTGTAGTCTCAAGGGGCATATGAAGAGCCAGCATTCTGAATTTGGGTGAACTATGGTTTTATAATTTGTATGTATGTATGTAACTCTTACACCAATAAACACCAATTTATTTATTTATTTGTGAAACCAATGGGGTTGGCCGGTCGAAGTATTTAGCATAGCTTGCCCTATAAATCCCTAGAATTGTGTCAATTTTTTTTATGGAATTTTATGCCCGGTTGCCAGCCCTTTTAGCCAAATCTCATAGAAAAAGGGGCAAGCTATGATGGCGCCATCTGTTTAACCTTTGACAGTTGCCAACCCCATTTTCAGTGGGGTTCAACTTCAAGTGTAAAGTTTCTGAGAAAACTTACCCCAGACTCAAGACGCTTAAGGACCACATGCGGATACATACGAATGACAGGAGGTATAGATGCCATGTGTGTGGACAGGCCTTTATACAGAACTGCAGTCTCAAGGGGCATATGAAGAGCCAGCATTCGGAATTTGGGTGAACTATGGTTTTATAAGTCTAACCAATTTTGTAGATAGAATGAGGCGGCAAATTGGTATCGTCTTGGGTCGTCCCATTCGTTTTTCGTCAAGTTCTTAAATTAGTCCTATTCTGCTTTCGTCACTCATTCTACATTCATCACAATCGTCGGTAGCTTTCAATGTAGAATGAGTGACGAAAGCAGAATAGGACTAATTTAAGAACTTGACGGAAAACGAATGGGACGACCCAAGACGATACCGGCAAATTTTGAAAGGTCATATGGCGTTCTAAAAGACGGCAGTAAATTTACTTTGACTACAAAATTTACTATGACAATAAGCCTCTATACCTCAATTCTCTTTTGTGTAAGTAACTTTACATATGTAAATATTTTATTAATGTAAAATATGATTTTTGTTTGTAGATATGTCTTGAATCAATCTATCAAAAGAAATGGCTCTGAATTCAGTTGTTATTTTTATTCATTTCATTTTGTAAACGCTAAACGTAAGTACCGGACCGTAATCTTGGTGTGGTGGACTCTTTCTCGCTCTTACTTATAGCTGCGTCCTCTCACTCAATCGAACAGGCCTCGAACCGGACCAAGGTTGCGGTTCGTTACGACCGTCTGTTACAGCTCGTACCCACGTCGCCATACTATAGTTCGTTATTTTAGCATTAGAAATAAGGTAAACAATCTTGATGTGTCTTTTAATTGAAAAACACATTTTAAAAATAAGTCACGGCAAATATGTAACAATTATGAATCTAATACGATCATTTATATTCTTCTGCTTTCATAAGTAATAGTTTTTTATTTTTAAAAAGAGTTTTTCAATTAAAGACATGTCAAGATCGCTTACCTTCTTGCAAGTTCTTTCTAATGCTAAAAAAACGAACTATTGCTGTATAGAAAAATGGATATTTATGTTACACGAACTATACGGTCAGCAAAACTATTCGCTTAGCCCTGCATTTTATGTGTAAATATGTACATACGTACAAAATTTGTAGATTTTTTTGTCAACTGTACATACATGTATCATGTTTATATTAAACACATATTTATAAAGTTGTCGTTTCCTTTTATATGCCATAACCTTATAGGTGTACCTGTTATTGAATAATTTTACGGTTTAGACTCACTTGTCAATGTTAGTTTGTCTCACAACAGTTTAAATTCAATTATTGTCTACCTGTTATTTTTTAGGGCTCCGCATCCAAAGGGTAAAAACAGGACTCTATTACTAACACCACTTTTTCCAGGGTTGCCAACTCTCAATTTTTTTTACCCCTAGAGCTCAACTTAAAAACCCCTAAAACTGTACTATTATTTTGAAAAACCCACTAAATATAAAATAAAAGAAATTATAAGTTTAATTAATTCTTTATTTATACATTTTCCAGAATTTAGTACATTATTATGATTTTCAACCGGTTCGACATTTTTGTGATCATACATACATAATTACATATGAACGTTATAGATGGTCAAACAAATCTTGACAGTAGAAAAAAGCGCGAAATTTAATTTTCTATGAGACGATATCCCTTCGCGCCTACATTATTCAAATTTGCCGCCTTTTTCTACCCTTAAAAAAACCACAAAATATTTAGCCCCTAAAAAAACCCCTAGCTGGTTTATTTCCCCCTAAACTTAGTGGTAAAACCACTAAGTTGGCATCCCTGCTTTTTTGTATGGTGGTCTTCAGTTGGGTTGGTTTGATTAAAATATTAAAACAGTGTATAAATTATTAACATATTTATTAACCATCTCTATTCACACACACATGTAAAATAAATAACTATGTTACAAAATAAATTATAGTAAAAAATACTTTGGGTTTATTATCAATACAAATATTAGACATTCTTTAACTGGAACTGATTGTTATTGTTATATACACGATTTTAATACATTGTATACTAAAATGTAGTAATTCATGTCATTTACTATTTATTAATAATTGGAAATTAAACGAACTTACCTGTAAGTGAAGTTCTATTTCAATTATATTAGCTGCACAAACTTCGAAATGATAAATATTAACTGTGTAGTACGCGCTTATCATTCAACCTATTCCACATGAAAGTTACAGAGAGGTAAAACCAAAATTAAAAATATGTATGATTTATGAACGCAACTCCAACGCTGAACGGTTCCCGCGCCGTCATCTGTCACGCTCACGTCATTTAGTTTAGAGTAACAAGCCAAGACATAACACTTTCACTGCCAGTAGCCCGCTAGAGTTCTCTATTCTTAGGTACTTATCGCTACAAAGCGGAAAAACATATGGTATCCGCTATACATACTTGTAGCTCACGCTGGCAGTGAATATGCCAATAGATGGAACAACTTGGCCTCCAATTCAGCAAAGCCAATATTACCATAACTTTGACAGGGATTATAGGTACACGAATCCCTGGTTGTCTCAGGACAACGTGGGTACTGGGTGGGATGGGTTATCATTTCGAAGTTTGTGCAGCTAATATAATTGAAATAGAACTTCACTTACAGGTAAGTTCGTTTAATTTCCAATTATTATTACGCTGCACAAACTTCTTCAATGATAAATATTAACTGTGTAGATGTTTAGAGATAAGTACCTATTCAAAGTTTGTTTTGGCTTTGTATTGCAACAATGAAATCATTGATTAACAATGATTATGATTTCATTTTAAATTAGGTACCTTTTTAGTTACTTATCATTAACTATTTTCAAAATATATGTATATATATTTAGTTTATAACATTATTTAGAGATCTAGTGATATCATTTCATCAACTGTCTATCGTCAGTATAGATAGTTGAAACAAAAATAATTTAATCCTTATTAATAGGTGTATTTCATTTATACCACCAAATACCACATATAAACTTAATTATTATAGGAATATCAAAGAAATCAAAGGATAGCATGAGATGCAATTATTAACGAATACAACAACTACAAGCAACTCTTGACAGTGTGTTGCAGGTTACAACTTTTAGTAACACTTATTTTCTCATTTATCATAGTAAGGATTTACTAAAATTATTGGATAGAACCATGACTATGAAATTAAGAAAATCATTATAAGAATCACTCCACCTTGATGTTTTTCTTCCACCAATATTAACTCCTAAACGATTTACAGTTGACACCAACACAAAACAGGCTAAATAGGTGGTGAAAATAAAATTATACTTATCAATACAAGTCTTTAAGAGTTGACTTAGTCCCTCTACAAATCATTAGGGAAGTGATTTTTTCATGATTTTGAGGGCAATAAATAATCACTAATTAGTTAATAACTACCATCACGAATATTATTATTTGTTATTTATATAGGTACAGGTAATCAATGACACCTCATCCAATTTAAAATTAGTGTTTTCCCTGAAAAAAATAATAATACTATGGATAGCAAGGGTTGCTGAAATTTATCAATCAGAATAACAGTAAAGTTTGATATTTTTTCAAGGACAGGGTTTGCACGTTGTGTACAAGCACAACAGCTAATAAAAGTGATATAATAATTTTTTACTTTTTCTTAATCCTGTAATGAATGATTTTCATTAGTTGGTGACATTGTTAATAAATAATTTAAGACCGATTAAGGGTACCTAGGTCACACTTTAAGGTTGAGTTTGGTGTAATCGAAAAAACGTTCTTCATAAAGTGTTCAATTCTGTCATTTTGAGGAGAGCTTATTCCCCAATAAAAGCACACGAGCAGATTTACAATTATTTACACATCTATACCTAGCTCCCTCATTACATAAGTAATGCTATTAAAACGGCAAGCACTTCTGGAACAGATGCCATAAAATAATGAATGTAATTATTTTTACATAACATACACTAGTATTTCAAGTGTGTGTATGTGTGTGTGCTTGACGGTGTTGGGCGCAAGGGATTACACCGCACTGTACTCCTTTCTCCCCTTCCTCTTCTCCTTCAGTGATGGCTGATGGCACTTCCTGGATAACACTGGGGTAACCAGGATAATACGCTGTTGAAACTTGAAACCAGTTAATAAAATATGTTTTTATAAATGAGAGCTGGGGCGCAAATCTATACAATTATATGTACATATGCGTATAAATATTTTGTAAACTGGGCAATTCCAATGACCGTGCCTTGATGCTTTCTACTTTTCCTAAAACTTTAAGACCTTAGATTTCGTTTCAATTGGAAGGAAAACATAGATAAAATATTTTTTGCAAAAGCATCTACTTATGTAGAAAAAACATCTGGGTTACTTCACCAGGATATTTGTATAATAACCAATAACTCGGTAGGTACTATATAGATTTCTAAAATGTTGTAAGAAATTTCAAATTTAATTTGGGTTAAATCTGAAATCTTACACTATTTTCATTCAATCAGCTTATGACACAGCACATATATCATTTAAGTAAAATATTGTAATGTTTCTTTTCACACCACTGCCTAATGTTCCTAGACATAAAAATACTGTATTTCATTTCACCAGTTTGTAAATAAACTATGTATGAAATGTAATTGCGATAGCTGTGTTGTCTTCTCTCAGATGTATCTCAGTCTGGTAAACCGGAAATGAGGGTCTTCAAACATAAACAAGACCACCATAGGCTGAACAAAATTAATGTAATGCATTCTATTAGGCTCGTTTCATAATTTCCACACGGGTGTAAGTATTACTGAAAGTGATTAACATTCTGCAAAAAATATATATTTATAACCCTTTATTTTAATTAGCCACCAAATTATGTCACACTAGGTGATATATTGGAATTGTATTTCTTTAAAATATACGAAATTCAGTATAGGTAAGTAAGTACTTTTATCTTTTCAGCTCTTTAAATACACACATAACCATATTCATTAGCCAAACTTGTAGGTATCGGTACAAACAACCCATTTATATGAGCAAAGTTCATTAAAAATAATGACAATGAGACCAATAAGTATATAAAGGACTTGTTTTGTTTTATTTAAGTTTGTATTTTTTCCTATCGGCTAAAGAAACAATTCTAGTATTACCCAGCTCTCTAAGGTAAGTACTAAGGAGCTAGTTTCATTTGATTATAGCTCCATATAGGTAATGGTATCAAGACTAATTAATCTTGTATAGGTATGCACCTACATCGTATAAAAACATTTAAAAATGAGCTTCAACAATTGA
The DNA here is from genome assembly GCF_963556715.1 of Cydia fagiglandana. Taxonomy (NCBI): domain Eukaryota; kingdom Metazoa; phylum Arthropoda; class Insecta; order Lepidoptera; family Tortricidae; genus Cydia; species Cydia fagiglandana. The sequence continues at coordinate 1,310,735 of NC_085955.1, read as the reverse complement.
TATATAATCTAAACGAATGCTCATTGTGTGACCTCCAGATCTTAGACACTTCATGGAAGGTCTGACACATATAGACACCTAGTCTAATAAATGGACTTATGTCATTACTTCATTAGTTTCATAACAGTTCCAATTCCCTGTTGACTTAAATTGCTTAGTTGCAATAAATTTACTTGTCTTAAATATACCTATATGTCTTATAGGTACCTGTATTTATTTCTCTTAGGATTTGGTACAGAAAATATTTAAGTCAATATTAAACTGTAAAAAGTTTACCTACATTATTATATAAGAACATCATAGGCATATTCACACATTATATATCACAGTCACCTAGTTTTCTAGTATTTGACTATCAATTTCACAGAAGTGATCATATTTCGGGATACCTGTAGGTATTGGCACAGACAAAAAATTGAATTTTGTATGACGAAATCCTTGTAAATATGATGTCACTGCAATTAAAGAAGTGTATTTAAATAAACCACAGCTTATGAGAATTTGTTCTAAATGGACACAGGCTGTTGTAATGTCACTTGAGTGCGACCACATTATGACTGCAGAGAAGAAGGTGCTGCTTTTTGACCAGGGTTTTTGTCTGTTGTAATGTTAAATTAATACTTAATTATATGAAACAAATACAAGTAGCAGCAAAAACATACATTGAAAAATATGATTGATAATTGAGGCCTTCAAGTTGAAGTACCGGGCCGTAAGCCATTAGTTTTTCTGCTAGATATTCTTATATCACTTGTTGACAGCATGTTTTAAAAAATCTCTAATGCCATTTATTGTGCTTTAGTATTTAAAGGACTGCTGCCTTAGCAAAGATTCTCAGTGATGATCATCACTCAAAAGAAAGTCAGTCACTTAAAAGCGACACCAGGTTGTCATAGCCGGTTGCAGCACAAAATTGATTGAGAGCTAAATCATCACAGTTAGCAACCAGGAAACTTTATTTTGTTTCATTTCAATACTTAGCCTTGTTCCTTACTGACAAGAATCTCACCAGCGGCAGTTTAAGTTGCTGGGTTCATCTTCAGAGCACCAATAAAATTTTACAGCGCAGATTATTTTTGCATAATCTTGTTTGGGTCATACTGGTTTTGTAATGTTTTTAATTATACATCTGAAAACAAACAACGAGGTTGTCCTATTAGGATTTTTCCATATCCAAATTTCTGGTGCCTCCGTCCCACAATGTCAAGATTTACTCGCTTAATTCTTTGCTTGCTGAAATAAGAATAAATGTTTTAATTCACCTACTTGAGGATGAGTATATATGAAGAGATGGCCTATTTGGCATACCACATTGATTAACTCATGGGGTTAAGAGCTGTGTCTAGTCTAACACGCCACAAAACCCAGTTCTAGCAAGACTTGTGGCCTTAAGTCCACTGCCATTGGCAGGTAGGACATGAGCAATATCTCAGTGCTGTTAGTAAGGAATATGACAACACCACAATGTCCCAAGGATACTGGCAGTGAACGCACCTAGTATTAGTATGTGAAAGATTTCCAAGTGCAATTATCATCAGAGATACCTAGGTTAGTACTCCAAAAAACTTAGCATAGCCATTTTGCAAACAGATGCACCTAAATTAGTGCTCCAAAATGCAGTGCACAGCTCAGTCACCATGTGCATGCGCATGTGCATGTGCAGTTAGCAGACAGACACACCTAGTATAGTGGCCCAGAATGCACAGTGCACGGCACAACCACCGTGTGCAGTTAGCAGACAGATGCACCTATCATAGTGCTCCAGAATGCAGTGCACAGCTCAGTCACCATGTGCAGTTAGCAGACAGACACACCTAGTATAGTGGCCCAGAATGCACAGTGCACGGCCCAACCACTGTGTGCAGTTAGCAGACAGATGCACCTAGCTAAAATAGTCGAAAATCATGAACAAATAAGCACTTGATATTTCTCCACTATATTTCTTACCTTTTTCTTTCCCTTTCGAAATTTTAGATATGTATTAAACATTCGGTCGCTGGCGAGCGAGGAGGGCATAGATTGCTTTTTATACGCCACGCGAAAAATCGCTTTTTTCTCTACGCCGCTGGCGGAGATGGAGATGATAATGCAGACCTAAAATAAAAAGTAGGTACGTCCATTGCCTGCTAGATTCTTATTTTGATATCCGGGCATGGATGGCTATCCATGCTATATGATGCTATCCACGAAACGACGCCGCCTTTGACCTTGATCGCGAAAGTAGCATTTCCTTCTTCAATCTTCTTGTATTTTCTTCCAATTTTGTAATTGGTCGGACTGTCGTACACTAATATTTAATTTTTTCACATATTAATTATGTATTTACTATTATTTTCTGATAAAAATGTTATATTTTATCAAGCTCTAATGGTTTAGGTTGACATGAATAAACACAATGACGTGAGCGTGACAGATGACGGCGCGGGAACCGTTCAGCGTTGGAGTTGCGTTCATAAATCATACATATTTTTAATTTTGGTTTTACCTCTCTGTAACTTTCATGTGGAATAGGTTGAATGATAAGCGCGTACTACACAGTTAATATTTATCATTGAAGAAGTTTGTGCAGCGTAATAATAATAGGTATTTTAATTTAATTAATATCTATGACCTCAAAGATACGTGTGTAAGGGGTCATCCATTAATTACGTCACACGAATTTCTAGGTTTTTTGACCCCTCCCCCCTCCTTGTCACACTTGGTCACATTTGGCAAACAACGTGTGACGTCACATTTTTTTCTACGTAATCGCCAAATCGAATTAAGCAAGTACCTGAGCATTATTAATATTTTATCAAAATATTTTTGAGGATATTAGTAATTTTATAACCCAAAACTGCTTAGGAAAGAAAATTAAACGAATAAAAACGATTATCGTTTTAAAAACTTGTTATTTAAATGTACAGCGAATAAAATAATTTCAATTAATTTTCGGTTACTGATGTAGTTAAAGTGACGTCACAAACTTTGTGTCTCCCCCCTCCCCCATGTCACAATATGTCACATTATCTTGACCCCCTCCCTCCCCCTAAACGTGTGATGTAATTAATGCATGACCCCTAAAGTTAAAATGACGACTCGAGTTTGACAGCTGGAGTTGGAGGGTCTGCCATCTTGTGGCCTGAATCACAAACATTTTACATTGCCATAACAAGTGCTGCCATCTACCGTTCTCGTACGTTGGGGACACTTCTGATTTCGGGCAAACTCGGCTCCGTTCGGCTCAGCATTGCCCCGAGCAATTATTAGGGTTGGCACAACTCGACGTCCCTTTGCGTGCACGACCACGGATAATATAATTACTTGAATTTTGACAACCCTAAATAGCAAATAGTTAGAGGGCCTGCCATCTTGCGGCCTGAATCAAAAACATAAACATGTTACATTGCCACAACAAGTGCTGCCATCTACCGTTCTTATACATTTTCTTGTGCATAGTAGGTTCTGCCATAGAGTAATATCAGTAAAGAAAGAGTGGTAACTCCATACATCGGTTTTCTTACCAAAACGCGAGTTATTTCGTAATCGACATCTAACGTCAAGTAGTGGAACTATCAGTACCCCTACTTGACGCCAGATGTCACAAGTGTAGCTAATAATATAATAATAATAAATAATTTAGCCTATATACGTCCCACTGCTGGGTACAGGTCTCCTCTCAAGCACGAGAGCGTTTGGGCTATCGTCCCCACGCTAGCCCAATGCGGATTGGGGACTTCACATACACCTTTGTATTTCTTCGCAGATGTATGCAGGTTTCCTCACGATGTTTTCCTTCACCGAAAAGCTAGTGGTAAATATCAAATGATATTTCGTACATAAGTTCCGAAAAACTCATTGGTACGAGCCGGGGTTTGAACCCGCGACCTCCGGATTGAAAGTCGGACAAGTGTAGCTACTGACGAAAAATGTAACTGATGTATGGAGTTACCACCCTTTCTTTACTTATATTATTATTACTCTTATGGCAGCGGTTCTCAAACTTTTTTGGTGACGGAACCCTTTCGGCAAGCGAAATATTTGACGGAACCCCAAATTAAAAATGTTCGTTCATCACTGTGGACCAGATATACCTATAGAAGAGCTGGTTTTTTTCTTATTATTACAAGTATATTTTCGCGGAACCCCAACAGAGGCTTTGCGGAACCCTAGGGTTCCGCGGAACACACTTTGAGAATGGCAGCTCTATGGTTCTGCTATCTTGTGGGTCATGTGAGTGTATATTCATATTAATCGTGAAATTCATCCAAATCTAAGCTCTGATGCTGTCTCTTAACATGATTCCTCAAATTTACATTCTGCGTAAACGCCGCCCCACACAACGTACATCTAAACTTCTTCTCGGCCCCATGCGACTGCATATGCACTTTCAAGCCTCTAAGTCTCGGATAGCTCTTGCCACAATACTCGCACCTATAATTCCTTTCCCCAGTATGTGTTGCCATATGCTCTTTAAGCCTTGAGGGTAGGTAGAATCTTTTGTCACACAAATCGCATTGATGTTTAAATATTTTTAAATGGGATCGTCTATTATGTTCTCGAAGTGATTTTCTACTGTCGTAAGCTCTATCGCAATGTTCGCATGGAAAAAGCCTCTCTTCGCCATGCACCTCGATCATATGACGATATCTTAATGTGTAAGAAAATAACACAGCGTCGCATTTTACACATTGATACGCCGGCTCCTTCTTATGTGTTCGCGCTTCATGTAAGTACCTACTATGCTTTGATTTGAAGTTTTTCCCGCAATCTTTACACGGGAAATTCTCATCGATTCTCTGATGTGTTTTTTGATGTAAAATTAACATACGTTCTTCGAAATAATGCGCGCCGCAAACGTCGCAGATACACGTACCGAAATGTTCCGCCATATGCTTTCTTAACGCGTGGAAAAAACCAAAAGTTTGGTTACATTCTAAGCAAGTTAAATTAGTTAAAGTTAGTTTGTAAATAAGAAAATCGCTAGGGTTGGGATAGAATGTCATTCCGTGGACATTATTGAGATGATCTTTGAACATGTCAAGGGTGTCAATTTTGACAGGGCAGAGGCGGCAGTCTATTCGGTGGACGTCGATTTGGGGGAGCTTTTTGACAGCTGTCACGATGTCTTTATAGGCGGATGGGTCGTGAGTTAGAGTGTGCTCGCGTAGCTTGTCAGGGTCCGTGAATACCTGGAAAAGAAATAAGTAAATAATAAATATTACAGGACATTTTTACACAAATTGATCAAGCCCCACGGTAAGCTCAAGAAAGCTTGTGTTGTGGGTACTCAGACGATATATGTAATATATAAATACATAGAAAACAACCATGACTCAGGAACAAATATCTGTATCATCATACAAATAAATGCCTTACCAGGATTCGAACCCGGAACCATCGGCTTCATAGGCAGGGTCGCTACCCATTAGGCCAGGCCAGACTAGTCGTCAAAAACTAAGCTTTGGTTAAACTTTGTTCAATATGCAAGACGCACGCAATTTTTGCACCGCCTACAACTTATCTTTGCCTAAAGGTTGACTAGTAGAGAATGCCTTATGGCATTAAGTTCGCCTTTTGTACAGTGTTTTCTTATGTGCAATAGAGATTAAATAAATAAATAGAGAAAAAAGTACACAGCGACTCCATAGATCAGTTTTGTTACGGCAATGCTTATTTTTTTTTTCTTTATATGGGCTTGAGGGCGGTGTTGCCCGTAGCCAACGTCAAGTAAAAGGGTAGGAAATTAAACGCGGAAAGGAATAAAGGAACGGAATTTGGAAAAAGTGGTCAGGTCAGGTATAAGAATACAATGTGATAATTATAAATATACTTAATACTATACTTTTATATTATTATGAGAGATGAACCATGCTAAGATGTTATATAAATCTTGATTAATAAGCAAGGAAGGGATGTCTGTAGGAAAGGGAATATGTTTAGATTGTAAAGTTTCCATGAAAACAGTACGATCGTACAAGGGACAAGAAAAGAATATATGGTTAATATCAGCCACCTCAGCACCACAGTCACATTTAGGATCATCAATAAATTTAAATCTAGCAAGATCAGAAGGAGCACTTGTATGGCCTAGTCTCATGCGTGTTAAACATGATATTTCGCGTCTATTGAAGTTTTTATTGTAAAACCACGGCTTTATAGGGATGTCGTTTTGAATCTTAAGATAATAACTTCCAGATTCTAAGCTGCTCCAAAACCAAAAGAACTCCCAGGCTAACCTGAGATATCTTTTGGGGAGCAACAGAAGATCATGGCAATAATTCTTATATGGAAATATATCACCAGAAGCAACAGCATCTACGGCCAGACGATCAGCTTTCTCATTTCCGGAAATACCACAATGACTTGGCACCCATACAAAATTTATAGTAAACCCTTTCTTTTCGCATTTTAACAAGAGGTCTCGGATTTCATATAACAAAGGGTAACTGTTTGTCATTTTGAAAGGAGATTTTAAAAGAATTTGGAGACAACTTTTAGAGTCGGTAAAAATTACACATTTATTTAAATTGAACATGCAAACATACTCAACAGCTTTATAAATACCAAATAGTTCTCCAGTAAATACCGAAGATTCTGGAGGGAGTTTAATTTTTTGTACAACATTATACTGGTGATGAAATACACCAACCCCTACACAACTATTTGTAGAAAGTTTTGATGCATCTGTGTACATGTGATGCCAACCAGACCAATTTTCTCCCACTAAGTTGTTAAATACAGGTTGAGCACTTATTATATCCTTAGAAATATTGGAGTCTAGAAAAATTTGCGGTGAAATAATCAGAGAGTCAAAATCTTTCTCGTATATAGGAAGGTTAATATGTCTGACAGTGGGAGAAGATATAGACAAAAATTTAAGGTAGCTATTAATTATACAAGGAGGAGTTCTATTACGCCAATATGGAGACGACTGCATATGATCATAAAGAGTCGATAATTTTGTGATAAGAGGATGTACCGAAAATTGCATAGTCCTGAAAATGAATCTGTCGGATAAAAATTGACGTCTCAAATGTGCAGGAGCGTCAACGCACTCCACTTGCATGGCATTAGCCGGACTGGTTCGCATAGCACCAAGGATAGTCCTTAGTGACTTATTTTGTATAACATTGAATACTTTAAAGGCATCTTCTGTACCTGGTGTTAAAAGAAAAGAACCATAATCAACAACGCTTCTTATAACTGCATTATAAATAAGCTTCAAGTAGAAAGGATGGCTGCCCCACCATACACCAGCCAAGCATCTCAATATGTTTAATGAGCGTTCACATCTACCTTTAACATAATTACAATGACCCTTGGCTGACAAATTGTAGTCCAAAACCATTCCTAAATACTTGACTTCTTGACGAAAGGAAATTGTAGATCCACCATATGATAAACTTTCATCAACCGTTTTTTTCCTTGGAGAAAATATAATTGCTGCGGTTTTCGGAACTGAGAGGTCTAACCCATTATTATTTAAATATACATTTAGTTCCTTCAAACTAGCATTTATAAGTTCGCAGGCCTTTTGTACGGATCCATTTCTAGAATAGAGCACTATGTCATCGGCATATTGTAAAATTGATATATAATCTGGCAAATTAGAACTAAGGTCGTAAGTATATACATTAAAAAGCAAGGGGCTTAGAACAGAACCCTGTGGTAGTCCTTTCCAAACTGTTCTGTGAAATACTTTATCACCTAAATCTAACCTAATCGTCCGTTCATAAAACATAGCAGCAATAATATTACACAAGCGTTCAGGAACTCCCAAGAGGAACAACTTATTTACAAGAATTGGTATATTTACATTATCATAGGCCGAATTGATATCTATAAAACAAGCTACTACATATTCCCGTTTCGAGAAGGCTGAAAGAATATCAGAAACTAACAAACCCACACAGTCTAAAGTGCTTCGGCTTTTGCGAAAACCATATTGAATATCGGGTAATAATTTCTTACTCTCAATAAACCACTCCAACCTATTTTTAACTAAATGTTCTAAAATCTTAATTAAAACAGAAGATAACGCAATTGGACGATAAGAATTTGAATCATTACGGGGTTTATTCGGTTTGAGAAATGGTAACACCAACTGTATTTTCCAATTTGGTGGAATGTCACCTGTCATAAAAATCCCGTTGATAATATTAAGAAAGTAACCTATAACCTTTTCACTAGAATGTTTCAAAAATGAATATGGAATACCATCGCATCCTGGTGCAGAATCAATAACATATGATAAAACGTTCTTTAGCTCCAGTAACGAAAATGGACTATTAAAACGCTGCACGTTATCATTATTGGACGGGGAAGCCGATTCAGGACACACAGGGAATGGGACAAATGGGGGAGCTAATTTATCTAAAAATTTCTCAGCTACTGGAGGCTCAAGATTGATGGCGTTATTTTCTACAAAAGCTCCTCTAAACATTCTAACTTTTCTCCAAACTTCTGACGGGTGAGTACTGGGACTCAAAGATGCACAAAAGGCTCTCCAACTGTTAACTTTCTTCTTCTTCAAAAACTGTTTTGTTTCTTTTAATGTAACTAATAAGGAATTAAAATTCTCTTCGCTCATATTATTATTATACGTCAACTCACTCTGTTTTCTCTTTTTAACAGCTTCTGAACATTCAGAATCCCACCATGGAGGACTGGGAATATTAAATTTAGAGGACTTCTTACGTGGAAATACTTCATCAGCTATATCAATTAAAAACTTAGCAAAAGCATCAGAAGTTTTAAACAAATGTTCCCGAGATACATCAGGTAATTCACTCAACCTCTCATCCATATGTTTGCGAAACTTATCCCAATCTGCATTTTGAAGTTTATATGCTAACAGTGGAGATCTTTTAAGTACTGGTTTATTTTTAATAGGAAAAGAAATAAGAATTGGAAAATGATCACTGCCGTAGGAAAGTGGAAGTACCTCCCACAGTAAGGAATGTGAAATGGAAGAACTACAAATTGATAAATCTAATGCACTAGGATTCTCATTGGGAGCAGACCGACGTGTGGGAACACCAGAATTCAATATACATAAATTATAATAATCAACTATGTCTATTATTTCCTCTCCTAAAGTACTTGAATTGAAACACCCCCAAGCAGGGTGATGACAATTAAAATCTCCTAATATCAAACATGGAGTAGGAAGAGTTGATATAATATTTCTTACTTCACTAAGTATGGTACGCGAAGGATGAGGTATGTACACTGAAACTATACAAATGTTATCTACAAGTGCTGAGATGATGGAAAATTCATTATTATGACGTGATAATGGAACATGAGAGAAATGATATGATTTTTTTACAAGGATGGCTACACCACCATGCCCGTCCGACCTGTCTTCGCGGAGGCATGCATAGCCAGGAATTCTGAAACATGACTCAGACCTGAGCCATGTTTCAGATAGGGTAATAACAAATGGGTCATACTTCTTGATTAAGTGGATTAAATCACTTTTTTTATTGTTGATACTCCGACAATTCCACTGAAGGATTTTGGAGTTGTTGGCCATTGTTGGAGGATCCATGAGAAGGACTAGTAATAAAATGTGCAGCGTTGGACGGTTCTGAATGTTTTTTATGTAAATTAATACTTAACAGTTGAATAAGTTCTAATATAAGGTCATTGGTAGTTTTATTGTTAAATTGTTGCACAATGGCACAACCATTTCCAGAAGGAGATGGCAAGTTGTAATCTTTAACTAAATTGTTATGTGAGACAGTGTCAAAACCTTTCTGGGATTTTGGCAAACTGCGAGGTTTGAGAAAGACTGTTTTTTTATATGAATGAGTAGTTGTGCCTGGATTACTATTATTTCTAGTTATTTGGGTCGGGGGAGATGTTGGAGTAGTCATAACCACATCTGCATACGGTTTAGTCACAGGAGGGTGCAATTTTGTTGCTTCTGTATAAGAAATAGCATTTTGAGCCATGGAAAGCTTGATATTTTTCTGTCTTTCATACTCTGGACAGCGAGTTTTATTTGTAGCAAAGTGAATGCCAGAGCATAGGCAACAAGAAGCACAATCCTCTTCAATAGTACAAGAGGACCCAGTGTGACTCTGTCCACACTTGTAACATCGGGGTTTAGATCTACACTGCACCTGTGTGTGGCCATACCGGGAACAGTTGAAACATTGAATCGTTGGATAAACATATAAATCTACTGGAAGAGCGTTGTAACACATAAAAATTCGTTTTGGTAGAACCTGTCCATCAAAAGTTAGTACGACTGTTTGCGATGGCTTCCATACAGGAGAACCATCCACCATGACTTTATAATTAATCCGCCTTAATTTAAGGACTTCCCCACAACCTACTGGAACACTAATGTTATCCTTCACCTCATCTAACGACATTTCAGATGGAACACCTTTAATTACACCCATTCTGATAACATTAAAGGATGGAATAAATGCTTTATATTTATTCTCATTCAGTCGGCTGTCTTGCAGAAAATTGTTGGCATCCTCATATTTTGAAAAGGACATAGAGACTCTATTGCGGCCTATGCGTTTAACACTGCCATTTACAATGTTTCTAAAATTATTGCGCTTTAAAAAGTTGCCAAAAGCAACTGAATGCATTGAAGTGCCATCATTGTTAGATTCCTGTTGCTTCTGTACATGTACAATGTATGGTGAACAATCTGTATGAATATATTGGTTCCTAACCGTGACTGTGGGCTGAGAGGAGGTAATATCAGCAGGATTCGCGGCTGGGGCTGAGGCCGGGGCCGGAACCGAGGCCGGAGCAGGAGCACGGGCTGTAAGTGGAGCTTGAGACTGTAAACTATTAAGATTACTGTTTGAGGAACCCTGACAATCACAATCATCTTTGATAGATTCCCTATCCCTATTTTTGTCTTTGTTATGTCGCTTTTTTTTGTTGCAATGACGACAAATCTTCCTTGATGCTGTCCTACGTTTCCTAACCACAGAAGATACAGAGCTGTCTGTATCCACACTGTGATCTTTCATGTCTTGATCAGATGCATGACTTTCAATCGTGATTGTATGAGAAACTGGAGGACCACCTCCCCCTGGGTCGGGCGGCTCCCCTTCGTCACCGCTCATGGCGGTGTAAAATGTACAATAAAACTTACCTAAATTATGAATTTATATATACAAAAAATAATAAACTAACTACTAATGATATTTACGAACTATTTACACTGAGATGACCACTATTAACACAAAAATAATTAAATTTTGCAAAATGTAAAAAAAAACACGCGCGCACAGGTCGAAGTTTCCCGCCCTTTTCCCAATGCTTATTATTTTCGTAGTCGACATCTAGCGTCGTGTAACGGATTTATCAGTACTGCTACTTGTCAATAGATGTCGCGACGAACGAAAAGTCTAATGCTCAACATTTTTCAGCTAATATTATAACCGGATTAACCGGAACTCCACTTTTATTTCAACTCATTCTGCTTGTAATATTAGTTGTAAATTGTTGAGCTATATACTTTTCGTCAGTCGCGACACTCGTGACATCTAGTGTCAAGTAGCGGTCTACTGATAAATCTGCTACTTGACGCTAGATGTCGACGTAAATAACCCGCGTTTTGGTAAGAAAGCTGCTGTGTGGAGTTAGCACTCTATCCATTATTTCTCTATGGTTTCTATAGGTACCTGTCGACAGTAGACACAGAAGTAGTCGCTGAAGGAAGTGTCGAACGGACAGACAAACGAACTCTCTACTAGTGTCACGCAGTCTTTATACGCCTTATAGTCCGCGTCCACAACTCGCTTCTTCTCGACCGCCGGTTGGATTTCTGCAATAACAAATATTGATGAGAAGCACAGAATAGATAATAATCCCACCAAAAAACCGGGCAAGTGCGAGTCGGACTCGCGCACGAAGGCTTCCGTACCATAAAGCAAAAAAAAACGGAAAAAATGCAAAAAGAAAACGGTCACCCATCCAAGTACTGACCCCGCCCGACGTTGCTTAACTTTGGTCAAAAATCACGTCTGTTGTATGGGAGCCCCAGTTAAATCTTTATTTTATTCTGTTTTTAGTATTTGTTGTTATAGCGGCAACAGAAATACATCATCTGTGAAAATTTCAACTGTCTAGCTATCACGGTTCGTGAGATACAGCCTGGTGACAGACGGACGGACGGACGGACAGCGAAGTCTTAGTAATAGGGTCCCGTTTTACCCTTTGGGTACGGAACCCTAAAAACATTTTCATGTTTTTGTTGTGGGTAGTGACCCTGCCTACGAAGCCGATGGTCCCGGGTTCGAATCCTGGTAAGGGCATTTATTTGTATGATGAATTGATGATACATATATTTGTTCCTGAGTCAAGTCAGTTCCTGTTGTTTTCAACGTATTTAAGTATTTATATATTATATCGTCTGAGCACCCACAACACAAGCTTTCTTGAGCTTACCGTGAGGCTTAGTCAATTTGTGTAAAAATGTCCTATAATATTTATTTATATTTATTTATGTTGCCCAGACGACCATATGGCTAGCACTGTCAAAAAGTTATCATTATCAGTACGGATACGACGGTCGTTCTTGTCTACGTGACAGCGTGATAAAACGATGTCCGTCACTTTCTATCCCACGGTGTTAGACAGTGACAGTTATTTTATCACGTGGATAAAGATGGATAAAGCTATCCATAATACGCTGGCAGATCTCATCTAGAGCCAAGCTTCTAACTCTACAAGCTTGAACTACACAAACTCTACCCCTTAGTCAAAAACTTTGTGGCTTGGCCGTTTCGATACTACAAGAATATTGTGTAACAGAAAACTTTTTTTCACCCTGGCTTCCATGTGACGCAGCGAAACGGCCAAGCCACATATTTTGACTAGTAGGTGTAGAGTTTGTGAAGTTATATTACCGATCTTCTCCAGTTTCCTCAGCCTTTCTCCAGTCTTCCTCATCTTCTCCACGAGCTCGCGCTTGCCGCGCTTCTCTCGCCGCTTCACTTTCTTCTTTTCCTTCTTCAGAGATTTCTTTGGCTTCGCCACTGTGACGTCTAAATCTGGAAATATATTTGTTAGTTAGGGCCACCACACATCTAACGTCCCTCGAGCGTCGGCGTCTGGTCAGCGCTATGGGAAATGACGTCGATGCGCAGTTGCGTCGACGTTGCGTCGAGCAGCGGCCATAGAGTTGTAGACGCCGACGCTCGAGGGACGCTAGATATGGGGTGGCCCTTAGACGCAAATAAACAGGCATTATGGAACCAGGTTTCTAAGTTTTATTATTCCAAGCTCTTCTTCCTCGCGTTGTCCCGGCTTTTTGCCACGGCTGATGGGAGCCTGGGGTCCGCATGGCAACTAATCCCAAGAATTGACATAGGCACTAGTTTTTACGAAAGCGACTGCCATCCCTACCTTCCAACCCAGAAATTGTACTCTAACATTAGTATTAAATTTTAAGTTCTGTTCTGTTCTGTCTATAGTTCGTTTTTTTTAGCATTAGAAAGAACTTGAAAGAAGGTAAGCGATCTTGACATGTCTTTTAATTGAAAAACGTTTTTTAAAAATCAGTAACTATTACTTATGAAAGCAGCTAGAAGAATATAAATGATCGTATTAGATTCATAATTATTATTATTATTATTTATCGTCTTAGGTTAGGTATTTTTATAATATGAATATAAAAGTAAAATATAAAAACTATAATTATTATTATTATTATTGTGTAAGCAGGCAGGCAGTTGTGACAACTGATATTGCCTGTATCCAGTAATCATTAATAGTTATCGTTGACAAGTAGATGTATTGATGTGTCTGTCTAATTTATTTTTAAATTGGTTCACATTTTGTGCTGAAACCACATCTTCGGGGAGTTTGTTCCAAGCCCTCACTACTCGGTTGCTCAGAAAGTGTTTGTATGGGTTACTGTGGGACCTATGCCTTTCTAACTTTAATTGTTACATATTTGCCGTAACTTATTTTTAAAATGTGTTTTTCAATTAAAAGACACATCAAGATTGTTTACCTAATTTCTAATGCTAAAAAAACGAAGTATAACATTTATATGGGTCTTGCCTGAATTAAATTATTATTTAATTTAATTTATATACCCCCGTTATCGACGCCATCATCCACATAGTCCGGGTCCATGACATCGTCTTCAGGGGCTTCAGGCGGCTCCGACACTTCCTCGGGCCGCTCCTCCAGTTTAACTTCTGGCTCCTGTTTCACCTCTGGAGTCACTGGAATGTTACAATTAAAATTCATTAAATTTGGGTTGCGCCCTATAGGGAGCTATATAAACTAGGGGCACCACAGGAGCACCCCAGTTTAGGGGCGTCCATTAATTACGTCAGGTGTTGGAGGGGGAGGGGGTTTGAAAATCTGTAGATACAGTCAATGTATGCTTACTGTGGGACTTAGTCAATTTGTGTAAGAATGTCCTATAATATTTATTTATTTTATTAAAATATGTATAGATGTGTACTTACACAACATTATTACCCATACATTAAGGTAGTGTTATGTACACACTTTTCGCACTATGTCCATATTGATAAGTAATACCTTGACTATACTAGACATTTGTTTTAGTCTCAGAGCATTTAGTAACTGAAGACGTCATGGCTGTCATTTTCTGTACGAAACAGTTTGACGATTCTTGCGGGGAAGGGGACGTTAAATCTATTGCTATTTCTACATGATTTGTACGTAACATACAAATAGCCATGTCAATCCATACAAAAGTTTGCACAATTATGCAAGTTTTTCGGCAGAGGGGTAAGCTCTTAAAGGCGACTCAGGTTAATGCTCTTAGGTTTTAGAGTAAATTTTATGGGAAAAAAAGTAGAAATATAACTATACCAACCATTTTCTCCATGCACATGTATGCTGGCCTGAAGCAGCGTCTCCTCACAGCGCAGCACCTGTCCTCGGAATGCACTGGCATCCCGCAGTCTCAGCACACAGGTGGCGCAGATCAGGCGCTCCAGCTCAGAGCCATCTAGGTGTGAAAGCTGGAAATATAATACAACCGCTCAATGGAGGTATGTCAGAACAATAAGATCACCTTACAATGGATCAAAGGACACAGTGGATCCCGAGGTAACGACGCCGCGGACGAGCTCGCCAGACAAGGATCGGGTGCGGGGGCGATAGGCCCCGAACCGATCCTCCCGATACCGTTTAGTAAGGTACGCTCAATGCTGCTGGCACGTACAGGGAAACTACACAAGAACACTGGCTAAACCAAACTGGATGCAGACAGGCCAAGCAGGCCATGCCTAGCATGAACGGTAAGCTCACAAGGGCGCTCCTTCAACTAGGAAAGGTTCGACTGAGTATGGTGGTTTGTGTCATAACAGGTCATGGACTTTTTAACAAACATCTTTTTATAACAGGTGTCACAGACAGTCCCCTATGCCGTGGATGCATGGAGGAAGAAGAAACAGCCTCTCACGTGGTGTTGGAATGCAGCGGATTGGCCCCATACAGGGCAAAACATCTCGGATCCCCGAGTGACCTCCCCGAGGTCCTACTCAACATCAAAGGTTTGATAGGATTCCTCGAGGAGCTGGGCTGGCAAGACTAGCCCACCCCCTATCACGCAAAATAGGCGCAAGACGTCGAGTTGCGGAAAATCGCCGAGCTACAATACAATACAACCGCTCACTAAATGACTAATCCTTTTTTTTATTATATACTGAACAACAATTGGCTCTGGAAAGTGAAGACAGAGCCTGAGATGGAGCTCAGGTTCAGTAATAGCCTATTCACTCTAGCTTTAAAGAGATTGAGGTCATATTTCTCAACAATGATAAATAACAAATAAAAAGATAGAAATACAATGGTGCTTGAGGGAATTTAAGCATACAATAAAACAATATATTTTGCTAACATAAACATACCACACCAAATAAAAGGTTCAAGGTTGTGTCATACCAGAAAGTTAAGGAGTTGGCAGAGGACCGGACGAGTTGGAGACTGCTCAACGAACAAGAGCCCAGCTCTTAAATAAAACCGGGCAAGTGCGAGTCAGACCCGCGCACGAAGGGTTCCGTACCATAATGCAAAAAAAAACGAAAAAAAAAACAAAAAAAAACAGTCACCCATCCAAGTACTGACCACTCCCGACGTTGCTTAACTTTGGTCAAAAATCACGTTTGTTGTATGGGAGCCCCATTTAAATCTTTATTTTATTCTGTTTTTAGTATTTGTTGTTATAGCGGCAACAGAAATACATCATCTGTGAAAATTTCAACTGTCTAGCTATCACGGTTCGTGAGATACAGCCTGGTGACAGACGGACGGACGGACGGACGGACAGCGAAGTCTTAGTAATAGGGTCCCGTTTTACCCTTTGGGTACGGAACCCTAATAAAGAAGAAGATTTTGCCAACATACTCATTCACATTGACTGTAAAATATTCTTAAAGAATATTAAATGGTTAAAGATTATGTTGGCAATTATCGCGAACTATTTTAGCTCCTTCTTGCTAAGTTAACGTGGCCGTAAATCTCAATATAATTTGTGTGTCGAAATATGTTTCTCTTTAAAATTGATTTTTATAAAACAGACAAGTATTTACAACTCATTTAATACCAAATACATCATCTGACTTAACCTGAGTTTACTTATTTTTTTTTTACAAACAAGATACAGTGGTATAACTAAATTAAATTAATAACTAGCTTAAATCTAAAATAGGCCATTGAGGCATTGTACCAAGGATGCTGGCGGCATTTTCTCGCTGTATCGCAATGTTGATACTTAATTTATAAGAGCAAGCAAAGGACCTACCATTAAACCAAAGCAATCCACGAACATATCTGAGTACACTTCTTTCTTTCCCTGCCAATCGTATTCGTGGTTCAACAGGCGACATTTCTTCAGCGCGCCGCAACAACGGCACAGGCCCGGGTCGAATACCGGGCCTTTACGGCTTGTACCACTCATATGTATGCAGATTTCAACAAGTTCCAGTTAATTTTCCGAATAATTACAAAGATTTTCTTTTCACTTTTCAGTATTGTATTGACGTTTCAACCTGTTTTGCTTGTCGGCGTTTTGTTATTGCAAAATGTGAAAAGACTACTAAATTATTAATCGCAAATTGTTACGGGTTTTTATCAATATTTATTGTTATTTAATGATTGAATTCGTACGACAGTCATTTGTATTTTAAAGGTAAGGTTGATATTCAATGTAGAAATGCAAAAATGAATAAGCAAATAAACGAATGTTGTAGTCCTCTCAGGTCCTCTTGTTGTAAGTTGCGTATTTTAGCTATTCAACAACAGATGGCGTTAGTACTTTGAGATTTTTCCTGTTAAGAACCGCAAGTTGACGTGCCATAAAATGAAAATATTTATTCAGCTGATCGTGTCAAAGTTCAAAATTTTAAATAAGATAAGCGAGTTTTGTTGTTAATTTAATATATCTCTCTGTTTAAATTAATAATAGAGCGTGATATGATATTTTTTTGCATCAACATTGGCCGGCAAGAGGCAAGGCATTGTTACTGGCAACATACACATCCTGAAGGACGCGACGGTGTGATGGCGTCGGTAATCGGCTCTCGTGTCTCAAAATTAAAACTAAATAGATGAGAATAGTTCCTTAGTGTTGTAATTCAATTAGTTATGTACGCCTTAGTATAGCAATAATATTTTCTGTGAAAATATTAGTAAATTTGTGATAATGGAAGGCAAAAGTACTGACTGGCTACGGGGGCCTAGCGGCCCCACTGTTTGCCGTTGTTGTTTCGCTGAGGGCTGTTATAAAGACATTTCTACCGAATATTTTTGGATGGGGAAGAGAGAAGTGTACTCCGAGATGCTGACGGAGACGTTCGACCTCAGTGTAAGTGTTAAAAAAGCCAGTTGGAGTTTTATCGGAATCTGCAATACGGCGTCCATTTTCTTGAAGCAAAGTTTTTTTGTTATACGACCAAATTAAAAAGTTGAGTGTGTACGCCGTGGAGTTGCGCTGTGGATGTCTATATGTTTTGGGTGGCTTGTGAAAATATTGATTATGTAGAAGCTGTGAATTTGTACTTATGCTGTGAAGGGTGTCTTAGACTAGAAGATCTAAAGTCAATGCCCTGTTACTATGTATGTTTCAATAATTGCTGCATATTTTTTTTCTTTTATTAGATGGTTATACTATGTATGTATCTCTCGTAGGAATTAACTATTAAAACTGGTATTAATGTATGTACTGGTCTGATGCTCAACCAAACCTTTTAGAACTAGACAGGCGAATCTTAAAATCAGGTCATGCAGAAACTCAGTTTCAAATACAATTAATCTTCTTGAAATAGAGGCTATAATCTTGAGAATATGCTAGTGAATTTGATTGGGGTAAACATAAAAATTTAAGTCTGATTTGTGAGGTCTTTCATAATTTCATAAAACACTCATTTAACCTTTTGAACGCCACAGAACGGCGATTGACGTCAACGCAAAATCGTGACAACGACGGCAATTGACGTCGATCGTTTTTTGATGAAAATCTGAAAAAACCCCACTTTTAGTTTGGAGGATTATTTATTCACAAAACTAAATTTCACCTCAGTGGCACGGCAAATGGATGCATCCGTTCGTTCAAAAGGTTAATCCAGTTAAGTAATTTTCCTTGTATTCCTTCAGATCGCCTTCGCCCAAACGTCGGGCCCCAACAGCAATAGCCGTCTGATCTGCGAGCCCTGCATATCCCGGCTGCGGGATGCCTCCGAGTTCAAGAGGCAGGTGCAGGAGTGTGAGAAGATGTTCATGCAGTACCTGGATCCCGGACGGACTGTGGTCGATGAGCTTCAGATGGAGAGTAAGACAACTTCAATGCTATTTTTCTTAACCTCCTAAGGCCCAAGGTCCTACCTATAGTACCTTCTTCAGCTCGATGAAATTTAAACCATATTCAATTGGAACAGAGTTTTATTTCTTTTGTTTCGTTAAATTTTCAAACAATTAAAAATCAACTCTATTCTCTGCACTATAGGTTCAAATTTCAGTAGCAAATTTTGGATCTTCCTTTAGTATGGCTGGGCCTTAGAAGGATAAAATGTACCAAATTACTCCTAATTTAAGTGATTTTAGGACCTGTCTCTAGTTTTGTCCTATGAGATTTGGCTTATAGGGGCTAGCATCCAGGACAACAAAATTAAAAAAAAAAAGCAAGAATTTCACAATATTTGTTGGATTAGAGGTTTACTTATGGCACCAGTGGCACCAACTATATAGTTTGACAGACTGACCCCATCGTCACAAGTTGAGTTGTTGTCTTTGCATTAGCAAGCATCCATAGGCTATATATATTGAAGGCAGGGGTCTTCAAACATTTTTACCTGAGGGCCATATTACGCCTCAGAAACTTTCGCGCTACCGTCGGTTTTTGCGGCAGGGGAGGGTGTCTGGTTGCTGCTGTTAGGAACAGTTCCACTCTTAATGCATGCTGAACCCCTGGAGCCTGACTCCCGTCGACAGTGGGTACTCGCTTTGGGTGTCGGCGGGCCGGATTGGATCGCGTCACGGGCCGGGGCTTGGAGACCCCTGGGCTATAGTATCCACTTACTAACAGTCTTTGATTGCTTGTTTAGTAATACCCATACAACAATAAATCTAACCATGAATTTCTCTCCCGTAGTCACTCAAGAGCCATCGGAGAAGGTGAAGCTGGAACCGGTGAAGCTGGAGAAGAATCACAGCGATGACGACTTCGACGACCGCGGCGGCTTCGAAGATATGGACGAAGATGACCGTAAGTATTTACCGTGTGAGGCCAATGTCCTTTTTTTAGGACCACAGAAGACGCACAGCCGTTGACAACGACCGTAAGTACTTATTTACCGTGTGAGGCCCAATGTCCTTTTTTTAGGACAACAGAAGGCGCACAACTGTTGACAGCGACCGTAAGTACTTCTTTACCATGTGAGGCCCAATGACCTACTCAGAAGAGCCACAAGAGAAAATCACGGCGACGACCGCGGCGGCTTCGAAGATATGGACGAAGATGACCGTAAGTACTTATTTACCGTGTGAGGCCCAATGTCATTTTTTTAGGACAACAGAAGACGCATAGAACCCGTTTCCGTTCTTCAATCACAGAAACTACAAAAATAACTTTTTTTAGGGTTCCGTACCCAAAGGGTAAAACGGGACCCTATTACTAAGACTTCGCTGTCCGTCCGTCCGTCTGTCACCAGGCTGTATCTCACGAACTGTGATAGCTAGACAGTTGAAATTTTCACAGATGATGTATTTTTGTTGCCGCTATAACAATAGCATACCTTTACCTATATTATGTATAGTTCTAAGTGAGAGCGTTTTAGGAGGTAGGTGCACATCTTTTGAATTATATAACTTACCATTAACTATTATGTACTTACTTCTGTTGTTTCTCCAATAAAGAAAAAAAAAAAAAAAAAAGAATAAAATAAAGATTTAAATGGGGCTCCCATACAACAAACATCATTTTTGACCAAAGTTAAGCGACGTCGGGAGTGGTCAGTACTTGGATGGGTGACCGTTTTTCTATTTGCTTTTTTTTGTACGGAACCCTTCGTGCGCGAGTCCGACTCGCACTTGCCCGGTTTTCTTTGAATTTTAATCCAACGTAGCGTTGATATATAAGCCGTGGCTTGGACTGGTGGCACACAACCGTCGATTTGGGTGAGCTCAATGAATGAATGAAAACATTTATTTTCAGGCAACTATTGGCCCATAGATAAATACCTTAAAACTAGTTACATGTTATTACAAAATATATCTTAATACTAAAAACACAATTATGGCTGCGATGCAGTTCGCAACCCCGCAGTGTCAGGGAGCCGGCCGCGGAACCGCCGGAACTTGACACCCTTCGGCCAAAACTCCTCCTTGGTGAAGGTCGCAATGTATGAACGACCTTGATCTACGGCCGGCCGCGTGGGTCCAGACCGCGGCCATACAATAACTACACTCGGTCGCCATCAGATATATCGAAAATATCTGAACTTGCATTTGCTCTTGTCTTGATAGTAGAAGCTTGCCGCTTGCCGGTCCCATATTGGGATACCCTCCTCCAATTGAGGGGGGATTTAAATCTTAGAGGTGTACGGTTGGAGCCGGTAAAGGTTTATTTGACGTTCATAAGCGCATTGTAATATGCCTACTTGAATAAACTATTTTTTATCTTATCTTTTATCTTCGTCCAGATTATCATGATCACCTTGGCCGCTCCGACAAAGGACCATAGGCAACTTTGTATGGAGCCTGGACCCAATTAACGCCAACAGAAATGAGAGTAATGCCATTAGATAGGTATTTATATGTACTTCATTTTGTACTATGGGCACCAAGCGGATTCCATTGCAGAACTGAGATATTGGTAGTTTAGCCAAAATGTCGTCACCCTTATTACCTAGGCAATAGAGACTGATTAAGTAAATTAATTGCTGCAGGGTAGATGTTCGCGTAATGCGCGGTGGACTCTATTGCCTAGGTCATAAGGTTGACGACATTTTGACTAAAATACCAATTACCCAGTTCTGCAATGGAATTCCGCTTGGTGCCCATAGAACGAAATAAAGTACAGAGAAATATCTATCTAATGAAATAACTCTCAACTCTGTTCTGTCGGTTTTGGGGTAATTTTGACTCATAGTCTTTTGATGGCAACGGTACAGGCGAGCGATACGCGTATGTAAAGCCGCGTCTCCATATTGCGCGGCAAGCTATCGAACATTGGCGCGCGCGGCAGCCGCGCGCAGGATACCGGGCTGCCGCGCGCGCCAACTCGAACATGGGCGCGCGAGCCTCGCGCCGCGCGACGAATCATTCACTGTCGGTGTTTCGACGCGCGGCAAAGGAATGTTCGCGCGCAGTTGGGACGGCAGCATACATGGATAATGAAAAGTGTCGTACTTTAATTGAATTATATGGCACTAAACAGTTTCTATGGAACAGTAAATGTAGTGATTATCGCAACAGATCATTTTTCTATTTGGCTATACTTCGTTCCGAATAATTAATTTTTGTGATATAATGTGGTCGATCGTCGGATCGCCTGCCGCGCGCGGCCGCCGCGCATAAGTTCAAGATGGTGTTGAAATTGGCTCGCGCGCCAAAATGCAGGTGTGCCGCGGTCGAACATTGCTCGCGAGGCCGCCGCGCAATATCGAGACGCGCCTTAACGCGAATTCGCGGATCAGACGAACTCTAACCATCACCTTTATTTCCAGTCGACGACCAGCCGCTAACGAAACTCGCAAGCAAAGTGCCTAAAAAGGAATCCGTAGACCTACTAGACCTCCTCGACAACGCCAAAGCGGAGAAGAGGAAATCCTCCGCCAAAACTAAATCCAGCCCCGCTAAGAAAGCTAAGACTAAGAAGGAGACACCTAAAGCGACCGCTAGCAAAGCTAAACCGGAGAAGAAGAAAAAAGGTAGGCATCGATTGAGGTTTTTTTTAGTTGGGAAATCGAGTTGACATGTATGTTTTAAATAAAACGCATTTATTACAGACAAATGAGTGTCCATAGTTTCCTAGTAACAAGAAAATACTTAAATAACTATGTCACACCTTATAAAACAAAGTCCCCGCCGCGTCTGTCTGTGTGTATGTCGGTTCCCTAACATAAGTATCCACTTTTCTATACAATTAGTATGGCAACTTGGATACTTAAGCCTTAGGCAGAGGGAATATATTTCCCACCTGATTTTGAACTTTATTTCAAAGAGTTATTTCATAGAGTTGAATTTTGCATAATTCCTGACACCCTTATGCCTTATAAAGGGTTAAGTTGAGGCACCGTCAGTACGCTCGCGATAAACTCATAAATTACTGAACGGATTTTCATGCGGTTTTCACCTATCAATAGAGTGATTTTCGAGGAAGGTTTAGGTGTAACCCGTGCGAAGCTGGGTCGGGTCGCTAGTATTATATATTATGATATCTAGAGCTGGAGTATGTCTTGTCTGTCAGACTATTCATGGATACAAACTAATGCTAAACTTGTATAAAATAAAGATAAAGATAAAATTTATTTCATTGTTAATGTTCAAAAATTAAAACAATCATAATACGCGTAAATAGTTACTTAAATATTATAAATGTACAATCATAGTTTAGAAAACTAAACATAAAATAAAAGATCTTGTAAGCGAAAATTGTAACTGGCTCTAACATAATTTACATCAATACCTAATCTAATATATAATGTTCAAGTCAACTCTATTCACCAACATTTACATTGGCAGATTTTCTACTTAAATTATATAATTTTAATTAACTCGAACTGCTATACACAATAATTTCAAATTAATAAATAAGTAGGTATTGTACTTAAATCGAAAAGAAACGTCATTGATTTAAACTCACAAGTATTTAGCAAAATGTGTATGTTTGTGTTACATTGATTTCAATAATTATTTTGGGAATATCATAATTAATTTAACTAAATTATTGAATAATTAATTGAGCAAATTGTTCTAGACTAGGAGATGAATATTTCAAAATAAAAATATTTAAGTATAAAGTCTGCCAATACAGTTTTAAAGTAGTAAAAGTCGCATGTATCATAATATGGATATGTCTCGATGAATGGTCGGTTTTAAATTATTCTCAAGCATTACATTTACAATACAATACATTTTAAACAATAAAAAAAATTATTAACCGAAAATCAATGTTTTTCTTAATTAAAAAGCCTAAAGTTACAGTCTCAATATATTTCTGCTCTAAGTCTATTACTGACTGTAGCTTTATATTGGCACCGTTTGAGGATTGTTAAAAGCCGCTTCCATACTATCAGAGCTATTTTCTATAAGTGCATTTTGTATTTTGTGCGATTTTTCCCTTTAGGTTATAGGGTCTTCGGGAACTCCGAAATTCTCCTTTATTATTGAGATTCAGAAATTTTAATTGACATTTTCATTGTTTATTACTTGAAATTTATTTAATACATTTAGCTATTTTGATGGTAGTTAGATCAAGTTTTAAATATTCTCTAGCCTTATAGGTCTCTATACGGCTAGGGGTCATAGCCAATACATTTAAAATATAATCATAATCATAATAATATGAGTCTAAATTGCCGCTAATAGTGGGTTAAAAGTAACACGTCACCGTGGATTGACCCTTCTCATAGACACAGGCAATAATTAAAATTACAACTTTTATAAATCACTGTAGAATTAAAAAAAAATTAGCTACTGCAAAAATATTCCAAATATTTTAAACTATGATGGTAACGAATGAAAACTACGGGACTTCAGCCATATTGGGTTCGATTCCTAATATCTAAATATGTATGTCACACGCTCCGCTTCGAGTTTTCTTCGAAAGGTACGTAATATTCTGCTAAACTGAAAATAAACTGATCAATACTAACTATGTGTAATAATAAGTCTGAATTAAATACTGAAAAGTTCCATATGACGAGTTATATTTATCGATATATTTATTTTCAGGTTAGTATTTTTAAGTATATTCAGCTCTGATAGTAAAACAATTTATTTGAAATGTGTGATATTTTTAAGAGACGTATCCATATTAAATATGCCATTTGAAATGGCTACAACATGGTTGAAATAAATTAACGATTTTGCTACATTAGAAATCTTACACCCAAGCAAATATTGTACCACATTTTTTTCTAAAATGTCTTACAAAGAACCAAGAAGAGGGCCGTTCATTTATTTCCTTCCATGTTTCTAACAAATCCCAAAATAATTCCAGTGACTTTGCCATATTTAAAACTTTAATTCGTACACAAGATGTACCAGTTGCGGAGCAATTTTGGGACGCGTTGCACTTTAGTTATTAGACATTTGCATCGAATATCAAACGTTTGCGCTTATAACCCAAAAACTTTAAACTCAAGCCTTAAGGCTTTAAAATACGTACTTATATTTTCACACGTCCGTTAAAACGTCTATACGGAGCCTCAAGAAAAACAGTCAATGGGATGTTTTCTTTTCTAGAAAAGAGTTACGATCCGGCGAGAAGTAACGCCGAGACCATACTGACTAACGCCACAGCCTATCCGTTCCGCGTCTCGGACAAAAGCATACTGTGCGTATACTGCTTAGATCTCTATGACGACCCGGTCTTCTTCCGCAAGCATATGGAAGATGAGCATAAACATTTCACCCTTAAAGTTGCCTTCCACAACCTCCCAAGCCTGGAGTTCATTAAAGCCGACATCACCGATTTAAGCTGCAGGATATGTACACAAAAATTCCAAAGCTTAGATGCTGTCGCGGAACATTTGAGCACGCACGGAAGGAAAATAGACGCGAACGGGAAGCTAGGCGTCATGCCGTATTACTTACACAAAGATGTGCATAACTGCGCTGTATGCGAAAAGAACTTCCCAACGCTCTTTCATCTAAATAGACATACAATATCACACTTCTTAAGCTACGTATGCCATGTATGCGGGAAAAGCTATGTAGCTACAACAGGCCTACTCCGACACGTTCGCTCAAAGCATCAGCAATACGAAGTGGCCTGTAAGAAATGCCGAAAAGTCTTCCCAACTATGGAAGCTAAAGAAAAACACACTAAGACAGAAAAATCTTGCATGCCATATGTATGTACGAAGTGCAACGAGCGATTTGTAGATTGGAAGTGGAGAAAAAGACATATGGAAACTGTTCACGGACAGATTAAGCGCTCCTTTAGGTGTGCGGACTGTAATATGAGTTTTAATAGTGAAAATTCTTATTATGACCATTTTAAGCTGCAGCATTCTGGTGAATGCTCGACTTGCAAGCATTGCGGGTTGAAATTTTTGTTCTCGTCTCGTTTGAAACGACATTTAGCTAAGCATAACTTGTAGACTTAATTATTATTCGGGGGTAAATTTAAAAACTTAATTATACGCGATGAATTCCCGTTCTGCTAAATAATAATGAGTAAAAATTATAGTGAAAGTTTAAATCAGTGTTTTGTAGACTTAACTTTTTTGTGATAAGTATAACTGATTTAAATGTATCGAGAATGGTCACTCACGTATTTTAAGTCGCAGATTGCTCGACATATGTCGTTTAACGAGAAGCTTCAACAGCCGCACGCATTTGCGTACCGACGCAGTGCCCTCATTTGAAGCTTCCCGCTAACTTAAAATATGTAAAGTGTGATTTAATATATTAAATAAGTACTTATCATTGATCTCAATACAAGCTCTGACATAATCAATCTATTTTAAAACTTATCTGTATTTATGATATTTATACAATAACAATAAGTAATTTATAGATTAAAACTGCGGTTAATTGCGGAATATTTACCATGTAAATATGTATTTGATGTATTTCCGATATTTCGGCACTGTTATAAGGGCCATGTTCTAATAAATGTAGAAATACTAATTGTCTGTTTCACTTTTACGTTTACCTAACTTGGTTTGAAAACTACGAAAAATTTGGTTTTAAGTGTTCCACTATGAAAAGTCCAGTAATACAGAAGTCGTTTTCTTTTCTAGTGGACACAATCGATCCAGAAAGGAGAAACGCCGAGGCAATAATAAAGTTCACGAGCGCGTACCCTTTCCGCGTCAACGACAAGTCTATACTTTGCGTGTATTGCGGGGACTTACATGACGACCCTGCCCAATTCCGTCTCCACATGAACAACGAACACACCAAATTTAACTACCGCATGCCATTTGAAAATCTACCTAAATCTGAATACGTTAAAGTCGATATTACTAATCTGAAATGCAGGATTTGCGACGCATCGTTCCCTGCATTGGAACAAGCTTTCACACACTTACAAGATCACTCTAAAATTATCCATACGGAATCTCCTCTTGGCGTCATGCCGTTTATTTTAGACAATCAGTGGGCTTGCACTGTCTGCCAAGAAAGCTTACCTTCTTTACTACATTTAAACAGACATACAATCACGCATTTTAGAAGCTACGTTTGTGAGATTTGCGGAAAGTCGTACGTAGCTACAACAGGGCTATTGCAGCATGTGAGAAAGAACCACGAAGCTCACAAAGCTTACTGTAGGCGTTGTGGCATGTTTTTTTCATCTATGGCAGCTAAATCGCTTCACCAAAGAACTGAGAAAAAGTGCATGTCACATTGTTGCCCTCTCTGCCCTGAGAGATTACCTACTTGGGAACTAAAACAGCAACATATGGTAGATTACCATGATTTAGTTAAAAAGGCGTACCAGTGTTCCGATTGTAATGTAACTTGTAGTAGCCGCCGGACGTTCTATGATCATTTCAAGCTGTGTCATTCTGGCGAATGTATTACTTGCGTGCATTGCGGACTAAGGTTTGCGACTGCGTCACGTCTGAAGAGGCATTTAGGGAGGAAGCATACGTGATTCAATTATAAATACATACCTTCAACGAAATCCAATTATAATAACTTCAATTTACTTTTCACGCTGTTTCCATATCAATAAATTATTAGAAATTCAATGTCAAGCTATTAGAACTAAATTCAGAAAAAAATTCTAAGACCTTTATTAACTCAGCTGAAAAATGGACGTTGAATATTATTACCATCCAGAACGAGCTGTTAGGAACTGAAATTTTCTCTTTTCTAGAACGTAACGAAGATACGAGTTCGGTGTTGGCAGCCAGGCGGAACGCGAAACTCATATTAGCGCACTCCACGGCCTACCCCGTCAAATATCACGCGACCGACTTACAGTGTTACGTCTGCCACGATCCTTTTGACGACCCCGATTTGCTCAGGGCGCACATCGACAAACACAGTCACACTGAGAGATCTGATGCAGCTCCACTCTATATCTACAATACTTACATTCCTGTAGATATCACCGATTTGCGCTGCAAATGCAACGCGAAATTTGACTCTTTAGACAGTTTAGCGAACCATTTAATCGCGATTCATCGCTTAAACTTAGACGTTTCTAAATCTCTCGGATTAGTGCCTTTAAAATTAGAGAAAAATCGATTTCAATGCGTCGTTTGCTCTGAACTTCTCTATTCCCTACAAAGTATCTCTAGACACACAGCTATGCACTACTATCAATTCACTTGTGAAATATGCGGAAGAAAATTTAGAACGTGCCAGAATCTTGACTTACATATTCGTTCTCAGCATCCAGTGGAAAACGATGAATATTTTTGTGGACGCTGCAAAATAACTTTCCCCAGCGCAAAGGCAAAGACCGACCATATGAAAACCAGCAAACTATGCCAAACGTATGTGTGCAAAACGTGCGGTGAACGCTTTTTAAACTGGGAGCTTAGAGAAACTCATCAAGTTACAGCTCATAATCAAGAAAGAAGAACGTATCGCTGCATAGAATGCGACCAAGTCTTTAAATACCGCTCTTATTTGTCCCGTCACTTCAATAGCACGCATACGGATAAATATAAATGCACATATTGTAATAAGCAATACCATACTTCTACAGAATTAAAGGAACACGTAGCTACACACACTGGTGAGAGGCCATACGCGTGCGATATGTGCAATATGAGATTCACCTGCAAGCAGGGTTGGAAACGGCATAAAGTCACACACGATGATACCAAAAAAAGTGCTTGCCCAATCTGCAATAAATTGTTTGCCAGGCGTTACAGAATTAAAGGGCACATCGAAAAGAATCACCCAGAAGTTAATATCTTATAAACGTCTTTTATCATCTGTTGGTTGGATTTGTTGTTGAAAAAGTCCAAAACCTAATCGGCTTCTGCATTGGAAGTCAGATGACAATGCCTTAAGAATTAATTCTTGATCCCAGATCCATTTATAATGAAAGCCGATAAAAGGAAAGTAACTTTAGGCAACGTGTTCTAGCAAATAGAAAATGAAATCTTCTTTTTTCTAGAAATATTCGGAGGGAAGAGTGTCGAAGCTGCCAAGGAGAATGCAAGGATAATATTGAGGCATTCCACTGCGTATCCTTTCAAATACAACGAGGGCTCCTTGCAGTGTTTCGTCTGCCTCCAACAATTCGAAGATCCCAATGAATTAAGAACTCATATGGATTCCTGTCATTCTGATAGTGAAAAATCTAAATCGATCATATTTTATAAACTCGGATGCCTCAGAGTAGATATCACAAATCTTCGTTGCAAGGAATGCACAGATATTATTGACTCTGTAGAAGACTTAGCGATTCATCTAAACACTAGGCACAGTTTAAACGTAAATCTCAATTATCATCACGGTTTAGTGCCTGTGAAATTAGACAAAAACAAAATGCAGTGTCTCGTTTGCTCCCAAACTTTTTTCAATATTAGAGCGCTGTGTAAACACACTGGGAAGCATTACCGTAATTATATTTGCGATGTTTGCGGAAAAGGATATGAAACTGCCTCTGGACTTTGGCTCCACGGCAAAGTCGGACATTCGAACAAAATTACCTGCCTTCGCTGTAAGACATCCTTCCCTACAGTGGAAGCTAGACGACTACATATAAAAACCACTAAAGAGTGCCAACCCTGCAAATGTAAAATCTGCGGTGAGCGATTTCGTCACTGGGAAGAGAAAGAGAATCATTTAGTCACAGTCCACAATAAAGAAAGGACAGTATTTTCATGCACGGAATGCGACGCAGCCTTCGAACAAAGAGCGTCACTATACGGACACTTAAAAACTGCCCATACTACTGACAACAAATGCTCATATTGTGACTCGCAGTTTCCAACGATGACGAGACTGAACTCCCATATCGCCAGGATACATACTGGCGAGCGCGCGTTCGGTTGCGATGTTTGTGATATGACGTTTTCGGATAAAGCAGCTTTAAAAAGACACACGGTCACGCACAATGACAGCTTGAAAATGGCTTGTCCGGTGTGTCCAAGTCTTTTCACGAGACGCCACCGAATGAATCTGCATATAAAGAAATGTCATCCGGAATATGAGAGCAAGTGACTCTAGCTTAGCCATTATAAGCTAACTAGAAAAGGAGTCTCATTAGATAGACAATTTATTTTCATAGAAATTTGACATTATTCACTTTATCATTGCAAATGCCATGTAGAGTTGGCTTGGTCCGGATTTAACGGCTTTCGTACCAAAGCATTGTTGTTAATGTTTAATATCAATCTGTTACTCGATACTTTACGATTTAATCGCAATTATTGTTAAGAATAATACTTGTTATTTGTACAACATTTTGTAACAATTTAGTGGTTAATAGTTTTCAGTTACATTCTGTAAAAAGAAGTAAATAAAAGTGGCGACGCGATTCTAACTTTTTAGTTTCATTACCTATTACTTTCACGGCGTAAACCATAACATAACGTTCTTGATGATCTTCCTCTAATAAAATAAATATCTAAATAACAAAATTTCTATGTCACTCTTAAACTTAAACCATTTACAATACACTCATAATGCCAGCAATGCCTTAATTCCCTAAACCGACCGGGTCTCATGTTGAAAAGAGTGACGAGTGTGGGTCTTGTATCCCAACTCTAAGCGTATCTGTAGGTATGTAGTTTATTTTCTGCTAACACAGATGTTTATATTTGTCAATATTAAAACAGTTTGCGCTAAACTATGTAGAGAATTACCATTCCATGTACATGTCAAGCAAAACTTGCCTTTTATTTATTTCATAATACGTATTGAGAAGGCTTTAGAGTATAGAAGTAAACACGCAACGAAAATATTCTTTTACATTCAATATCATTTCGCTAAATGCAAAATTGCATTTCCCTTTTCTCAATTTCCCTCGGCAGAAGCGCAACAATTGAATAACTATTTCACCAAATTAAATTTCCGTTCTCCGAAAACTACTGGATTTTACTTTTAACAAAGCGCCACCATTTCAGTACATTTGAGCGTTCTGGGAATAGGTGAACAACTGAACTCTTCTCTTTTCTAGACTATCTTGGATGGAGTCGGGACGCCGCTAAGCAGAACGCCCAAATGATACTCAAACACTCGACGGCGTATCCGTTCCTGCAGTTAGCCTCCTTGTTGCGGTGCTGTTTCTGCCGGGAAACATTCGCCGATCCAGCTCAGTTTAGAGCTCATATGGACATTGTTCATCAGAACGTTGATAGATCCACATGCCATAAAGGAAATCTCGACACCCAAACTAGAGTTGACATAACTAACCTGCGCTGTAAGAAGTGTATAAAGGCTTTTGCTTCTATAGAAGCTTTAGCGACACATTTACATGATGAACACGAATTAGACATTGAACTAAGCCAGAGTCTGGCTCTAGTGCCATTGAGATTAGAGAAAAATCGCTACGAGTGCGTCGTTTGTTCTCAAAAATTCACCGGCACCATGCAGCTTTCACGGCATACGGGGATGCACTACTTTAGAAATATATGCGACATTTGTGGGAAAAGATTTGAGAGTCGGCGGGGAATTGATAACCATGTCAAAGTACGCCATAATATAGATGATATTTTACGCACGTATTACTGCAGAAGCTGCAAAAAATCCTATCCAACCTTAGAAGCCAAAAAAGAGCATATGCGTACGAATAAATCTTGTCTGCCATTTAGATGTGCTATCTGCAATGAACGCTTTCTCTTTTGGGAGCGAAGAGAGGACCATCAAGTCGAAGTTCACGGAAAAGAACGGAAAATATTTCGTTGTACAGAATGCGATAAAGTTTTTGAACGCCGCACGTTGTTGTACTTTCATTTTAAAGCAGCGCACACGGAGGACCACAAATGTCAGTACTGCGAATTGACGTTTTCTACTAGAAGGGATTTGCGCGAGCATACGCATCAGCATACCGGAGAGCGCCCACTAAAATGCCACGTTTGTAATAAAACTTTCGCTCGGGACAAAGCCTTGAGACAACATCTGATCATTCACGACGACAGCAAGAAGAAAATGTGCCCCGTGTGTAGCAGACTATTTACGGACAATAAGAAATTAAAAATGCATGTCCAGAAACACCATCCTGAAATATTCTCGCACGAGCTTGGACAGAAACGGCAATAATGAAGTTTTGATTTTACAAACTAGCTTTGCTCAGTGTTGTTGCTTTAGTTAGACGTTAAATATACCTACTGGACAAAAAATATTGGTTAAGTACCATTGTTTATTCACTTCTGTCTAAACCTTTCGTCATACCTACTCATAATAGTCATTATAAAGCGTGCAATCTCATTTGCGACACAGTTTCCTAGTCTATGTTGTACAGTCGGCACAGCTGTTGGCTTGACATCCCTACTTACACATTTGTATACAGGGGTGATAAGCTAACGGTTTTTCTTATTGTAGTCAGGACGTGAATGAATGACCGAGGGCATTTCTTTTGTTCTAGAAGATGAACAAGCCTCCTCAAGACAAAACGGCCAAGTAGTCGTCAAGTACACTACGGCGTATCCTTTCAAGCTCCCTGAGAACCACATGGTTTGCGTGTATTGTTGCGAGACTTATGATGACCCTGTAGTGTTTAGAGCGCACATGGAAGACGAACACAAAATATTCGAAGTGAGATTCGCATTCCAACATTGCTCTGAAGGCTATATAAAAGTAGACATTACTGACTTCAAATGCCGTATTTGTAAAGAACGTTTACTGGACTTAGAGACGGCTGCTAGTCATTTAAAAACTAAACATTACATTTCAGACATAAACCTAAACTATGAAGTGGGTTTACAGCCATTCAAACTCGTCAATAATTCTAAGTGGACGTGCGCTCTTTGCGAAATGGAAGCCTATTCTTTACGTCAATTGAGCAGACATACTCAAACACACTATTCCAAAGTAACATGCGAAGTATGCGGTAAATCATACTCTACGCTGAATTCTCTCCGCCAACACGTCCAATTCGTACATTTCGGCCGCCAGCGAATATGTCGGAAATGTAAACGAACTTTTGATTCAGCAGAAGAGAAACATGACCACTTAACTAAATTCAAACTGTGTCGGCAATACTGCTGCACGGTCTGCGGTGACCGCTTCATAGTGCTTAAAGAGAAAGACGCCCACATGACTGAAAAACATGGCGCCCCGGAGAAAATATTCTCCTGTACTCGATGCAACGAAAAATTCACGACTCAAAAAAGACTAGCCAATCATTTTCAAGTAAACCATACCGAAATTGACTTTGTATGTCACTGTGGAAAAAGCTATAAACACAAAAAGAGTTTAGATGACCACGTCATCACACACGCTCAGGAAAAGGGTTACGTTTGTGGAGACTGCTCAAAGACGTTTTACAGGAAATCAAGCTTAGTACAGCACATGTGGATACACAGTGAATATAAGAGATTTGAGTGTGTGCAGTGCAATAAGAAGTTCAATCAGAGAGTCAGCTGGAAAACGCATATGAAGTCGCGTCATCCTAAACAGGCCTTAAGCTTTTAATTGAACTTTAGCACTTATTAAAGCGTAATTTTTACGTTCAACGATTTGAAAGGCAGATATAGTGACGCAAAATTAGCCTTGAGAGCACTAAATAAAACTAATTTTAGAACAATACATTCATTAAAGAACATTGTAGCTAATTCAAGAGACATACATTAAAACGTAGAAATACATAGGTATAGACGAAGAGATCATAAATAAAGACAATTTCTCACACTTCACTGAATACATTAACTCTAATAAAAACTAATGTTAATTTTCCTTAGTAAGTTAGATAGGCACCAGAACAATCGAATGACCAAGGGCATTTCTTTTTGTTCTAGACAACGATGCCTATCTCAACGCCAAACGGAACGCCGAGATTATCGTGAAATATTCCACCGCGTACCCGTTCAGACTTCCAGAGAGTTCCATGGTCTGTGTGTACTGCTGTGACAGTTACGATGACCCCACTCAGTACAGAAAACACATGGCCGATGAGCATCAAACGTTCAAAGTGCGCACGGCTTTCGTTCACTGCAGCGAAGGCTATATTAAAGCCGATTGCACGGAACTTCAGTGCCGACTCTGCACACAACCCTTCGATACTTTAGAAGCTATCGCTAGTCATATTCACCTTGAACACGACAAGAAACTAAACTTGAATTCCGAACTAGGCATACAGCCTTTCAAACTCGAAAAGGATAAGCTTCTATGTGCAATGTGTAATGCTAAATTCCCTTGCATACGTCAACTAAGTCGACATACCCAATCACATTTCTTAAAATATACTTGTGATACATGTGGAAAATCTTATGCAACTATCACTACATTGAAGAACCATATTAGATTCTCTCACGCCGGTAACGAAAGGATTTGTAGGAAATGTAGAATGACATTCTCTACCTTAGAAGCCAAACGCGAACATTTGAGGTTATCTTCAAAATGTTGGTCTCACCTATGCATGTTTTGCGGCGAGCGCTTTATGACGTGGACTTTAAAACAGATCCACTTGAGTCAAGTCCACGCATCCCCTAAAAAGTCCCACCCGTGCCCTGAATGTGGTGAAGTATTCTCTGAACGGAAAAAATACCGCGTACATTTCAAAATATCTCACACTGATGACAACTTCATGTGCACTTGTTGTGGCTTGAAATTTGACACGAAACGTGGTTTGGAAGAGCATAGAGTAGTTCATACGAAGGAGAAGTTATTTCCTTGCACTGTGTGTTCTAAATCGTTTCCTAGAAAAAAGAACCTGGCTCAGCATATGTGGATACATAGCGAGTATAAGAGGTTCGAATGTGGGCCTTGCAACAAGCAGTTTAATCAGAGAGTCAGTTGGCGGACGCACATGAAGAGTTATCATCCGGATTTAGTCGATTTCGAGGGGAAGACGAATGTCAATAGCGATAAAGTTAAAATTAAATCCATATTTTTGCTAACTGACACTAATGATACGTGATTAAGTTTAATAAACCCCTGTTATACCACATATATATCATCGACATAAGAAATAATGACCAAAAAATTACGTATATTATATCCTGTCACGTTTTTAAATAGGTTAACTTCGTTTTTGGTTTGTGATTGGTTGAACGTTCGATGTTCCGTATACCACCCTTTTGAGGCAGATTTCGAACAACAGTTTCACTTCCAAACTTAGAATATCATGTTACAACATTGTAAATTGTATTGCCGACCGAAGTTACATTTGACATTACTGTTTGATGTTTTTATTATAAATGAATTACCTGTGTGTTGATCTAAATTGATTTTACAATTGTAATTGCTTTAAATCATCAGAATGACGGCACGCTTAGAAAAGTTTATTGTTATGTTTATTGCGTCTATTTTACAATTAGGAAATCGTTAATTAGTTTTATGAACACTGCTTTGGGCCTATTTGAAGAAAAAAACTAAACTTATTTAGTTTATCTGAGTAATGCAAAGCATATGTTATTGTTAGCTATGAATGTTAATCTTCATCAACCGTTCCTGTCTATTCTAGGAATCCTATCACAACAGTTCATAAAAATTACAAGAATATTTAGACAACATAAGAAGCAGATTGTCGTAATAAATAAACAATATAATTTCATAGAAATAAGAAAACATTAGAAATTATATTTTTAGTTTTCATTAAATAAAAATTATCGTATTGTAATATTGTTTTTTAATGTTTATCCATTTACTGGACCTGTAATATTAAACCACATGTCAAATTGCGTGGAAGGAAAAACGTACCTCCGACGTCACGACAGGATTACATCATGTGAGCATGTGACGATACTTTCAGATCTCAATCTGTAATTAATTACAATACTAGTACTTATTACTAGGTACATCAGTGTTGAAGTATTTCCCCTCGCTTGCGTATAGGGCACATCGTTTGTGTTCGAGTGTTGGAGTACAAATGGTTAATAATACAAATTACATAACAGCAAACTTCTCCAAAGGGCCTCTACGTGTTGGATCTGTATCCCCACGCACGCCTATCAAATGACCGGGATGTATATACCCGTGAGTTTATAAGAGATACAAATAATAATAAATTAAGTACATAAAATCGCGATATTTTTAATGGGTTAAATAAAATAAATAAACTGAACACGCTCATCCCCACCAACGGCCACCCATAAATCAATTTCTTTTGTTTTCAAGAGAGCATTTCTTTTGTTTTAGACATAAAATCGGTCTCCAGTGGTACGGTACGGTCCAACCATAGCATCGAGAGACAAAACGCCGAGATCATAGTCCAATACGCGACCGCGTTCCCCTTCCGCCTACCCGAGCAGACGTTGGTGTGCGTGTATTGCTGCGAGGATTTTGAAGACCCCTCGCTCTTCAGAACGCATATGGACGATGAACACCAACAGTTTAAAGTTGCAATGGCGTTCGCTCACATCACCGATGGGGACTTAAAGGTCGACTGCACCGATCTACAGTGCAGAACTTGCTCTGAACCGTTTAGCAAACTAGACCACGTAGCCAAACATTTGTATAGTATCCACAACTACCCATTAGACCTTAATTACCATTTAGGATTGCAACCTTTCACGCTGTTCAAGCACGAACTACTTTGCGCCGTGTGCGGAGTCAAGTACCCTTGCTTACGAACCCTAAGCAAGCACACTCAAACGCACTTTGTCAGATACACTTGCGAGACTTGCGGCAAATCCTACTCCATGACCACGTCTCTGACCGCGCATCGAAAATTCTGCAAGACCAACGGCCCGGTCTGTCGAAGATGCCGTACGGTCTTTCCAAGTTTAGAAGCCAGGAGAGAACATTACAAGTACTCGGAAAAATGCCGTCAACACATGTGTAATAAATGCGGGGAAAGATTTTATACGTGGAATTTAAAGCAGCAGCATATGTTAGATGTGCATAAGCAGGAGAAAAAACAGCATATTTGTCCAGAATGCAATGCGACGTTTTATTCACGAAGCTCTTTCTCTGTGCACTTTAAAATAACTCACACTGACAATTACATTAAATGTACCTATTGCGAACGGAGATTTGATACAGAAAGGAACTTGAAGCGGCACATTGTGGGACACACTGGAGAGAAGTCTTTCCAGTGTCCTGTTTGCTCCAAAACGTTTCCTAGGAAAAATAACTTAATACAGCACATGTGGATTCATAATGCGAATAAAAGATTCGAGTGCAAATTGTGTAACAAGAAGTTTACACAAAAGATTAGTTGGAAAACTCATATGAGGTCACACCATCCCGAGCTTTATGATAATTTGGATTTCAACCAGCCAGTGAAGAGTGTTCGTAAGGACAAATAGCCTG
Source organism: Cydia fagiglandana (assembly GCF_963556715.1). NCBI lineage: Eukaryota > Metazoa > Arthropoda > Insecta > Lepidoptera > Tortricidae > Cydia > Cydia fagiglandana. The sequence goes on along the minus strand of NC_085955.1, from coordinate 1,273,727 downwards.
AACAAACAATATTGGTAAACTATTACCAAAAGCGAACAGTAGTCGTAGTATCATAATCATAGGTCATACATGTAGGTACCTCTTTTGAACTTATTTAACATAAGAATAACAGTTTACTTTGAGTAGAAGTTACTATCAATTTTTTTAAAGGGGGTGTGCTACCTTATTGTTACAATATATTTGATATTAATGATGATTGCTTTTGGCTTTTATTTAACTTCTACGACCCCTATTCAATATTATCCCCAAGAATCAGAACAAAAATTCAAATGACCGTCAAGTCATAGCAATGTTATCCTCATTTCAAAGGGAGCTTCCAGTCACAGGACATTTTTTTTCTTTTTCTAGACACTGGAGAAATCAGTCGATTCCGAATGGCGAAACGAAATGCGGAGGTTATCTTGCAATACTCGACCGTGTACCCATTCAGGCTGCGCTCCAAGTCGATGTTTTGCTTGTACTGCGACGATGAGTTCGACGACCCCGCCATGTTCCGCGCTCACGCGCATGAGTGCCAGCGCTCCTGCAAAGACCCGACCTCCTTTGCATACAGTCTCCGCAACCAGGAGCACATCAAAGTAGAATGCACCAACATGGGATGCCGCGTGTGCGAAATACCTTTCAACTCGATCGAAGAAATGGTCAAACATATCTACGACAACCACGACAGCTCCAAACTTAACTTAGACTTCGATACCGGTTTACAACCCTATAGACTTGAACAAGATAAATGGTTCTGCTTCTTATGCGCTAAGAAATTCCCTTCTCTCACCAAACTCGGCAGGCATACGCCGACGCATTATAGAAAGTGTACTTGCGAAATTTGTGGACGAGCCTATCTCACGAAAGAAGCTTTGAAGTATCATGTAAGATGTAATCACGGCGACAATTTCTCATGTCGAAAGTGCTGGCAACAATTCCCTTCAATGGAGGAGAAGAGGCTTCATATAAGAAATTCGAAACCTTGTTGGTCTTTCTGCTGCGTGTACTGCGGCGAAAGGTTCCTGTCGTGGGAGAACAAACAAAAACATCTAGCTGAAGCCCATGACCGTCCAACAAAAAATTATAGCTGTCCTGAATGTTCCAAAACATTCATTAAACGGAAACTCTTCTATACACATTATAAATTAAACCACACTGATGACATTTTCCCTTGCACTTGCTGTGGTCTTAAATTTGGAAGCAAAAGAGAATTAGAGGATCACAGAGTTGTTCATACAGGAGAAAAACATTTTAAATGTATCATATGTTTAAAGGCGTTTTCGAGAAACAAAAGTCTGAAGCAGCATATGTGGCTCCACAGTACAACGAAACGATTCAGTTGTTTAGTTTGCGATAAAACTTTTGCTCAAAAAGTTAGCCTCAAGGGACACATGAAATCGCATCATCCCGATTATATTGTCAACTGGGATTTACTTAATTAGTTTGTTCTCGTCAATTTGGCTTACGTCTAATTTAAGTTTTGAGAGAATACGTATGTGTTTGACACTGATCATAATGTTTTTGTTTTTTTTACGAACGGTAACATAATATCGGGAGTGTAAGTGTTTTTGTTTTCTTATCTGAAATATTCCTTCAATAAATAGATCATGTCTGATGTATTGTTTAAATTCCAATACCCTTTCCGTATCGTTTAAATAGATATCCATCCTTAGTTAGTGATCAGGAGTGACACTGACCAATTTCTTTTTGTTTTTAGGGTTCACGTTGGAAATACGCGGACGTAGTGAGAGGGAACCAAAACCGAAAATAGTTCTCGTTTACCAGACGCCACAGCGGCGCAACGCCGAACTTATACTAAGATTCTCTACCGCCTACCCTTTCAAAACTAGATTCACGCAAATACTTTGCGCCTATTGCCTTGACGAATACGAGCCTCTCTCTAATCTACGCTATCATATGCAATCGGAACACCTTAATTCAGACTTCAAAAATGTTTTCTATAGAACAAATGATAATTTAATCAAAGTAGACATAACTAATCTGAAATGTAAAATTTGTGACCAAACCATGACCGATATAGACACTCTTATGACTCACTTGTCTTCCGTACATGAAAAACCTGTCAAATTCAATGCACGTTTTGGGGTTCTACCATATAAAGAAAACTCAGACGGCCAATGGCCGTGCGTTTATTGCCATAAAGTATATTCCACGTTTACTCAATTTAATCGTCATATCGGAACTCATTTTATGAATTTCATTTGTGATAAGTGCGGAACTACTTTTATTTCTGACCACGCTTTACGAGACCACCACCGGCAGGTGAAGTGTTGTCGAACGGCGTATAAAGCTCGCAACGGCGTGGTTATGAGGTCTAGACGGAATGCGGAGTTGATTCTCCAGTGGTCTACGGCGTGTCCATTCAGAACGTGGAAGAGTAATCTTAGTTGCGTATTCTGCCGCCTTCAGACGAGCGATCCGGTCGGGCTTCGGAACCACATGGCGACGGTCCACGCCGACTATCATGTCCAAGACGCGTTTTATAGAAAACTTGGAAAGGAGTATCTCAAAATAGATATAACTGACCTACATTGCAAGCTATGCTTCATGCCTATGGACTCTTTAGATACTCTAACTAATCATTTAAAGAATGACCATCAGCAGTCTATTACAGATGGCCAGCTAGGCGTCATACCTTTTAGACTTAACGATGGATCAATTTGGAAATGCACTATGTGTCCGAATCGGTTCCAAGACTTTGGGTCTTTAGAAAAACATACAATAGAACATTTGCAAAACTATGTTTGCGATACTTGTGGAGAAGGCTTCATAACAGAATCTGCAATGATAGCACATACGAAGATACCGCATGAAAATAAGTACAACTGCAGCCGTTGTGTGGCCACGTTCGTCTCTCTCGACGAGAGAAATCATCATGTAAAAACACAACACACGAACACACCATACATGTGTAATTACTGTAAAGATAAACCCCGTTTCTCTAATTGGGAGTTGCGTAAAAAACATCTCAAGGAAGTTCACAATTATACGTCTGGTGCAGACAAATACGAATGCGTTACTTGTCAGAAAACTTTCAAGACTCGATCTGGCAAGTACAACCACATGGCGAGAACACATCGGGTGAAAAAGGATAGCGATCTAAACTATCCTTGTCCGAGTTGCCCCAAAGCTTTTACTACTAAATTATTCCTAGATAAACACGTGGCGAAAAAACATTTCAATATTTAAAGTAGGTACCTATTTTGAACAATATGAAACTAAGCTTTGTGGAGTTGTTTTTGTGTAGCCTCAAAACTTGTCATGGCATGGTTCAAAATTTATTTTCGAACTTAGATGAATTATATCCCCGAATTGTTACTGATGACGTTCTTTTCTTTTTTTAGGGCCCAGTAAGGAAATAGCTGGACATACTGGGAAAGAACGTAAAACGAAAAAGAGACTGTTCGAAAGATCTGTTAACCAGAACCCGCAGCGGCAAAACGCTGTATTGATACTTAGGTACTCTACAGCGTTCCCCTTTAAGACTCGGTTTAATAGAATTGTCTGTTCGTACTGCCATGACGAGTTTGAACCGATGACGGCGTTAAGGTGTCACATCAAAACTGACCACGTTAGCGCTGATTACAACAGCGCCTTTTACAAGGTGGTAGATGACCTAAAAATCGACATTACGGAATTCAAATGTAACTTATGTTCCCAAGAAATGCCGAGCGTCGATTTCTTTATGAATCATTTGTCGCGCGACCACGGCAAAACTGTCAACTTTGACGTTCCGTTTGGAGTATTACCTTACAAGCAGGGGCCGTCCGGGTTATGGATGTGTCTGGACTGCGACAAAACTTACTCTGAGTTCTCTCAAATAAACGGACACTTGCGTAGTCACGTGAAGATATTCACTTGCGACAAATGCGGCGCGACCTTCCTCTCTGAGCACGGCTTGCGACAACATGAGCGTAATTTTAAATGCTATAAAGCCACTTATAAACCTAGATTCGGAAAAGCGTTGAAGCATCGTAGCAACACTGAAATTATATTACAATGTTCTACAGCGCGTCCGTTTAGAACGTGGGGGCAGAATTTCAACTGCGTCTACTGCCGCGTACAGTCCAACGATCCTAATGGTCTAAGAATGCACATGACAGCAAGACACGCCAATACCAATATCCAACACGTTTTCAGTCGAAAACTGAGGAAAGAGTTTCTCAAAGTTGACATCACTGATCTTCAATGCAAGCTCTGCTACTTACGAATCGACACGTTAGACGATCTTATTTCACATCTCAAGAACGACCACAAACAGCCTATAAACGCTGACGTACAACCCGGAGTGTTACCTTTTAAATTAAACGATGGATCCCACTGGAAGTGCGCTATTTGCACTTGTCAGTTCTCAGATTTCATCTCTCTAAAGAAGCACACCGCTGAACATTATCAGAACTTCGTCTGCGATACATGCGGTGAAGGATTTATCACAGAATCAGCGCTAATAGCCCATACAAAGATTCCGCACGATAATAAATACAGCTGCAGCCGTTGCGTAGCGACATTTTCTACTTTAGAAGAAAGGAACATCCACATCAAAACTCAGCATACAACGCTACCATACATGTGTGCACATTGCAAGGATAAACCTCGCTTCGCAACATGGGAGTTACGCAAGCGCCATCTCATGGAGTTCCACAACTATAAGCCTGGTGCCGAAATGTACGAATGCACTACTTGCCATATGACCTTCAAGACGAGGTCACAAAAGTATCATCACAATGTTAAAGCCCATAGAACTAAGAAGGAGACAGAATATGGGTATCCGTGTGGTAGTTGTTCTAGAGCCTTCGCGACTAAATTGTCCCTCGATAAGCATATTGCTAAGAAACATTTTCACGTCTGATGTTTATAATGCTACATTAGTGACATTTGTATTTATTCTGTACTTAAAAAGTAAATTGAGGTAAATAAATAACTCGTTACCAAATGTTAAATTGATATGACATCAGCAAAAACGTATGACAAATTATTCTAAGAATCTCAGTATTAAGTATACATATTTGAGCGATTACATATAGAAAGTTTAAATTAAAAGTCATAATAATCTGGCAGGTCTGATGAGTGATTTTATTAAATCCGCAACGACTCTGATCTCGGAAATGATATTTGTAGTACATAACTTACCTTAGTGATGTATTTAGAATAGTAGGTACTGTTTGTAAATACATTTTAGTGGAAACTATAGCAAACTAAGGAACTTAAATTATGCGTAAGATCTATGTAAATGCTTTAATGTTTAATACTTATATCAATGACATCACTAAAGCAGTATTTCAATGTTGAAACAAAACGTAAAAGGTTTATTTTTCTAGTGTACGACTGTACGCACAAACTGATATCAACAAAGTTTCCTAAATAAAACCCGTGAAATATTTATTGAAATAATAGAAGATTCAATTATGTAGATGACTATGTATTTATTGTATGTAATTAATGAAATTGGTATCATAAATTTAATAATTATATATTTATAATTATTGTAACATTGCCACTAATAAAAAATTTAAAAAGAATCTGATTTTTATTCAATGTTAGTAAACGAAAATATGCAAATCGATAACCGAGCGACTGGGCGATTAAAGTAAGAAGCTTCCTCAAGAAATGACACAATTTTTCTATTTTTAGGACGCAGCCAAACCGAACACGAAACTGTTATAAAGGTAGAGCCTAGCGTCATACCAATAGAAAATTGGCTCAAAGAGAAACCGAGATATCAGCGCAGCGCTCGGGCAGAGGCTAGATATGCCACGAAGAAAAATGCTACCGCAATACTTGAGTGCTGGTCTGTGAGCCCCTTCCGATGGAAGCGCAACCAGTTCAAATGCGCATACTGCGAAGCCAGCTTCACAGATTGTGCCCTCCTAAGACTTCACATACGCACTTGCTCAACCCAACACAGTGTCAAAGACATCTACAGCAAGTTCAAAGAGATGTCGCTCATTAATATCGACGTAACTCAAGCCGCGTGCCGTCTCTGCTCACTCCCGTACAGTGACGTCAAGCAGATGCGCGAGCACGTCATCGAACACGGCTACGATTACGAAATCAACCAGCCCGACGGCGTTCTGCCTTTCTTCCTCAACAAAGAATCATGGAGCTGCGTCATTTGCCAGGAAACTTTCAACAACTTCTTAAAACTATACGAGCACATGAACATACATTACCAACATTACATTTGTCCAACTTGCGGAAAGGGATACATGACTGCGCCAAGATTAAGGAAGCATTCAGAGGTTCACATCTCTGGAACGTTTCCTTGCAACGAGTGCCCTAAGATATTCAGAATGCGCGCAGCTAGAGATTATCATAAAGCACACGCCCACGCCAAAGCGCCAAGATATGAATGCCCTCACTGTAACATGCGGTTTGACGGTTACTACGACAGGATGAATCATCTCAACGCAACTCACAGTGAGAAAGAAGTGTTATATCGTTGTCCACACTGCGAGCTAACCTTTAAGACATCAGGCAAGCGAGCTATTCACGTTCGATCAGTTCACTTCCCGCCGCAGCGAGATTTTAGATGTTCAAGCTGCGAATGGAGCTTCAAAACTGCCTACGAACTGAGAAGGCACAAAGTAAAACATTCGGGAGAAAGGAACTTTCACTGTAACGTCTGTGATAAATCGTTTCCTAGGAACAGGGCGTTGAGGACGCATTTGAAAACGCATGATGATTTGGGCTGCAAGTGGTGTGGAGCCATGTTTAAGCAGCGAATGCAATTGCTGGCTCACATGAGGGAAATGCACACGGATATGTGCGAACTAGTTAATTTAGGTCCTGATAAAATATAGTGAACGATTATGTATACTTTTAACACAATAAAAGCTTTAATATTTTACTTTTTGTCATTATCCACTTCTAATCTAACCGTATCCGAATATTAACTTTACTAATTGCTCACGAGATTTTCTTGAGACAAAGTACAGAAATCCAAATGTGCAAATATCTAATCAATCAGGAATGGTTGCATGTGGGGCAAGGATTTTACTTAGTAACGTCTTCTTTTCTTTTTAGGTTCCGCTAATGCGGACGCGGAGGCAAAAGTAGGAGTTAGGCGTGTTAGGAAATTAAAGGAGAACGTAAGTGCGCGTCAGATGCGCCGGCGTCGACGCGCCAACAACGAGTTGCCGGAGGAATCCGAAAAACGCATCTCCAAAACTATGATGCGCAGGAACGCTATGACGCTCCTGGAATGCTCCACCGCTTGGGCTTTCCGCTGGTTCCACAGCGCCTTTTACTGCTCCTACTGTGATGCTAAATTCGTAGACACCGCTCCATTGCGTGAACACGTCCAAAACAATCACTTAACCGGTCCACCCACTAATAAAATCTTCGCCAAACTAACCGAAAATAATATGGTCAAAGTAGATATAGGCAATCTCAGTTGTAGACTATGCAACCATCCCTTAACGGACATAGACGACCTGAAAGATCATCTTGTCTCTCTACACGAGAAAATTATTAACTCCGATTATAGCGACGGAGTACTGCCGTTTAAGCTTGACCAAAACGGATTCTTTTGTCAAAAATGTTTCTCTCATTTCGTTAGCTTTTCTAAATTGAATCAACACATCAATACACATTATAAGAATCACATTTGCGATTCGTGTGGCAAATGTTTTGTATCAAAATCTCGGTTCCGTACTCACGTTCAGTCGCATGAAACGGGTAGCTACCCTTGCGGGGATTGCACTGAAGTGCTAGAAACTAGAGCCGCTAGAATGTGCCACAGGCTGCGTGTGCATAAGAAAGGTGTCAGATACACGTGTCCTCGGTGCCCAGAACTGTTCACGACATATTACGCGAGAGCCAAGCACTTGGTCGACGACCATGCTCAACAACAACGGGACTACGACTGCACAGCTTGTGGCAAATCTTTCGAAACCAGCTGCAAGAGAGCAGCTCACTTCCGGACCTCGCATAAACCAGCCGAGAAGCGATACGAATGCACCCAGTGCCACACGACTTTCTACACCAATACAAAGTTAAGACGCCACGTGCTAACTCACGCTATGGATTACAATCAAACCCAATACACTAAATGATACGACAGCGAGTACAATCGGTGTCTTTCTGTTTTTAGGACCGGCTGAAGGAACTGCGAGCAAATCCGTTGAAATAAATTGGAAGCGGAAACGAAGAGTGGTGGAGGATAAAGCAAATGCGGCTCTTATCCTAGAACATTCTAATGCAGTTGCGTTTAGATGGCAACGCGGTAAAATTATGTGCGCGTATTGTCCGGTCATATGCACAAGCGTTAGTGAAGTCCGCACTCACTCTAATACCCATGAAAACAAACTAGACGTTTTCAAACCTTGCGAAGGCGTGCGAAACTCATTCCCACTGAGAGTGGATATAACTGATCTCATTTGTAACTTATGTAAGGAAAAAGTAAACTCCTTGAATGGCTTTAAAAGTCATTTATCACAATTACATTCCAAGTCATTCAATTCGGAGCACAGTGACGGAGTTATCCCATTTATTCTAACAGGAAAAGAATATAGATGTGTACATTGCGATAAGCATTTCGAAAGCTTTATGAGTTTGTTTATACATATGAATAAGCATTACCAAACTTTTATTTGTCATACTTGCGGGAAGGGATTTGCCGGCAGGCACAAATTACGAGCTCATCAAATGTGCCACGAGACTGGACAGTTCGGCTGCACCAAATGTGATGCCGTGTTTCCTACTCGAGTCGCAAAAAACCGGCATGTGTCTGCCGCTCACGGACCTAAGGGAAGATACCGTTGCCCTATTTGTGAGACCCATTTCGATTCCTATCATTCTAGATTGAGGCATCTGGACAAAGTGCATGGGCAGAAAGTTGAATATCGATGTAGCTTTTGCCCTTCTGTATTTGGAAGTGGTAATCTGAGATATGCTCATATCAGGTCTGTTCATAAACAGAAAAAATCCTAAATCAAGCTACGTCAGAAAACCAGAATTGTTATCTTAATTAATTTAAATGAATTAACCTACATAAAACATTGATAACCGCAGAAATATACTAACTAGTCAAACAAAAGCTGCGTGCGCTTTTTGATAGTGAATTTTCTTTTGTTTTTAGGGTCCACCGACCTCAAACTTAAATGGAAACCGAAACGCAAGTATAACGATCACAGAGACAATGCGGCTATTATAATAGAGTGTTCCAACGTGTGCCCGTTCAGGTGGAAGCGGGGGGCGTTCACGTGCGCCTTCTGTCCCATGTCCTTCGGGGACTTCAGCGGCATCCGAGAACATGCGCTTGAGCACCCTAACCGGGTCGAGGCCATGCGATTAGCGCGACCCTTAGACAACGTCAAAGTAGAGATCACTGGCCTCCGCTGCGAACTTTGCTTACTACACGTTAAAGACGTTGAGACATTAAAGGAACACTTACTCCAAATCCATGATAAACCTATTACCATAAATCATGGCATCGGCGTTACTCCTTTCCTTATAGAAGGAAAAGAGTTCGTGTGCACACATTGTGGAGAACACTTTGAGCTGTTTTCAAAATTAAACACACATATGAATCATCATTATCCGAACAACATATGCTTCCAGTGCGGCAAAGCATTCTCCGCCGCGCATAGACTTAAAGCTCATTTAGTTATACATGAGGCCTCAAACAGTATGCAGTACAAATGTTCCAAATGCGACGACGTTTTCGCGACTCGTGCTTTGAAGAATAGCCACATGGCTTTGGCACACGGCCCGGAATATCGGTATCGCTGTCCATATTGTAATGACTCTTTCTTAAGATACGCCGATAGGGCAAAGCATCTCAAGGTTGCTCATGATAGGAAAGTTGAGTATCCTTGCCATCTATGCACAGCCGTCTTCTCCATGTGCAATCAGAGAACTAAGCATATACAACAAGTACACATTAGACATAAGCAGTTCTTCTGTGCCTTATGCCCGTATCAGTTCGTCACGGCAGCCCAGCTTAGGAATCACATGGTCAAACATGTAGGGGAGAGAAAATACCAATGTCAGGTCTGTAAGAAGTCCTATGCTAGAACCAAAACGTTGAAGGAACACATGCGTATACATAATAATGATAAACGATTCGTATGTCAGTTTTGTAATAATGCATATGTGCAGAAGTGTAGCCTTCAGAGCCATATGAGAACGCATCACCCTAACGCTGAACCTCTAAAGAAACTCAGATTGCCTATGCCTAATGTATATTAAGATTGTATCATTTATAAATCAATAAATTACGTTTTATTAGTTCAAGACTATCATTTCTACACACTGAATACTTTCTAAATAGGGTTATCCCTAAAACTATGGATTTTATATATTTGTCTGAATAAATCTTCATCTTTCAGTCCATCCTTCTTAACAATTTTACAAAGCATTTAAATACAAGTATTGCCAAATGAAATTTTGTTGGCTTTTTATTAAAACAGTCGTAGTCAGTCGAATCGCTTTCTTAGATACAATTTAGATTAATAAACCGTTGGAAGGAGAGCCTTGATTGGATGTTTTTCTATTTTTAGGACGGAAAGGTGAAGACGTTCAGTACAAACCAGAATCCGCTGTTGAGGTCAAACAAGAATTGGCCGAGGCAGAGGATATTGACGCTGCGTCCGCAGCTGTCAAACGGGAGGAGGGCGAACGGAGACGAACCAACTTTAGAAATAACATCTCCACTATCATAGACACGACCACCGCATACCCCTTCAAATATAGAAGGGGAATGTACCTCTGTTACTACTGCAAACACACATTCCTAGAGCCAGAGAAGCTACGCCAACACAACCGTATCTATCATTCCGAATCGAAAGTACTCCCGAAACCCAGAAAATATGAACCCGTTAAAATGGATTTCTCAACCGCTTTGTGCAAGCTGTGTCTAACTGAAATTCGCGACTATGCCATGTTGAAATCACATCTGATCGAACACGGCAAAGAGATAGATAATACTTTTGGAGACAGCGTGCTTCCGTACAAGTTAAGCAAGGACGAGCATGTCTGTCAAGTATGTGGAAAGACATACGAGATGTTCCTAAGCTTACATAAACACATGAACGACCATTACGAACATTATATTTGTGAGAAATGTGGGAAAAGGTTCGCGACATCACAACGCATGCTCAATCACACTCGCACTCACGAAACCGGCGTGTTTCCGTGCAAGCAGTGCGATGAGACCTTCACTTCGTACGCTCCCTTATACACCCACGTTGCTAAAGTCCATAGATTTAACAAGAGATATAAATGTCCTATCTGTAACGAAAAATTCGTGTCTTACAAACAGAGACTGAAGCATTTACACACTGTGCATGAGCAGAAAACGCCCGTTTTCCCTTGTCCCTCTTGCGACAGAGTTTTCGATTTATGCAGTAAGAGAACTGCACATATTAGGTTCCAGCATTTGCAGGAGAGGAATCATGTGTGCATTGTCTGCGGGATGAAGTTTTTCAGTAATTATGAGCTTCAGGAACATGCGATCAAGCATGGCGGGGAGAGGATATACCAGTGCGATGTCTGCAAGAAGGCGTACGCTAGAATAAAGACCCTTAGGGAACATATGCGGATACATAATAACGACAGACGATATACGTGTCCCGTATGTGGACAGAGTTTCATCCAAAATTGTAGCATGAAGCAGCATATTAGGGTGCACCATCCCACGCATTTGAAAGATGTATTTTAATTGTAACTAATAAATATTAAATAGCGATTGCTTATTGAAATATTACCTCTGTCTCTTATTACAGGACCGTACTTATTGCTCACTATTTTAATAACTACATTCTGTGCACTTATAGGCGTTGATTAAAAATCTGAATATTTTTATTTAACACTCAATACTACGAAATGTAAGTTGAATTGAAAAGTCATATATCTTTACATCGTAGCCGTAATTGACTCCAATCATTCGAAATTGGAATACAGGGTTCATTTGCGTATATGGGTAGTGTCGTATCTTTTATACACATTCCCGAAAAATAATTATCTCAATAACCCTTGCAAAACACTTAGCCATGGTATTATTTATTATTACATGAAAGTGATGAAGACACACAGTGGCCAGTGCATACTTTGCCATACTATAAATAAATAATTAAGCTAAGTAGAGTTCTTTCTATTTTTAGGACAGAAAACCGAAGAAGCCGATCAAGCTAATGAGGATAAGACCGGAGCGGACAGTGAGGATTCCCTATGGCGCGCCGACCTATGGAATAACGTTAATACTGTCGTCGCTATGACCACAGTTTACCCATTCAAGTACAAAGCCAATCCAAACGGCGCGACATTTCAATGTTATTATTGCACAGATGCATTCTGCGATCCAGCAGAAATGAGAATGCATAATCGTGTCCGTCATTCTGACGAAAAACAAGTTCGCAGACCTAAGTGTTATCGACCCGTTAAAATGGATTTCACTGCTGCATCGTGTAAGGTGTGTGCAGCTGACATTCCGAACTATGCTATGCTAAAAAGCCACTTGGCGGAACACGGTAAAGTCATCGACACAACGCGTGGAGAGAGTATCTTGCCGTATTGCCTGGGCTCGGAGTCAAATGTCTGCCAAATATGCGAGAAGGAGTTTAATACATTCATGTGTTTACTCAGACATATGTCGGAGCATTCCGATTATGATAGATGCAAAAAATGTGGCAAAAAATTAAACTCTTATGCTCAGCTTGTGAGTCATATCCGACAAAATGAATGTAGCACACGCACAAAGAAGTCAGTTGATATTGGAGATGCTAGTGCATCAGCAGATAGACATATGGAACAATCTGAAGATGAATCTTTTACTAAAAAGTCTAAGTTGACTAACTTCAGAAATAACATTTCTATAATAACAACCATGACTACAGTCTACCCTTTTAAGGTTAAAAGGGGCTTATTCCAATGTTACTACTGTGACACGACGTCTCTAAACCCAGACGACATTCGAAGTCACAACCGTGCTCAACATTATTATATTAAATCATTTCCAAATCGTAGACTTGATCTACCTTTAAAAATGGACTTTGCGGATGCTTCTTGCAAACTTTGTTTAGCGGAGATTCGCGACTATCCTACGTTAAAAACTCATTTAGCTAAACACGACAAGATCATAGACACCTCGCTTAGCAAGAGCGTGATACCCTACAATTTGAATAAAGATAAGATCGTTTGTCATATATGCAATACAACCTACCAATCGTTTTTAACTCTACACAAACACATGAACGTACATTGCGCCTATAACATTTGTGATCAATGTGGCAAAAGTTTTAAAACTCGCACTCAGCTAAACACTCATCGCCTAATTCATAAGAGCGGCGTATTCCCTTGCAAGGAATGCAATCAAACTTTCCCGTTCCTTTCACGTCTACATACTCACAGTACCAACGTACACAAACGCAAGACACCACTCACCGTATACAAATGTCCCGTGTGTAAAGAGGATTTCCCTACGTACAGACAAAGATTGAAACACTTGGTCCAAGTCCATGGCCACAAAATGCCGGAGTTCCCCTGTCCCTCCTGTAATAAGGTCTTCAATTTGTGCAGCAGTTTGACCAACCATATGAAACAGAATCACTTCAAAAGAGAGAAAAATCACGCATGCAACGTGTGTGACATGAAGTTCTCTACCAGTACTGCGCTTAAGAATCATGTAGTTAAACATAACGGCGAAAGGAAATTCCAGTGTGATATTTGCAAGAAGGCGTATGCCAGGATTAAGACCCTGAGGGAACACATGCGTATTCACAACGACGACCGACGGTTCGCTTGTGCTGTGTGTGGACTGACTTTTATACAAAAGTGCAGTATGAAGCACCATATGAGGGTACATCATCCTACGGAATATAAACAAGAATTTGAGTCATCATCTTCTTAAAATGTTTATTTGTATTAATTTCAGATTGTTCCATACATCGTTTCACAGAATGTCTCTATTATTAAGCTTTTAGAAATACATAATCAAAACTAATTTTGTTAACGTAATAGATGGATCTAATAAACTAATTTCTTGATAAACTTACGGCAGTTTTTGTAAATGTTCAACCCAGCCTTTCGCAACTACCTATAGCTGAAGAATCAAAAGGAGTCTTGACTTTGAACGTATCGTTTAGAATTTTTTTTCTGTTTTTAGGACGGGAAAGTGAAGAACCCATACAGGCTAAGAAAATGAGCGAAGCAGAGCGCTGGCGCGCCAATTTAAGAGATAACGTATCTGCTATTATATCTACTACTACAGCGTGTCCGTTTAAATACAAAAAAGGAAAATACCTTTGTTTCTTCTGCATAGACGTGTTTCAAGAAGCAGAAAAGCTTCGCGAACACCACCGAAACCAACATTATGATGAGATACAACTGCCCAAGCTGAAAGCGTATGATCCAACAAAAGTGGACATAGCGGATGCTTCGTGCAAACTGTGCTTTGCACAAATTACAAACTATGCCATGTTAAAAGCCCACTTGGCCGAGCACGGCAGACAATTAGTCACAACGAACTCTGCGCAGGGCGAGACTGTGCTTCCTTTTAGAATGCTCCGAAATAGCCACATTTGCCAACTATGCGGAAAGCCGTGCGAGTCACTAATGAGATTACTTAACCACATGCATGTACACTCCGCTCGTCATGTGTGTGATAAATGCAAAAGTCGATTTAGGAGTTCGGTCCAGCTGGCCAAACATATTCAAATGAAGGAGTGCGGTACATATAAAAAGGATTCCGTTGAGGCAGATCATACTGATGAAAGATTCCCCGGCGAATGGAGACGCATTACTCTAATAAACAATCTTTCAATTATCATAGCTATGACAACAGTACAGCCATTCCGTTTTGATAAAGGAGTTTATCTTTGTTACTACTGCAAAGAAACTTTCACAGAGCCAGCGGTGCTTCGACAACATAATCGCGAACAACACACTGAAATTAAAAAAATACCCAAATATTACGAACCGGCTAAAGTTGACTTTGTAGACGCTTCATGCAAGATTTGCTCGAAAGAAATTCCAGACAATCAAACATTGAAGGCCCATCTAGCTGAACATGGGAAGGAATTGGACATGACCTACGGCGATAGCGTTATCCCTTACAACCTAAATAGTTCGTCTGAGCATGTCTGTCAAATATGTGGAAAGAAATATGAAACGTTCGTAGGCTTACACAGGCATATTAATGAACACTATGACAGCTACATATGTGACCAATGTGGGAAAAAGTTTATCACTTCCCGGCAAATGATCAGGCACGCTCGCACCCACGATTCTCAGGAACAAGGCTTGTTTCCCTGCAAGAACTGCGATCAAACATTCACAGTCCGCGCTCATCTGACTTCGCACGTTACTAAAGAACACAAACCCAAAGAGCGGAACAAATGTCCTATTTGCAACGAGAAATTTGCCTTTTACGGGCAGAGATTGAAACACCTTCGTACCGTCCATGATCAGAAAACCGCCGATTATCCTTGTCCCTCGTGTGACAAGGTCTTTGATTTAAGTAGTAAACGGTCTGAACATATAAGGGCTCAACATTTACAGGTTAAGAACCATGAGTGTCACATTTGTGGCATGAAGTTCTTTAGTAAACATGGGCTGGATGCTCACTCGGTTAAACATGGTGGTGAGAGGAAATTCCAGTGTGAGGTGTGCAATAAAGCGTACGCTCGGATAAATACTTTGCGGGAGCATATGCGGATTCACAACAATGACAGGCGGTTCACTTGCTCTGCTTGCGGCCAGGCCTTTGTGCAGAAGTGTAGCATGAAACATCATATTAAAGTTCATCATCCTACGCTTTTGAAAGATGAAATCGAATCGTAACATAATAGTCATACTTTTACTTGTACCCATACTGATTGTTGTTATTAATAAAAAATTTAAATAAGTACCTATTAGTAAATATGATTCGTTTAGCTAACTTTCTACCCATAATTACTTTCCTAAAACCATCACGGTGTATATTTAGTAAAATCTTTACCATCAAAGCCTTGCTTCTTCGCAAGTGCGATGTTTTTATGCTAGGTACCCAATCTTCGAAATCAAAGATTGCATGAATCAAAGTCGATTCTTTTAAAATGATGATCTTGTTGGTCTTATTGAACTCGTTTGCACGTTAAATTATATGTACCTGTGCTTCTGAGCCGGTATTGTCTTGACAAACTGACATCGCGCTCGAAATGCATGCAATCAATGATTATCTGGAAGTCATGGACGTTTTTCTCATTTCTAGGTGATGAGACCTCACCCACCGACAGTGAGAAACAGATAGCTGGCATGAAAACCGGCGGATATAAAGAAAACGAAGACAAATTTAAAAAAACTAATATCGATGTCGACGACCTGAAAGCTAGGAAAAAGAATGCTACAGTTTTACTACAATTCACAAAGATATGTCCGTTTAGATGGATGAAGAATTTATACTTGTGTTTTTACTGTGATAACCAATTTAACGACCCAGCCTGGCTGAGGACACACAATGAAAATGAACATTGCGACAAAACTACTGCACAAGTTAGATGTGCTCTCTCAAAATTGAAGAAATATGAACTTGCCAAAGTAGATGTGACAAACACTGGATGCACTATTTGTGACGATGCTATAACTGATTTCAATGAGTTAAAAAAGCATCTGCTAGATAAACATAACAAAAATATTGATCCGAAATCGAATGACGGTATTCTCCCATTTAAAGTAAGGAAAGATGAGTTCAAATGCGCAATTTGTTCTGAAACATTCGCTGAATTCAAAAGTTTAAACCAGCACATGAACGTGCACTATCAGAATTTTATATGCGAGCAGTGCGGAACGGGTTTCATCACCCCAGAGCGTTTGAGAACGCACTCCTTTTCCCACGAGACGGGTTCTTTCCCTTGTGACGCTTGTGAAAAAGTTTTTCGATCCACAAATGCCAAGAACGAACATTACGCTCTCGTTCACATGCGAGTTAAGAGACATCGATGCCCGCATTGCCCCGAGACATTTAGAAATTACTTTCAAAGGAACAAACACGTTTCGTCCGTCCACGGTCTGAAACTAAAAGAGTTTAAGTGTAATTTGTGTCCTAAAGTTTTCACACTAAGTGGTAAACTTGGAGTTCATGTCAGGACGGTGCATTTGAAGCTCAAAAGGCATGCGTGCGAAGTATGCGAATGGAAGTTCTATTCTAAATCTGAGCTGAAAGAGCATATGATACGTCACGGAGGAGAGAGGAAGCATCAGTGCTCAGTGTGCAAGAAATCGTATGCGAGGAAATATACTCTTCGGGAACATATGCGTATACACCAGGATGACAGGAGATTCGTTTGTGCGACGTGCGGGGAGTCATTTGTGCAAAACTGTAGTTTGAAACATCACGTGAAAGTACACCATCCGGTTAAATATGAATTCATGTCATGAGACAGGCTGTTACCGTGTAATTTATGGTCATATTAGGATATTCCAATCGTAAAAATGCATTAAGACTTTCTGACTATAATTTTAATGTGACTTTTCTTACGAAATAAATTGTAGGTACCAAAACAGTTTCGTTTTGTCCTAAGTCTCCATCGTCCTTTAAATTTATCTATAAGAAGCTAAGTACACCTGGGAAATGGTTATATTTTAACAATGCACCTGTGTTTCCACTTGAACACAGAATAAGTAATATAGCTAATATGCATGAATGTGTTGACGTCGTGATACAAGTACGAATTTTCTGTTTTCTAGGATCCGACTCGCCAATATTACCGGAAATACAGAAGCAGAAAAGGATCGTGCCCTTATTCCAAGTGGCATACGACCGCAGCTTATGTAAGCCGCTGGGCACGATATCGGACTTCGATAAAATTGACCTAAAACTCAGGTCTCCCGCTCAGACCGATCATTATCCTCCGACCACTTCGAGGGATTACACTCCATCCCGTAGTCCGTCTCCTGTATCGAATAGCTGCCACATCACGCCTCCTGAGGTCGTAGGGAGCTTGAATCCGCCCGCTGAAGTACTAGTTCCACAAAAAAACAAAAAACGACCTGATATTCGACAAAATGCTTTAACAGTCTTTGAGAACTCGACAGTGTACCCCTTCATTTATGGGAACAACAAATTCAAATGTTTCGTTTGTTCGCAACCGTTTCTGGAAACTGTTGAATTGAGTCGTCACATGCAGGAGTGCCACGGATTCAGTGCTTTAAAACGACTGGTCAATAACCGACGAGAGAATGTACTCAAAGTAGACGTTTGTGATATGGCGTGCAAGATCTGTTCCCTGCGGCCTAAAGATTTAGCGGAACTGAAGCATCACTTGAAGGAAGCACATCAAAAACCAATAGACCCTGACTTGAAAGATAATATGATACCCTTCAAACTAGACGGACGAGAGGGTTCCTACAAATGTGTGATGTGCGACGAGGAGTTCATCAAAGTCCGAATACTGGTCATACACATGAGCGTGCACTTTAACAACTACAGCTGTGAAATCTGTGGTTCTGGCTTCATGACCCTACGTCTACTAAAGAAGCATTTAGAAGTGCATGAAAACGGCAACTTTCCTTGTGACCGCTGTAACAAAGTGTTCACTACACCTCATAAGCGTTCGCTTCATATTCGAGGTGTGCATTTAAAACAATATCCACGACGATGTCCCATATGCCCGGAAAGATTTAATTCTAATTATAGACGCACTATCCATCTTCAGGATGTGCATAATCAGTCGACTCGGGTCCACAAATGTGAGACTTGCGGGCGAGCTTTTAATCTCAAATACCATTTAATATGCCACACCCGCTCTGTGCACCTCCAGGAGAGAAACCAGCAATGCGACGTCTGCCATCAAAGGTTCTGTAATAAGGAGACGCTGAAGCGCCACATGGTGATACACACAGGAGAGAAAAACTATAAGTGCGAAGTCTGCGGTATGGCGTTTTTAAGAAGAAAAAACTTGAAAGACCATCTTAGACTACATGAAGGTGTACTACAAGTGTAAAACTAAAAAGCTAGATATGTATTTATTTTTGACGTTTGCTGATCTGTATTATATTTATAAATTCACACGCACAAATATTTTACGTTATATGAAATTTAGGGTAATTTTATTTTTTAATAAATAGTTTAATACACAGAAATGTTTTGTTTTTCTTCTAGGGACCATCCAAGAGAGCCAGTCGTCTATCGTACTGAAAGATGACGACGGCAATGACATAAAGCTTACTCTACTCAAGACACCCATCGATATACAAGATTTGGAATGTGTATATGAAGATAACACAAACAAATATAAGATTAAGAAACAAAAACAATATATAAATAAAATTAAAATAAGTAAATCATGCAGAGGTGACATAGGCAACTTAACAATATTAAAAGATCCGATTTCTCTTGACGGTATACAGTGGAGCGATGACACAGAAGGCCAAGAAACTTTGATCACATTTAACGTAAAGACTTTTCAACGCCCCTATCTTTATAGGCCACCGCACAAAAAACCTATAGCACCCTTAAAAGGCGAAGCCTGGAAGAAAAACGCTTTAACCATATTCGAAAACTCATACGTTTACCCCTTTATACATGCCAGTAACAAGTACAAGTGTTTTATTTGTGCTAGAACTTTTTTAGATGCTAACTTATTGAAACATCACACTATTGACGAACATTGTGTGGAAGACCTGAAATCAGAATTGATTAATAGAGTTCGTGACAAAAACATTAAAGTAGATGTTAGTTGCTTAGAATGTAGATTGTGTCCAGACATTCTACCAGACTTACACGCTTTAAAAATACATTTGAAACATCATGGAAAACAAGTTGACGCTGAAATGAATGATAATATTATACCATTCAAGTTGGGAGGGAAAACTTTTGACTGTCAAATATGTGGTGAAAATTATGTTAAATTGAGACTGCTTGTAATCCATATGAGCAAGCACTTTAACAACTACAGCTGTGACATCTGCGGCTCTGTGTTTATCTCGATAAACCTTCTCAAACGCCATTTACAAATTCACGAACAAGGCAACTTTCCTTGTAATAAATGTGACAAAGTATTCAGTAACGCCGCTAAGAGAACTTTACACATGCGAGGGGTACACAAAAAACAACATCCGAGAAGATGCCCGATATGCCCCGAAAGATTTAACTCGGACTATCAAAGGACAAAACATTTGCGCATAGTGCACAATCAGAGCACAGGCCTGTTCAGATGCGAGACATGCGGGAGGGAATACGACTTGAAATACCATCTGTTACTCCATATAAGATCTGTTCACCTACAGGAGCGCAATCACGAATGTAGCGTGTGTCACGCTAGATTCTTTTCAAAATACTGCCTGTCCAGGCACATGGTGATACATTCAGGGGAGAAAAACTTCAAATGCAATATTTGCGGTAAAGCGTATGCGAGGATGAAGAATTTGCGGGAACATTCAAGGGCCCATGAACCTGGAGTTTCGTGTACTGTGTGTGGGATGAACTGCTGTAACAGTGAAGCGCTTGTAGCGCACATTAATAGCTTTCATGGCGTAACTTAAAGTAAATTTAAACAATGTAAAAAACTTAAGTAAACACCATGATCGCTTATATTAGCACAAAGTTTCATTCATAGATAGTAGGAACTGGGCTGACTTATTTTCTACTCAAAGCTGTGACACGTGAAACACGGCAGATTACGGTTATTCCAATGAGTAAATGGAAATATTTAAATCCGAAACTGTTCCTAATTTGTTATTAAGGTGAACCACGTTTTAGTAGTGAGTATTATTTTAGCGTAGGCATTCGTAAAACTCGTGTAATAAAATTCTAGTTTTCATTTTTAAGGATGCAGAAAAAAGGTTGGTTTAATTTTGCACGCAAATCTAAGCTTTTCTTTCCGACCGACAGGTTTAAAAGACAAATTTTCTTCCCCAGGATTACCGGCAAGACAACGACCCGGGCCCAGGACGAGTATCTGGCAAATGACCATATCAGAACGGCAAAACGCCGCCACTTTCCTAGAGTTCACCACTATCAAGCCCTTCTTTTACCAGCAGGCTAATTTCAAATGCTTCTACTGTAACGAAGTCTTCCCAGAGATCCACTCAGTATTACAACACACAGCATTCCACGTCACGCCAGAAAGGTGCTGCTTGCTCAAACAGTATTTACGGAAAGGGAAACGGGTTATAAAAGTTGATATTTCGGGTCTAAAATGCAAGCTTTGTGAGCAGAAGTACTCGGACTTAGACGATATAAGAAAACATTTGATCGCGGCTCATAAAAAGGAATTCAATACAGCAGGGAACGGTCTCATGGCGTATGATCTAAGTACAAACAACGGTCTCTTATCCTGTCACAAGTGCTCTAAAACCTTCAACTCTTTCTTCCTCCTCAACAGGCACATGAACGTTCATTTCAGCGTCGTTTGCGAAACTTGCGGCCTCGGCTTCATGTCTCACCAACGCCTCATAAACCATAGGATAGTCCATCAAAACGGTGTGCACAAATGCGACAAATGCCAAGAAGTGTTCACCACTAAGTTAAAACTGCGTTACCACTTATTTAAAAAACATGAGGTCACCAATGCAAAGAAGATAAAGCCTTTAAAATGTCCTCATTGCTTGGAAAGGTTCGCCGAGCATTATCGTAAAATGACACATCTGAAAGAAGCGCACGGAATTACCTTTTCTTTTGAATGCCAGATATGTAAAGCAGTTTTTCCTACAAGGAGAGCTTTGACAGAACATACAACTAAGTTACACACGCAAAAAATCCAGTGCAAGATCTGTGGGAAATGCTTTGGAACGACGTCGTTGCTGAAGATGCATATGAGAGGTCATACAGGCGAAAGGAATTTCTTCTGCTCGATATGTCAGAAAGCTTACATGCACGAGAGGACTCTGAGACAGCACATGAGGGTCCACGGGCCTGTGTGGAAGTTTACGTGCTCCGAATGCGGCAGCGGCTTCCACAATAGGAACGATTACAACAAACATATGAAGCAGTGGCATCCTCAGTGGCAGTTTAAGACTATTGTCAAAAATTTTGGAACCGAACTTATGAATTGAAGGGAATTAAAAAGAAGATCAAGAATTAAGGCAAATATAAATTAGTTTAACAAGTTTCAACCACTAAGACTAAAGATTTATGCTTTGACATAAGTTACGCTTAAGATTGTGATTATTTGTGAACCAGAAATTTACCTCTGATCATAGAATTTTTAAATTTATCTTGGTTTTGATACATATTTAGTGCCATATTTTTAACTATACGAACTATCGTAAAACATTTGATTTGTAGAGTTAGGTAAACATTATCTTTTATTTTAAGATAAGTATTATTAGAACCCTAAATTCGAATATCAACTAATTTATTTGTAATAGATAAATGTCTCAATTACATTAAGTACATGCATTTTAAGGATTGTTAAGTAACGAAGAAGCTTTAATTATTATCTTTAGTGACCTAGAAATTGATTTTTACAGAAAACCAATAACCAAACCTTATGTTCATATTGAATGTAGCACAAATAAAGTTGAACTTTCCTAATATCAACTTAATTTCTATAGTCCCTTTATCCCTGCAGATTAATAAACAATGCATAAAAATATATTTAATAAATTGCTAAAAGCAGGAAACGGTTCATCTACAACTTACGTAACAGAAGTATCCGCACTGGATTTTGTTTGTGCATTGCATGTTGTGATGATTTTGAGCACTAAGAGGATTGGAGGAAACATTCAAAATAACCTTTGTTCCCTCAGGCCTGGACCCTCGACAAGGAGCCATCACCAGTATATGGGAGATGACGGTGTCCGAGCGGCAGAACGCGGCCGTCTTCCTAGAACACACCACCGTCCGACCCTTCGTCTACTGTCGCTACTATTTCAAATGCTTCTTCTGCCACGAACACTACTCGGAAATTAACGCATTACTCCAACACACAGATACCCACGAAATACCTAAACCAGACAAAATTCTGAAAGAGCTTCTCCCAAAGGGAAAACGGACAGTAAAAGTGGATATATCCGCACTAAAATGCAGAATATGTAACGAAAACTTCGGCGATTTAGACAAAATCAGAGCGCATTTAACAGACAAACACAATAAAGAGTTTACCAAATCGGGAAACGGCCTAGTTGCTTATAACTTGACTGTTACCAACGGACAGTTTTCTTGTCACATATGCAACAAAATTTTCCAAACGTTTATACTTCTAAACCGACATATGAACGTGCACTTTAGTAACGCGATCTGCGAAACATGTGGGGTCGGATTTATGACTCATCAGCGCCTGATGCAACACAAAGAGATACATTTACCTGGAGGCTATCCATGCGAGAAGTGCAAAAAGGTTTACACCACCAGCTCCAACTTGAGGTATCACATAGAAAAGGCTCATGAAGGTTCAACTAGAATGCGAATGCTGCGTTGTCCACACTGCCCTGAAAGATTCTTCGAGCATTTCCGAAAACTGAGACATTTGAAAGAAGCCCATGGAATAACTTTCACTTTTGAATGCGAGACTTGTAAGTCCACCTTTCCTAGTCGCCGAGCTTTAACGATGCATACGAACAAGTTTCATACGCAGAAAACTCAATGCGAAATATGCAAGAAAAGCTTTAGCTGTCGCACGACGTTGAAAAAACATATGGTGTCTCATACGGGAGAGCGGAATTTCGTATGTAACTTGTGTCAGAAAGCGTACAGACATCAGAAAAGCTTGAAGCAACATATGAGGACGCATTTACAGGGGGAGGATTATAATAAGTTTATGTGCGCGGAATGTGGGGCCGGGTTTCCGAACCGGAACGATTTCAACAAGCACGTTAAGGAGTGGCATCCGCGGTGCTTCTTTAATTTTACCGTGAACTAAACATTTATAGAAAAAAATATTGTATTTTTGTACAAGAACTAGTCAGTAACTACCTCTCACTCGAAAATATTTCGATGAATATGAAATACGAATTGTAACGTTACTCAAGCTCAAAATTAGTGTAAGTAACATGCCTGTATTGCCTATGATCTCTTAAGAAATAAAGATTAAGTTTATAAATGATATCAGTTTCTTTTCTTCTTTTCCGTCGCTGCTTCTATATCCTACGACATTTTAGATAAGATGGAGGCCAGTATGAACACTGGCTATGAGCTAGGTAACTATATTACATTAAGTTAAACTATAATTAGTTTCAAGTTTGTTAATATCATTAAACGTGATATTTTTCTTTCACAGACGATAGACCAAGCATTAAAACAAGCGTGTGGCAAATGACGCTCCCGGAACGGAAAAACGCGGCCACTTTCATACAATACACCACAGTCAGGCCTTTCATATTCATGGGGACGTGTTTCAAGTGCTTCTACTGTGCTGAATACTTCTCGAAAGTTCCAGCTTTACTTGACCATACCAGCAACCACAAAATTCCGGAAGAATCGGAGCTCTTAGAGAAATACGTTCACAAGGAAAAGAGGGTGTTGCAAGTTGATATATCAGACTTGCATTGCCGCTTATGTAGTTTAAAATACTTAGATCTTCAAACAGTGAAAGAGCATTTACAGAATCAACACGAAAAGCATTTCTATCCCGCCAGCAATGGCATGACTGAATATAACATGGAATTAAAGAACGGTGCCTTCGTATGTCATATCTGTGACAACGATTTCCACACATTCTCACTCCTTAACTCTCACATGAATTGTCACGTTGGTAAAGTTGTCTGCGAGACTTGCGGAGCCGGCTTCTTGAACAAATACTTCCTTTTAAAACACAAGGAAACTCATCTAGATAACAAATTTAATTGTAAGGAGTGTACTGCTGTATTCGGAAAGAAGAGTCAACTTAAATATCATACTAAAATCATTCATAAGGGGCAAGAGAGAGTCAAACCGAAAAAATGTCCGCAATGCGATGAAACATTCAAGGAACATTACAGTAAAGTAATCCACCTTAAAGACGTCCACGGCGTGTCGCAGACTTTTGAATGCCATATATGCAAAGCTAAGTTCACATCGCGATGGGCGATCACTCAGCATACAACCCGGTATCACACAGAGAAATATAAATGCGAGATTTGCTCTAAATGCTTCAGCATAGAGTCGAAGTTAAAGCAGCATATGCGCGGACATACCGGTGAGAGGAACTTTATCTGTCCGATCTGCAAGAACGCTTACATGCACAAGATGACGCTACGGAAACATATGCGGAGTCATAGTGCTGCATACAAGTTTGTGTGTGCCGAATGTGGAGCAGGCTTCCATAACAAGAATGACTTCGTTAAACACACCAAGCAGTGGCACCCGCCTTCTAGTGATCTTATAGTTCGATGAACGTCCAAGTTGTAATAAGTGTTAGAAATACCAGCATACTGTATATAGCAAAAGACTAAACAGGAAAGGCCCTACGACACGGTTCGGTTAAAATCGATGGCAACCGTTTTAGGGACAGGATATGGGTATGACAGTGCGTAGAGGAGATCGCTTGGAGCCATAGGGTAGGGATATCCCTGATATGATTGACTTAGCTTACTTAACAAGAAATATTGTTTCACTGAAATAGCAACATATTTATGAGTTACCCACCCCTACCAATTAAAGATTGTATGTCATTTATTTAACTTTATGTAAAGTAAAATACGTTACATAAAAGCTAGCAGGAAATGAGACTAAATAGCATATCTATATTAATGGATAATACATTTATAAAGCAATATAAAAATTGTACCCATGCTTTAGCTTTTTTAATGAAGTAGGAGTAGTAGTACTACTATTTCGGCGTGAGACCTAACATCTACGAAAAGGTATCAGTATTATCAACTTAATCTGACTTTTATGCTTGTTCTTCCATAAGTTTTTCTATAAGATGCATGTTATATTGTATGATTATGGTTTCATTATGTAAAACTGCTCTTTTTGTCCGTGAGAACAATTTCAGAGCAAGTAATTATGTTATAATTGTAACCTAGAATCGTTTCAGCTATGAATTAAACTAACATTTTCTTCCACAGGCGAGTCAGGCTTAGAAACGAGTATCTGGCAAATGACAGTGCCGGAGCGAAAAAACGCGGCTTCCTTCATAATGTACACTACCGTCCGACCTTTCATATTCATGGGATCCAGCTTTAAATGCTTCTATTGCATGGAGTACCATTCAGAAATGTCCGCTCTGCTGGATCACACGTCAGCGCATGAAATTACGGAGACTTTTAAGGTTATTCTAGAAAAATATGTCCATAAGGGAAAGAGGACCCTTCAAGTAGACATTTCTAATTTAAAATGCCGGCTCTGCAACCAAAAATACAAGAATCTAGATGCTATAAGAGAGCACTTAAAGGCAGAACATAAAAAAGAATTCTTCCCCGCGACAAACGGTATGACGGAATACAATATGGAATTAAAGAATGGCGCGTTTGTATGCCACATTTGCGATAGCGAATTTCATTCGTTCCCGCTATTGAATTCTCATATGAATTGCCATGTAGGGAAAGTGGTTTGCGAGAGCTGCGGTGCCGGCTTTTTAAACCAGCATTTCTTGATGAAACATAAAGAAACTCACTTCAATATAAAGTTCAATTGTAAGCACTGCGACTCTGTATTCTCAAAGAAAAGTCAATTGAAATACCATACAGAAATCATACATAAAGGCAAAGCTAGAGTTAAGCCGAAGAAATGTCCGCAATGCGACCAAACTTTCAAAGAACATTACAGTAAGATGATACATTTGAAAGACGTCCACGGCATCACTAAAACATTCCCCTGCCATCTCTGCAAGGCAACATTCACGACCCGCCGAGCTATAACGCAGCATACAACCAGATTTCATACAGAAAAGTTCAAATGCGAAGTGTGTTCTAAATGCTTCAGCATAGAGTCGAAGTTAAAGCAGCATATGCGCGGACATACCGGTGAGAGGAACTTTATATGTCCGATCTGCAAGAACGCGTACATGCATAAGATGACGCTTCGCAAGCATATGCGTAGCCACAGCGCCGCGTATAAGTTAGTGTGTTCTGAATGTGGTGCTGGCTTTCACAATAAGAACGATTATGTGAAACACTCGAAACAGTGGCACGCTAGCTACGGGGAGACGATCACGTGAACCTAACTTCATGGACGAGAAGACGAATGAATTGCCAAGTGGCATATGGTTAATTAATACCATACCATAAAACGTGCCTACTTCAAAGTAAGTTGGCAGCGATTTTGATAGGTATGTGTTAGGTATGTAGATATATTTGCCGATTTAAAATAGACCATCATACTGTAATATTTAAGGTTGTGATTTAGTTTTCATATGCTATACCTACTTAACAACTGCTGTAGCGTTTTTACCCAGTGGGGAGGAAAGTAGGCACATTTTGTCTTCGTCGTTTGGCGTGTAATGTTTCTATTGGTTCTTAACAAACACATTCCTCGCTACGCATCCACGCACATCTCTGGTGGAAACGCAGCTTTAGTGCCATACTGTCATAGTCACCGAGATTCGTGGAAGGGAAATTGTAATTAAACCTTTAGGCTTCAATATAATTTATTTGTAAAAAAAAATAGTCGAATTTATTTATCAATATAATTAATGCTTCATTTAAATGTATTTTCTCTTTTAACACATTCAACACCAAGAACCCGACTGTCGGGTACACTGTTCGTAGCGACTACGCGCTACATACGGCGAACCCGTGGCTACGCGCTACGAGCGTAACCCGTAGCACTTAGTGGTAATGAATGTGTTAATTTACAAACCCCTTAGGCCCGATAACCCAGGATTAAGTGGTTAAACCGTTAAGTTAGTGAATGGTGCAAGTGCCCCTTTAAACGATTAGAAATCCGGTTGGCGATAAGGTCCCTGCATTAAGGCCAGACTAGGCGGAACAATTTTTCGCCTAATCTGATTAATTTATCAATAATTGTCGTGGTGTGGACGCAAATTGGCTCGCCGATTCCACTTGATTCGATTGCCCGATCAAATCAAGAGGTGCGTACGCAAAAATGCTAACTATCGACGCTAGTATGCGCGTTTATTAGGCATAATTTTATTTAGATCCCTCGACGATCACGATTTGATCATCCCGTTAGGTTGAGCTTTTCTTTGCCCTGCATGTTCCCAAAAAACGCCCGTCTGTTGTGATCTGACATAGACAAAATAGAAACAAAACAAAAACGTCAAAATATCATAGTCTCTGACCGAGCCATAGTTACAACAATCGTAATTGTTTATCTAACTAAAACACATATTTTATGATTTTTATGAATGAAGATCTAACAAAACCGTTTTATAATGACCTCGAATAAAGAAAGAAACATGGATTGGAAGCCTTCGCCGAATATCTGCAGGTGCTGCCTCACCGAAGGCTGTTACAAGAATATATCATCGGCTTACTATTTCTCTGGTGAAAAAGAAGTTTACGAAGAAATGCTGAGAGAAACTTTCGATATACAGGTTAAGTACATATCCTAATCTATTTACTGTACGGTTTAAAGCAGTTTTTTTACTTGTAATGTAAAAATCGAATGTGTTACGGGCACTCAAAATATAACTTCATAAATAGTGTATAATTCGATGTTATGCACCTTTTATTTACTTTAACTAATAAATAATTGCTCAATCTTCTATCAGGTAACTGCAAAGACCAAGTAATTACCAATTATTTCTTATATTGAACAGATTTCTGACCAGAATGGTGCTAGTACACTTATATGTGAAAATTGCATTATTCGGCTTCGGGACGCGCGCGCCTTCAAGCAAACTGTACTTCAGAGTGAGGCCACGCTCAGTCAGTATTACACATTCGAACATGATGAAGGTATGTAAATAAAATAACAAAAATTACACTCGTAAGCTATGATTTAAAAAAAAATTCAAAATTATTTATTTCATGTGATTTAGGTACACACATAGCAATACACAACAATAAACGATAAACTTACAAGAATTACACATACACACAACATATACACATTAAAATTGACACAAGATATACAGTGCTAGCCAAACTCTCAATTTTTGCTACCACTGTATCACACTTGTAGGGGAATGTAGTCCCTCACAGTGGAGCATTATGGGACAGTCTGGTTTTTTCGCTATCATTCTCAAGATTGTGTTGGCAATGGGACTGTCCCGCACACAACACATCAATGACCCAAAACTGGAGAAATATGTCCAAACAAGACTGAAGCCATATTTAGACTACAATTTTGTAGTTATTTTGTGGTGACATTAAAAAAACTGTGAATGTAGTTTGTTTTCTTAGATCTGCTCATGGATTTTGCGTGATCCATGATTTTAAGCCTGTTATGGTCGTAACTATTGTGGAAGGCCGCAATTCAATACTGTAAATAGGTGGTTGAATGTGTATTGTGTAAGACTATGTGCAGTTGCATATTGGAAACAAAGTTGTGGCCCTAATGGGTCCATATTGGGTCGCATAATAATCAATTGTCCTAATGTAATGTTATGCATAAAACTCATTTCGCATGATTGTTATTGTGCTGGAAATATTAATATTTCTGAAAAATTATAACACAAACCTAACCTAACCTACCCTATTCTACACAACCTATGCAAAATATTTTCGAAAATACTTTCTGTTTCAGCTAGAGAAAAAATATGCGAAATGAGATTTATGCGTAACATTACATTATGACAATCAATTATTATGTGATGAGATAGGATCCCGGCCCTAATATGTGTAATTAACTTCAAACTCGGGTAAATCCTTTCGACCCTCAGCAAATATCTACCCTATTACCTTCTCTGAATCGCAATCGCATAATCTGACAGAATGGATTTAGCCGAGTTTGAAGTTAAGGGACTCATATGTAAATATTGAATACATTTACAGGTCTGAGAGGTCATCAGTATAAGCTGATGTCCCTCAGGTCCTACAATAATCCTCATAGACACTTCTTTAGCAACAGAGTGGTCAAACTCTCGCGTTTTGTACACATATTTAATTACACAAACGGGTCTACCAATGGTAAAAACAATGAAATTATATCGCGGTAGACCCGTTTGTGTAATTAAATAGAGTGGTCAAAGCTTGGAACAAACTCCCAGAGGATGTAGTATCGGCCCAAAGTGTCAATGAGTTTAAGAATAAACTAGACAAGCACAATGCAAACGCTACTCGACACTGAAAACTCGGCCGATGGCTCTAGATACAGGCATTATCAGTTATTTCAACTGCCTGCCTGCTTCACAAATAATAATAAATAAATAAATAAATAAATAATCAAATAATAAATAAATAATTTACAGATGTCATCATGGAGCCAACCCTAAAGTTGTCAGAGGTGAAGGCGGAACCATTACCGCTAGATGCAGAGGGTGTCAGCGATGGATGTCCAGATGGTGCGAGTTTCGATGACGATGGTGAGTCCAATGCTAAAGAAAATTAGCTATTCTCAAAGAATCTCTAGACCTCAGAAGATTAATTGTTATCTTGCCTGTGTAGAAAGGTTTTTGGGACTGATATCTTTTGTAGAACTAGCGACCCGGCGGCTTCGCACGGGTTACACAAAACCTTAACAAATTATACACCTAAACCTTCCTCAAGAATCACTCTATTGATATGTGAAAACCGCATGAAAATCCGTTCAGTAGTTTTTGAGTTTAACACTTGAAGAGCCGCATCTCGCGAGCCGCGGTTTTCCGACCGCTGCTTTACTATATCTTGTTTATCGAACTGCACAACGGGACTTAATCGCGTATTTAAGTTTTAAGATTTACCTGCGACGTTTCGAGGACGGCGTTGTCCCCGTGGTCTCGGAGAAGACGTCGGAGGTAAATCTTAAAACTTAAATACGCGATTGAGTCCCGTTGTGCAGTTTGATAATGTTTAATAATCGTGAAAGTTTAAATAAGTGTCTATCTTCTGTGTCTTAGAGATCCTCGCCAACATGAAACTGGAGCTCACGAAAGACACGAGTTTAGAAGGCGCCGGGAAACGCGCGAGACTCAAACGGAAAACCAAGACGAAGACAAGCAGAACTAAACACGAGAGTGCAGGTAGGCAACTAGGCATTAACAAATGATGAATACCATGGTATAATAATTTACTCCGCCTGGTACTCTCTTCCCGTCTTTTCGTGGTCACGTGACTGACACAAGCCGACGTCATCATGCGACAGCGCTATATGATAATATGCGATAGCGCTATATATAAAGTGTCAATGTTATTGTGACGTAGGCTTGTGTCACTTTCGGAAGAGAAGACCATGTTTTATTAGACTATGGTGAATACCTTAAACAATATTTTATTATTATATGGAAATAGTCAGTTTTTAGGGTTCCGTATCCTATGGGTAAAAACGGGATCCTATTACCAAAAAGAATAGATAGTATAGAGGGGTCCTGTCATTGTAAATTTTGTAGTTACAGGAAATTTACTGCCATCTATCGCCACACGACTAAAACTCAAAATGAAAACGTATAAAATTATCAAAAAAATTATATGTAATAAATGATTTTATTATTTTTATTTCATTTTGATCCATGTTCATTTACTGATATATATGTGTTAAAATTGTTAAATATGAAACGGTGTCGTCACGCCATCTAGCCGAGTATAGGCTAAAGGTGTGTGCGGCATCTTCTTGATTTCCGAGGCACGTTTCCGACTTTTTCTTGATTTCCGAGGCACGTTTTTTTCTTAGACTTTATTCATCTTATACGAAGTAACATAATTATGTCTTTGCTATTACTAAGACTCCACTCCGTCTCCGTCTGTTTGTCTGTCTGTCACAAGGCTGTATCTCATGAACTGTGATAGCTAGGCAGTTGAAATTTTCATAGATGATGTATTTCTGTTGCCGCTATAACAACAAATACTAAAAACAGAATATAATTAATATTTATTTTAACCCCCTTATTCATAAACGTTTATGTGACTTTCGCCGTTTTTAGCGTAATGGTACGGAACCCTTCGTGCGCTAGTCCGACTCGCTCTTGGCCGGTTTTTTATTTTTTTATTGGTCTGCATAATAAATACTTAGATTATACTTTGAAAATTTATATCAATAATGAAATTAATTGAAACTGTTTTTCAGACTCGGATCAAGAAAAGTGGAGGGCGCTAGCGGACCGGCGCGGTACCGGGCCGCTGCTGAGAGAGAACTCGCTCAAGCTACTGGCCAACTCGACCGTGTCCGTGTTTCAGTGGAACAAGAGCTGGTAAAGTGTGCTTCTTTAAAAAAACAACGGGTTGCACTCCGGGAGTGCCGGCAGAAGTGAAAACTCAATGGCATTGTAACAGTTTTTCGATCAGGTCACGTGTCCGTCTTACGAAGCGTCTTACGCTGTCGCGAGTTTAACATATTTTTCCCATCACAAAAAGTGCACAGCGCCGCTAAAGAAGTTTTCACTTAAAAAAAATGCGTGCAGTGTTAACTTTAATTCAGAATATTGAGCGTAGTGAGAGACTAAAGGCACGATGAATTTTACACACAATGGCACAATAAATAATTATTATTCTTATTTAATTAGGTACCTATAGCATAGAGTATAAGTAAAGAAAGAGTGGTAACGCCATACATCAGTTTTATTGCTAAAATGCGCGTTATTTCGTAGTAGACATCTAACGTCAAGTAGTGGAACTATCAGTACCCCTACTTGACACCAGATGTCACAAGTGTAGCTACTCGCGAAAAATGTACAACTAACACAATTTACAACTAATATTATAAGCAGAAGCGGTTAAAATAGACTTCCAGTTAATCCGATTATAATATTAGCTGAAAATTGTTGAGCATTAGAGTTTTCGTTCGCCGAGACATCTATTGTCAACTAGCAGTACTGATAAATTCCGCTACAGGACTTTAGATGTCGACGACGAAATAACGCGCGTTTTGTAAGAAAACTGATGTATGGAGTGACCACTCTTTCTTTGCTTATATTACTCTATAGTACCTATTGATATTAAGGCGCTACTACACTACACCGCCGCGTATTGTTTACAGGTACCGCTGCTTCTGCTGCAAAGAGCCTTTTCCCGACATGGCCGGCCTCAAACAGCACACACAAACCTCACACACTCTAGAACACATCAAGAAGAAGATCATCCTACAGCAGAATCGACTGGTCAAGGTCGAAGTCACAGATTTAAGCTGCAAAATATGCCAAAAACCTGTTGAAAACTTGCCAAAATTAAAACTACACTTAGTGGAACATGACATCAAAATAGACGGCGAAGATTTACTTGTACCGTTCAAAATTGAAGATAATTTAAAATGTCAGATATGCTCAGAGAATTTTTCAGTGTTTAGGCTATTGAATATGCATATGAATAAGCATTTTCAAAAGCAAGTTTGTCATATATGTGGGGCGGCGTTTTCTAATCTAGTCTTCCTAAATTTGCATAAAACAAGGTCTCACAGACCGTTCCGTTGCAAGCATTGTAACGAAATATTTTCTAATAAAATAGATAAAAAACATCACGAGATGTCAGTCCATAATATTAAGTATGAACGGAAATTGCGTTTCCCGTGTCCATATTGTGAAGAGAGATTTTTCCAAGAAAATTTCAAAGTGCTACATATGGTGGAGAAACATGGTTTAAGAAAACCCGAGCATAAGTGTTTGGTGTGTGAGAAATCTTTTGTGACGCGAAGTTTGTGTAATAATCATATGAAAAACGTTCATATGAAGGAGAAGAATCATGAGTGTGATGTGTGTCATAACCTGTTTTATACGAAATCGGATGTGACGCGGCATAGAGTGACGCATACAGGGGAGAAGCGGTTTTCATGTACTTTATGTAGTAACCCGTTTGCGACTAAGGATTCTTTGAGGAGGCATATGAAAAGAACTCATGTTGGTTTGCATTAAATTGCTGAAGTTATGTTGCGTTTTTATTTATTTAGAACGTATTTTTTGCATTAGAAATAAGGTAAACAATCTTGATGTGTCTTTTAATTGAAAAACACATTTTAAAAATAAGTTACGGCAAATATGTAACAATTATGAATCTAATACGATCATTTATATTCTTCTGCTTTCATAAGTAATAGACTAATAGTTATTGATTTTTAAAAAGCGTTGTTCGATTAAAAGACATGTCAAGATCGCTTACCTTCTATGAAGTTCTTTCTAATGCTAAAAAAACGAACTATAGAAGAAACTGCCCATCTTTGAACCGATAAACTTTACTTTTGACGGCGAGCGTGCGTGAACTACAGGGGGCAGCACTGGAGCCGTTAGATTTTTGGTGTAAATGTGAATTGTTTAGTTTATGCTTCCGATGTAGTCCACAAGATGGCAGAACCTACTATGCACAAGAAAACGTACGAGAAAGGTAGATGTTAGCACTTGCTTTTTGGCAATGTACATGTTTGTTTCCGTTTCAGGCCACAAGATGGCAGACCCTCCATCGCGCACGGTCCCTGTACAGCTTAAATATAGTCTGTCAAACAACTTTGTCAGTAGAAAAAGGCGCAAAATTTAAGTTTTCTATGGGACCCTTCGCGCCTACATTTTTAAATTAGTAGCTTTTTTCTACTAACGGAAATGGCTAGACAGGAGCTAGACAGACTATATAAGTTACTAGCTTCTACCCTGTTCTACCCGCTATTTCGTTTGTGTAGAATTAGTATTCCATATACCATTTTCATAGTGAATTCCATTCCTCTACAGCAGTGGTGAGATACTCCTGACTTTGGACCAACTCGGCTCCGTTCGGGTTGGCATCACTTGACGTCCTATTGTGTGCTCGACCACAGATAATGACTTGATTTTTGACAACCCTAAATAGCCGAAAGGGATAGCTTTACTATAGGGTTAGGTAGGTAGTGCCATAAGTTAGAAAGGAACAGCATGATTCGACCCTAAATCGCTGTCAAACTTAGGTTTTGTAGGTAGTGTTCTTTCTGTACGATAGTAGGTACTATTCTACTTATTCTACAGCCCTTTAATTTAAGGGATGATTTCAAACAAAGGGATGAAACAAGGCAATACGAAATTAAATGCACAAATAATTTGTTTAAAATCAGATTTTTATTTACAAAAAATATTTATTCACATATGTACAAAATATAAAACATTTTTATAAGTACAGACAGACTACTGAGAAATAATTATTGGGCGTAAGCTTTAACCACTTGGCTGCCAAAGACTGACGCGTAGAATTACAGTTTTATTAATAACTTTAGTGCATTTTTTTACGATGGTACGTTGTATATTTTCGTGACGTTCAAAGGGTTAAACTGAGGACGCTTTAAAGCAGGGCTCTCCAAACCCCGGCCCGCGGGCCAAAGGGGTTGTGCACAAATCACGCGAGGTATTTTCGGCTACTTTTTGACCCCCCATCCCCCTTGGTGATATTTGGTGAGGTTTTTGGCTACCCCCCCTCCCCCCAAGCAACCTCACGTGTATTTTTTGAATTTTTTTCATTCGACCTAATTTATTTATTATGTACTCGCTATTTTGAAGTGCAGAGTGAAGATTTATGTTTAACGAAACCGAGATAAAGTATCTACTCATGTGGTAGTTTTTTTTTTCTTAGTTTCGTTTACTGTAGAAAAGTACACGTGAGGTTTCCTTATACCCCCCTCCCCCAACGTGATCTATCGTGAGTTTTTCGTGACCCCCCCTCCCCCCATCGAACCTCGCGTGATTTGTGCACAAGCCCAAATCCGGCTCGCGACGCATTCCAATCCGGCCCGCCGTCACCCAAAGCGTCCGGCACGCGGTTTCAAATAAGGTTTATATTTGCGAGATGTTGGCGTATGCGTGACACCTATCCGGAAATGTTGTATTGACTTGTGTTTTTTTTATAATTTATCACCATGGTTTATAAAGCCAATTTAGTTTTTAACATAATATTGTCTAAAATTATAGTTCGTTTTCTAGACTTAGTAATATTTATCAACCCTCTTTTTCGAACTAATAAATTTAAAGTGTACTATAGTCAGACCGTAAAAAGTCTGCAGCGATTTTGATAGCCCACGCAGTGCAAGTGTCATTTTAAACGACAGACTTCTATGAAATTATGACGTATACATAACACTTACACTGCGTGTTGGCTATCAAAAATTCGCTGCAGACTTTGTTTGGTGCGACTATAATAGTTTGAACCCTATTTATTTGTCAGTATTATTGTCCTTGCATCTGCTCCAACGTCAGCCCGACATCATTAAACAGCCTTCCATCCATCCGTCGACCGTGGCGATTCTTCAAATGCTTGCTCAACGAATATTTCATCTTGAACTTGCACGCGCAGTAGTCGCACGAGTATGGTTTTATTTCTACATCCGTATGCGTTCGTCTTATGTGCTTCCTCATACCGTGCGCTGTGAAGAAACTCATATCGCAAATTCTACATACATGGTTCCGTTCTGCATTATGTATTCTACGGATATGTAGTTTTAGATTATTAGGGGTGAGAAATGTTTTATCACAAATATTACATGTCGCTATAGGCCTTTTAGCACCATGTACTTGATAATTATGCTCTTTATATAAATATGAATACTTAAATGTTATGTTACATTCTAAGCACATACGAGAATTGTGTCTACCACCTAACTTAACTTCTTTACAAGTACATTTGTCCTCTAAGCATTTCTTGCATTTACGTAAATGTACAACGCGCCTATGTACGTCTAAGTTTTTGAAATTGATATACGCAGCTCCGCACGTCTCACAGACATAGTTAGGGAAGTGGGAGTTCATATGCATGCTCAAAAATGCAAAAGTATTGCATAATATATTACATATAGAACAGTAGTAACCGTTATCTAATTTAAACGGTATTAATAGATGTCCATCATCGGTGAAAGTGAAATCGTGAATGATTGTCAAATGCTCTTGAAGTGCTTCGATGGTTTCGCAAGGTTCTAAGCATCTAGCGCAGTGCAGCGATGATATATCAGCCTTCTTGTAGCATAGATGAGAGACCGGATTGATTTTGATCACTAATTCCTTGGTATGAGAGTGGGTTTTCGAGTGTTCTCTGAGCTGGGCCATGTCGGGGTAGGACTCGAAGCAGTAGAAACAGCTGAACTTGCCCCGGCCGGCTTTGAAGAGACACATGTTGGAGTTCCGGACGAGTTTCAGGGAGTTGGCGCGCATGTCCAGGTGGCGCTGCGTTACTTCCGTTTGGGTCTTCTTTGGCTTCTCTTTTTTTGGCTTTGGAACTGAAAGAGAAAGGTAAGAGTTAGATTATAGGGTTGATTAATATAATTATTACTCGTCCCGGCTTCGCACAGGTTACACAAAACCTTAATAAATTACATACATAAACCTTTCTCAATCTCCCATTGATAGATGAAAATCCGGTCAGTAGTTTTTGAGTTTATCGCAAACATACAACAGACAGACGCGGCGGGGGACTTTGTTTTATAGTGTAGTGATAATAATTATTAGTGTCCGACCAAAGACACAGTTACTGTAAGTTTCAGCTATCAAAAAGATTCAAAGAATTTATTATTTATTACAGTTATCCAACGGATAGACCGATTTCGATACGTATTTTTTTATGTCGATTGATAAAATCAATCCAGCAGTTTGATTTGACAGCTGCTTTGATGTATGGAATTTTCTACCACGCCGGGGTGTAGGCAGAATGATAAGGAGATGGAGGATGCGACGACTTGCGACGCATTTTATCTAAATTGGGTAGAAAGTACAAACAACCGGGGTAGAGTGGAGGAAGGGCTTTTGCCCAATAGTGGGACACTATAGTTCATTTTTTTTAGCATTAGAAAGAACTTGCAAGAAGATAAGCGATCTTGACATGTCTTTTAATTGAAAAACGCTTTTTAAAAATCAAAAACTATTACTTATGAAAGCAGAAGAATATAAATGATCGTATTAGATTCATAATTGTTACATATTTGCCGTAACTTATTTTTAAAATGTGTTTTTCAATTAAAAAACACATCAAGATTGTTTACCTTATTTCTAATGCTAAAAAAACGAAGTATAAATTAGGCTAAAAAAAAAGTATACACTAAATACTAACCAACTTTGTGCTTAGGGCTCTTAACCGAGTGCTCGGAGCCCAGCAGGCCCCGGGTGAGCTCGCTCTGCCGGAGGTTGTCAGCGAGGGCACTGATCTCCTCTCCGGCTCCGGCCACGCAGGACCCATCCTCCAGCTTTATTATATAGATCTCGTCTGTAATCAAAATATGTTATTTTAACACTGTTTAGCATCGTAAACATCATCAATATCATCATGCTAAGTGAGTGGGGAGGTCTTTTTTAGGGTTCCGTACCCAAAGGGTAAAACGGGACCCTATTACTAAGACTTCGCTGTCCGTCTGTCTGTCACCAGGCTGTATCTCACGAACCGTGATAGCTAGACAGTTGAAATTTTCACAGATGATGTATTTCTGTTGCCGCTATAACAACAAATACTAAAAACAGAATAAAATAAAGATTTAAGTGGGGCTCCCATACAGCAAACGTGATTTTTGACCAAAGTTAAGCACCGTCGGGCGTGGTCAGTACTTGGATGGGTGACTGTTTTCTTTTTGCATTTTTTTCCGTTTTCTTTTTTGCTTTATGGTACGGAACCCTTCGTGCGCGAGTCCGACTCGCA
The DNA here is from genome assembly GCF_963556715.1 of Cydia fagiglandana. Classification (NCBI taxonomy): domain Eukaryota; kingdom Metazoa; phylum Arthropoda; class Insecta; order Lepidoptera; family Tortricidae; genus Cydia; species Cydia fagiglandana. The sequence goes on along the minus strand of NC_085955.1, from coordinate 1,235,291 downwards.
CTTGCCCGGTTTTTTTCGTCTCTTCTTTTTGTAACCTGTCTTATGTAACCAGCCATTATGAGACGTAAATAAATGTATTCTATTCAATAAATCAAATGTTCGAATTTAAACTGTCGCGAGACATACTAATTTTATGGTTATAAAACTCACGTACCGGTAGAATTACAATATACGGTAGGTGGCGCAAAGAAAAAATATGAAAAGTCGAAATGAATATAACCCAAACAACACAAAACATTAATATAGATAGATAAACATACTTAAATACGTATAACCATAAACGTACATAACAAATTATATAAGCTTAGAATAAATTTAAAAGTGGAAAAATTACTGTCTTGGGTGAGACTTGAACTCACGGCTTCTGGATCGATACTCCACCACTCTGAGAGAAATTTATTCTAAGCTTAGTAGCAGTGTTAGCAGACGTTTCTGCTTGTTAAAAATTAAAAATTATATATTTAAAACTATAACAATAAGGGCTCGTGCACAAATCACGCGAGGTTCGATGGGGGGGGGTCACGAAAAACTCACGATAGATCACGTTGGGGGAGGGGGGGTATAAGGAAACCTCACGTGTATTTTTCTACAGTAAACGAAACTAAGAAAAAAAACCAACCACATGAGTAAATACCTTTTCTCGGTTTCGTTAAACATAAATCTTCACTCTGCACTTCAAAATAGCGAGTGTATTTAACGAAAATAGAAAAATAACCAATATTTTCTAAATACAACACTATTTATCCTAAAATTAGGACGAATGAAAAAAATTCAAAAAAATACACGTGAGGCTGCGTGGGGGGAGGGGGGGTAGCCAAAAATACCTCGTGTGATTTGTGCACAACCCCTTATGTATAATTACCATCATCATTGCCCGCAGTGAACTCTGTGAAGTCGAAATCCTCGTAGGAGAGCTCCACCTCCTCCTCGCACACCTCCATCTTTATGTTTCCATCTGCTGTCACCTCTTCTGTAATGATCAGATATTATGTTTTAACCTTTTGGACGCCAATGACCGATATATCCGCACTGCAGGTTCAACGCCAAAGACTGATTAATCGGTCACAGACCACAGAGCAACATAGACCTATGCGCATATGCATAAAGTTCAATTTCAGTTTTGACACTTCGGTGACGTCGCGTGACAGCTTTTGTGTTTGACACGACGTCGAAAAGGTTAAACCCAACCCAAAATAAATTAATAAAATAATTATTATATTGAAATTTAGATCATTAATGGAACAAAGTTGCTTTCATTTGATCTTATAAAAGCTAATTCAATTCTAATTTCTAATACCATTAATTCAAAGAGTGTCAATTTTATATTGCCAAAACCCTAAAAAAATCTGATTATGGATAGAGTTAGACCAAGATAAATCGGCAATTTGGAAATCTAAATGATAATGAAATTATCTGTATCGGACCGTTTTGCTTTTTTGGCTAATTGATATCAGTTTTGAATACCACGCCTCGCATTGCGGCATAGTCAATGAGGCCATTTTGGCCATTTTTAAAGGGCCTTAAAAAACAAAAATATCAAAAAAAGCTAAAGGTTAATCTGTGTTGAAAAAATCATTGCTCTAGCTTCAAAACCCACGGAGGAAACAGTTGAGTACGTTTGTATGGAGCAATGACCACTCCTATTGGCTCTTAAATAATTAAAATAAATCATACCATCACTGTCTGACTCTATCCTTGTGTTCTTCAGTTTCTGCGTGATAGCCTTCCCGGCTTCTATGACTTGAGCCTTGAACGCGGCTGCTTCTCGCAGCCTTAATATGCAGTCCTCGCAGATCTGACACTTGCCGCCTACATCTTCATATGATATCTGTTGGATATATTAAAAGCGAGTCTTAGACTAGCAAGAACTTGCATGTAATGGGGTTGGCCGATTAATAAAGGCTAAAGATTATGGACCCAAAGTTCAATAAAATATGATCATTTAATATAACATAATTAAATGTAAAAATGATTCATATATTGGTACCTAACTCAGTGTCAGTAGTATTATTATAGATTGAAGTTAAGTACCAAGAAATATTAATACTATCACCCTGCACACTAATTTTAGCATCTGCAATGTTTAAATTGTATTTTTGCAAGCAATACTACGCAAAAACCCAAACTTATTAGCTAAGTTAACCGAGCAACTTAATAGACACACACGAACATACAACGTATGAAAATAAAATGTTTTAGTACGCCTGGATGCTGTAGTTGTATAAATTAGTGCTGAATTCAAACGATTATGACCAAATAACTTACGAAAATATTGAACGTATCGAGCAACATATCGGAATAGACTTCTTTGCGTCCATCCTCCTCGTATTCCTCAGAAATATCTTTGTCACAACCCACTGCGAGGCAACACCGGCACAAATCTAACTGCCTCATGATTAATATCAAAGAAACATTATTCAAAAATTAAAACCGAAAGAAATCACTTCGACGTGAGCGCCCGCCATTACAGAGCTGTATTTCCGTGGTTAAAAAACAACAAACGCGTTTTCTGACAGATAACGCTTAATATGTCACGTAATGACTTTAAACTTGTAGAAATAGTAGATTTATATCAAATTTAACATTATATTATATTACGGTGCTGAAATTAAAGAAATAATGAGTATTTTTTACGATTTCTAATACATTATAAATACGACTGTAGAAAATTGACCAGTGAAAATCAAGCTATTTTAATACTGTCCAATCAAAAGTAAGCTAATATTTAGTGACCAATCAGCACGTGTTTTGTTTAGAGACATCTAGCTAATGTACCCATAATCAGCCAGCCACATCGATACACAGTAGTTACACTGAGTGACGGTAGATGGCAGTACTATTACTACATAATTTAGTACTCTGTAACTAGATGGCGGAAAATAACTAAATTTAGTAAATTAGTATTTCGATTTCTATATTAATTCTTGTGCTCGATTATCGGCTTCACTTTAAAAGTTTAATTAAGTACCTTTGTACTATAAAACGAAATACCTACATTAAGAATCATGACTCAGAATTTGACATAATTAACTATGATTTTTCGAGTTAGAATATTAGTGCGTCCTTATTAATAAAATAAATAAAATAATAAAATTCATTTATTTCGGACCATAGAATCCATATCGTAACTATTACGTACACAATAAGGTACATACCTACATAATGAGCTCACCAAGCCAGTTTTGGTCATCTACCTATAATCATCATCATCATCTCAGCCTATATACGTCCCACTGCTGGGCACAGGCCTCCTCTCGAGCGCGAGAGGGCTTGGGCTATAGTCCTCACGCTAGCCCAATGCGGATTGGGGACTTCACATACACCTTTGAATTTCTTCGCAGATGTATGCAGGTTTCCTCACGATGTTTTCCTTCACCGAAAAGCGACTGGTAAATATCAAATGATATTTCGTACATAAGTTCCGAAAAACTCATTGGTACGAGCCGGGATTTGAACCCGCGACCTCCGGATTGCAAGTCGCACGCTCTTACCGCTAGGCCACCAGCGCTTCCTACCTATAATAATATGCTATAAATAAAATAAAAAGTACAATTATATTCTTCTGTAGTGGTTTAATTCAGTCGTTTACAGAATAATTTACAATTCAGTCTATCTAGCTGTAGGTAGTGTAGGTACATCAGTCACATTCTACCCTAACCAGGACTATAACCGCGAAAATCGAAGTTCGCAAATTGCGGGGATCTTTCTCTTTTACTCCAATAACGGCGTAATTAGAGTGGCAGAGAAAAATGCCCGCAATTCGCGGTAGCCTCTCAGAAGTTTACTGGATCGATTAGTACTAGATTAGTTAACAATTAATACATAGGTACATAACATACTAATATTGCTAATATACATATGTGTACACCACTCTTACCACTTTTTCTTTACTTATATTACTCTATGGGCCGGCCGTTATCCCAAAGCCGCGAATTCAGATCTCATTCAAAGTCATATTTATAATTTTTCCTTAATTTATAAGATATTGAACCTTATAGTCACAATTATGTCCTCTGCTCACATCCCACTAAGTATGTCCGTGCTGGCGCCTCAAATGCCTTCTCAAAGAGTCCTTCCCCTTAAATTTACTCTCACAAATGCCACAAACATACGACTTTTCATCTAAATGCGTCTTCTCATGCCTTTTCTGATCACACTTGGTAAAAAACCTCATCTCACAAGCGTGACATGGAAAATTCCTCTCTCTAACATGCACGGAACGTATGTGAATCTTTAAATTTTGCTGATTCGGAAACGTTTTTGGGCATATAGAACACTTGCTCAACTGTCGTTTCGCGCCGTGCTCTAAGATTTTATGCTCGATCAGCTGATACGTGTAAAGGAACGTTTTACCACAGATAAGACAATACCTTTTTGACATGGAACTGTTATGGTGTGTCCTCATGTGTCTAACGCGCGCGTAACTTGTTAAAAAAGTTTCAGAGCATAGACTACATTTTTTTTCTTTATGCTGCGTTTGCATATGGATTCTTAGACTTATTCTATTTATGTAAGAATTTCCGCATATTTCGCATACATTGTTTGAATAATGGTTATTCATATGAACGGATAGTCTCATGTATGTGTTGAATTTTTCACTACATAAAACACATTTGAAGGAATCCTGTAGTTTGTACGGTATTAAAAAATGTTCAGTGACTCCAAATTTAATCTCATGGTTTTCTATGAGGTGTTTTTTCAAATCGTTCAAATCCAAGCAAGCTGCTCCACATTTGGTGCATTCTAAATTTGAAATATCTGCATTTTGGTATGACATGCCTCTCAAGCGATTGAATTTGGCTTTTATCGCCTCTGCATTAGAGTGTATTTTCGAATGTTCTCTTAAATCTTTTATGCTAAGAAATGCTTCTTTGCAGACAAAGCAGCCATATTTGGTTTTCAAAGATTTGAATAGACAAAGATTGGAGTTGAATACTAGTCTCAAAGAGTTTTCCTTTAAGTCCTTGTGGTTTTGTGATTCTGGTTGTTTTAAATTTTGCTGCACACTCTTTTGATAACCTGAGAAAAGAAATAGAACATAATTCAAATTCATTTTATAACATTTATAAACCTAAAGTTTATAGTTATTACTGTTATTAGGTATACAATGGGTCATTGGGCCATTAATTACATAACACGAATTTCAAGGTTTTTTGACCCCTCCCCCCTCATTGTCACACTTGGTCACATTCTGTGCATTTGGCAGACCCAGACCCCTCCTCCCCTGGTGTGACGTCACATTTTTACAACGAATTCGACGTATCGAATCAAGTAGGTTGTACCTATTATTAATATTTTATCAAAATATTTTTGAAAAAAGAAATATTAGTAATTTTATAACCCAAAACTGATTAGGAAAGAAAATTAAACGAATAAAAATTATGATTTTCGTTCCAAAAATTTGTTATTTAACTGTACAGCGAATTAATAAGTTAAAGTGACATCACAAAGTTTGTGACTCCCCCCCCCCCCCCCTCCCGCCTGTCACAACATGTCACATTTTCTTGACCCCCTCCCCCCCTAAATGTGTGATGTAATTAATGAAAAATGGATACCCCCAACGGAAATTTAAAAAGAATCTATATAAATAATCGTGAACCGGTTTGACGGTAGACCTAAATGAAATTATGCTCAATCGAAAGAGCTTGAAAAAATATCACTTTTGAATCGAGAACATGTATCCGCAAAATTCGTATTGTCGAGTATTTTGCATTTAAAAGTGAAAAAATTTCGACAAAGAATGCAAATGTTCAATTTGTTGTTTGACATTTGACAGCTCTATGGTTTCGTTCAGAAATTGTAAATATTTTTACGTCCGTCATGCATGTTGGACAGATTGCTGGTGAGAGTGTGGGTAAGCCTATTAAAAAAAAACGACTACTGTCAGTGTAAGATGACACTGGTGACAGATGACATGTATTGTGCATTGATTCAATTGATTGACGGGTAAAACCATGGTAAAACCAAAACTTTGTGCTTTACCAGTCTGAAATTAATTAATTTTCAGTAAAGGGTCTAAATGTTTGTGACTAACCTAAGCCCTCCTACGTGTACACGCTCGACGCAGCTAGCCAACTTTATTGTCACGCGTGCAATAGAGTACCTATTAAAGGCCAAGTTCGGCCTGGCCAGCCAGGGTTCACGCTAGACAACGTCAACGATTTATTTGGGGTCGCCGTCATCGAAAACGATGAGGAGGAGGAGGACTATACTTACTAACGATGACACGGCACCGCCGCGTAAAACAAACCTATGCCGAAAATCGTGAGTATCTTTGACCGACATAATTTTTTCAATCTTTTATTATTGTTGTCATGTTGTTGACAAATAATTTTGTTACCTGAACAAACCTTGCCACAAACGCTGAAAAACAATGCAACGAAGGGCGGTTCGTAAAGATTTATTTACTGTATGTAACTATTCTCACGGTAAAATATTTGCCAGGTACCATACCAAGCTAATAGCTTTGCCGACTGTACACAAAGTACTTGCAAATATAATATGCAGCAGATGCATACATATAATGTGATATAAATATATGTAAGTCATATAAATCTTGGTAAGTGCTTTTCCTAAGATTAAATCTAAATTGAACTTTAATGTGCTGTGTCCACACACATGTATCCATGAATCATTATTATTATTTTATGTAGCTACTTAAGATGTATAAACTCTTTCTATCACCCAAAAAAAATGTGAAATTATTCCTTGCACCATTCCACTATCCCGCCGGGTTAGGCGGGGTTGAGCGGTTAAACCTGGAGTTAAGTTACCATGGTTACCAGTACAGTTTGACACTGTTAGGCTCAGTTGCACCATTCCACTAACCTGGGGTTAACGGGTTAAACCTGGAGTTACCATGATTACCAGTACAATTTGACATTGGGTTAACGGTTTGACCGCTTAGCCCCGGGTTATTGATATGGTGCAAGTGGGCCTTCACAACAGAATAAATAATAGTACTAGATGCAGAAGATTCACTCTTTAACAAAATGTGTCTGTTACGATCAGCACAGATATGACCGCTAGGTGGCGACAGTGCCACGCGCGGCTTATGGCTTTCCCCAAAATTAGGGCGGAACAGATGTACTTTTAGCTACCTGTGGCAAAGCGACGAAATCACGGAGTGAGCCACGCCTGCCTTCACGGTTTAAATGCTTAACCCCGGGTTAGTGGGATGGTGCAAGTGGCTCTAATCCTCCCTTCCAGTTCCAGTTATACTTTTAAAATCTGTATTTATATACCCATACAATATTCATTTTTTGCAGATAGTTTCAAGTATTTTGAATGCTGTAGTTAGAAGACTGCCAGACAAATGTGGATTAATAAGGTTGTGGAGATAAAAAAAAATACATCCACACTACAGCATCCGAAATCTCAAAATCATTTGCTTCTATATCGAAGAGCTCTCTGGATTTTTTTGATGACTTTCCGGTATGTATAATGATAATTATATGCATAAAGTTTTGTTTCTTATGGACATGTATTTATTACATTAGGTATTTTATTTTTATTTAAGGTCACTTATCTTGACATAAATGCTGAAGGAATTAATTATGTCACTTTAAAAGGAGACGAAGAGCGGGACGGTATTATAAAACAAAGTTAAACATCACGGCCCGAAGACCACCCAAATGATGAAAATGTATTAACTAGGTTCAGTTCTTTTCAAATTTGTATTAAGGGGAGAAAATCCAAAATTAAAATTCAGATAAAAACTTTAATGTTTTAAGAAATTGTAAGTCATTTCAAGTTTTAGACATTTTGAAACAAAAAAATGTTTTGAGAAGAATGTGTTTGACAGATGGTAAAGCTGCGGTTTCTCCTGGGATGTGGGGATGCATAGCGAGGAATGTGTTTGTAAGAACCAATACAAATTGTCCTCCAGGACTGCGCTCAGTGAGGATAGGTAATTGAAGTAATTCTAATATTCACTCTAAAGAAACAAATCTACCTCTCTACGCATCCTTGCACATCTCTGATGGAATCATGGTCCTTGCTAATCTTTGGTGGAATACCTCATAGCCTTACTATACTTGGTTTTGTGAAAGGCTAACTTTATATGATATACTTAGTTTAATTCGTTTATTTATATGTATTTAATTCCAAAAGACTGATTGTTGTAGTAAATTGTACTATTTTTATATAAGATATATTTTTTGTAAATTCAAGTAAAAATAAATAAAAATAACGTCAGCATGTCTTTTTATAAATCGTCAGGTGAATTGAGATGAAATTGTACTCACAACTTCCATACTGACATTTTAGTGCCATGACGGGTGCATGAAATTTGGGTTCCCTCCTTTGAGATGGAAAAGTGGGTTAGTCCGTTAGGGGCTATTCATAAATTTCGTCATTTCAAATAAGGGGGAGGGGGTCTGGACATCGGATGATGCTAGCATGACGTAGGAGGAAACGGGGTCATTCGAAGCATGATTTTTGGATGATTTTAGGGGGAGGGGGGGTCAAAAATTCAAAAATGGTCAAATACGATGACGTAATTTATGGACAGCCCCTTAGGTGAGAGGTACAGAACCGAAATGCAACAAGTAAGCGAATACGAATTATATACGAGCGAATTACTCAATTCAAAATTAGTACCTATTATTATACTTACTTTTCATAATATATTTTGATGGCTATTTGACCTGTTGGTGGCTTTTTTTTTAACAAACGTATCTACATATTTCCATGGACGGGTGCCACTACGCTAATAGATTTGATGACTGTACCAACATGTTTTAGGTTAGATGACTGCAATCCCCAAGAAAACGAACTGTTGCCAGAAAAGTGGGTTAGGTTAGGTTAGAACTGCGACCCCAAGAAAACAAACTGTTGCCCCAAAGGTGGGTTAGGTTAGAACTGCGACCCCCGAGAAAACGAACTGTTGCCAGAAAAGTGGGTTTGGTTACGTTAGAACTGCGATCCCACGAAAACAAACTGTTGCCAGAAAAGTGGGTTAGGTTAGGTTAGAACTGCGACCCCACGAAAACAAACTGTTACCTGAAAGGTGGGTTAGGTTAGGTTAGAACTGCGACCCCCGAGAAAACGAACTGTTGCCAGAAAAGTGGGTTAGGTTAGGTTAGAACTGCGACCCCACGAAAACAAACTGTTGCCTGAAAGGTGGGTTAGGTTAGAACTGCGACCCCCAAGAAAACGAACTGTTGCCAGAAAAGTAGGTTAGGTTAGAACTGCAACCCCGAAGAAAACGAACTGTTGCCAGAAAAGTGGCTTAGGTTAGGTTAGAACTGCGTCCCCACGAAAACAAACTGTTGCCTGAGAGGTGGGTTAGGTTAGATTAGAACTGCGACCCCCAAGAAAACGAACTGTTGGCAGAAAAGTGGGTTAGGTTAGGTTAGAACTGCGACCCTACGAAAACAGTTGCCTGAAAGGTGGGTTAGGTTAGAACTGCCACCCCCAAGAAAACGAACTGTTGCCAGAAAAGTGGGTTAGGTTAGATTAGAACTGCAACCCCCAAGAAAACGAACTGTTGCCAGAAAAGTGGGTTAGGTTAGGTTAGAACAGCAACCCCCAAGAAAACGAGCTGTTGCCAGAAAAGTGGGTTAGGTTAGGTCAGAACTGCGACCCCACGAAAACAAACTGTTGCCTGAAAGGTGGGTTAGGTTAGGTTAGAACTGCGACCCCCAAGAAAACGAACTGTTGCCAGAAAAGTGGGTTAGGTTAGGTAAGAATTGCGACCCCACGAAAACAAACTGTTGCCAGAAATGTAGTAAACAAAATTACTACCTCCATCATTGAACTGTACATCTCGAAAAAACTACCTACGTAACGAAATAAAATGCTACTGTAATTTGTACCATGAGTAGTTGAGTACTATATTATTAGGGTATTTAGTAGTATGCATCACAATATTAGGCGAAAAATAATTTATGCCTATCAATACATTCGACATAACAATAAAAGACATTTTGAAACATGACCAACTAAATATTTTGCCATACAATAATATTGTAAATAATCATTTGCGACATGTTATATATATGCGAAACATTGGTTTGCCATCTGATAGTTTTGCCAAATGATACTATGGGAAAAATAGTTTGGGAAGTGATAATTTGCCATACAATTTTCGGCCACATATTAGTAAACCAGTTAAACTGTATGATGGATTTAAAGTTATCGGAGATGAGATAGGTATGTAACTGCCTTGATGAAGGTTTGAAGTATTAAAGTAAATAATTACTCAATTCAAAATTAGTACCTATTATTATAATTTATTTTACCCGAGCGAAGCCGGGTTTTCATCTAGTAGAATATAATTGCCCCTTTCAACTCTCACCTTTACTTTTTCTTTCTTCCAATAGGCTTGTTTCTTGCACTAAACTTGTTTCATCATCATCATCATCATGGAAACCCACAACCTCAGTATCATGCGCTACAGAAGTCTTCTTGTTATCATCATAAAAGCTATTCTTGGAGTTCAGTTTTATGACATAAAGACCTGAAAAATTAACGAACCATAGTTACAAAAATAAATATGTCACATTTATCCTCCTAAGGCACAAGGTCCCACCTATAGTATTTATTCAGTTCGATGAAATTTAAATCATATTTAATTGGAATAGAGTCGTATTTCTTTTGTTTCGTTAAATTTTCAATTAAAACCAAAATCAACTCTATTCACTGCACTAAGGGTTCAAACTACAGGCGCAAATTTTGGATTTTCCATTTGTATGGCTGGGCCTTAGAGGTTAAATTTTATAAGTAATACTTTTGTTACTAATGTCACCATTTTTCATTTATACTGTACTTAAACTGTCATGCACACACCGACATCATTGTTACATACAAGCAAATATATTACTTTGACAGTATTATTATAGCCTCTTTATTTCCATAACTCTATTTTTTAGTTTCTGTTAAAATATGTTTTTATGCTGTTGTTTCTGTTGTTTTTCCTCCTTTCGTGAGGTATGGATCCCGTTTGGGTAAAGGCCTCCTCCCATTTCTTCCATAAATGTCTGTGTTTGGCATTGTACATCCAGTCTTTTCCTGCAACCTCTACTATGTCATCAGTCCACCGTTTGACTGGTTTGCCAACTTTCCTCTTGGCTGGTAATGGTCCTTTCCATCTTGTTGTTAGTGTTGTCCATCTGTCATCTGTGTATCTTGAAATATGTCCTGCCCATTGCCATTTGAGCTTAAGGGCTTGTGTGAGCGCATCTTTGACGTTTGTTTTTATTCTTATAGTGTCGTTTTTAATTTTGTGCATTTTGTTTATTCCCAGTATGCTTCTTTCCATGGCTCGTTGTGTGGTGTTTATGTTTTGTTTGATCTTATTGGTGTAAGTCCACGTTTGACATCCGTATAATAAACTAGGCAGAAGGCATGTGTCCATTACTATTCTTTTTATCTTCATACTAAATTTTCCTTTCAGAATTTCTTTGAATGACCAAAACTTTCGCCATGTAATATTTTTCCTTCTATCTACCTCTTCCTCGTAATTAGTCCGTGAAAAGGAAATTTGCTTGCCCAGGTATATGTATTTCTTTACATATTCAATTGTATTTCCTTTTACATTGATGGGGGTGTCAAGGCTATTAGTCATTACCTTCGTTTTGCTTCTGTTCATTTGTAAGCCTACTTCATCGCTTTCCTTGTCTAGTGTCTGTAACATATTTTCTAGTTGTTTAGCTCTTTCTGCAAATATGATTATGTCATCTGCAAACCGCAGGTGCGTTAGGCGACATCCATCAATGTTAATACCATATCCAGTCCAGTTTATGTTTTTAAAAATATTTTCTAGTACGGCAATGAAAAGCTTGGGTGACAGAGGGTCGCCTTGCCTTACTCCTCTTTCAATTTTGATATGATCTCCTCTTCTTTCAAGTTTAACTCTGCTTGTGCTATTTGAGTATATGTGTTTGATGATATTTATGTATTTCTGTTCTACTCCTGACACTTTTAGTGCGTTCCAGATTGAGTTGTGACTGATGCTGTCAAAGGCTTTGCTGTAGTCAACAAAAGCAACATATAGTGGTTTCCTGAATTCATTAAATTTTTCAATTAGTTGTTCCACTACATGTATATGATCGGTTGTGCTAAAGCCTGAGCGGAAGCCTGCCTGTTCTCTTGGTTGTGCGGTGTCGATTTTTATAGCAATTCTTTTCAGTATAATCGATGTGAAGAGCTTGTAGACACTTGTCAGTAGGCTAATGGGTCTGTAATTTCCAATATCTAATGGGTCTCCTTTTTTATATATTAGTACTATATCAGAAGAGCACCATTGTTTTGGTACTATTTCAAATTCTAGTATCATATTAAATAGCTTTTTTAAGCGTTTAAGTAAAATTGGAGCTCCTAGTTTAAGGCAGTCATTTGTTAGCCCATCTGGGCCTGGGCTCTTCTCATTTTTCAGTTTCTTTATGTGAGAGAGTACTTCATCTTCATCAATTGGTTTAACTATGTTGCACCCATTGCTGGTGATATTGTGTTCTTGCTGTAACGGTGTATTTTCTTTCTTGCTGTAGAGTTCTCTATAAAACTTAGTTGCGTGTTCTAATATCTCCTTCCTTGATTTGGTCTCGCCTGAGCTGTTCTCTAATTTTTGTATCCAATTTTTATGTAGAGACATTTCCTTGTAAGCTCTTTTGGTACTTCTGCGTGTATGTATGTTCCTTGTAATTATCTCTTCCCTGTAATTATTGTAGTCCTGTTTTATTGCTTTGTTAGTAATTTTAAACATTTCAGTGAGTTCCTTTTTTTGATCTTTAGTTTTGTTTTTAAGTTGTATTAATTCTGTGCGTTTCTTGATTAGTTGTTTTGTGTGATTGCTAAGTATTGTATGTTGTTTCCTTCTAGTTTCTTCGTTAGTTTGTAAGCTGCGCAATATATTCTCTTCCAGGTAGTTGTAATATGTTTGAACACTTCCCGGCACATTGGTTAATTCATCGCTAAGATTTGTTTTTAAATTTTCTATATAGTTTTTAATTTCGTCATCAGTTTTAGGACTTATTATCTGGTTTTTATAATTTTTTCTGTTTTTACTTTTATGACATAGACTGAATGTTGCTCGAAGTAGTCTGTGGTCTGAAGAGAAGTTGACTTTGTTTAAAACTTCCATGTTTTTTACCATATGATGTTTGTTAGTCATAATAAAATCTATCTCATTTTGGATTTTTTGGTTGGGAGATGTCCATGTCCAACGCTTACTGCTTTTTTTCTTGAAGAGTGTATTGACGATTAGTAAGTTGTGTTCGAGAGCATAGTCTATTAGTAGTTGACCCCTCGTATTGCGTTCTCCGTATCCATAATTTCCAAAACATGGGCTTTCTTCTTTCTTAGGCTGTCCAATTTTCGCGTTAAAGTCACCCATTACTATGAGGTTCTCATCCGCTAGACTGTGTGCTTTCTCCAAGTCGTTATAGAATGCTTCAACAACTTCATCTTGTGCTGTATCTGTTGGGGCGTATGTCTGGATAATTGAGATGTTAAAGTCTTCTATTTTCAGTTGTAGCAGGGCAACCCTTTCAGAGATCCCTGTAAAATTATGTATTTTGTGTTTATGTTCCTTCTTAATTAGAAATCCCACGCCATGTAAACCTTTTGTTTCACCAATGTAACACAGAATGTAGTCCTGGTATTCTTCGATTTGGCAGCCATTCCTCTTAACTTCAGATAGTCCTAGCACATCAAAGTTGACGTTTTCTAGTGCATGCATGAGTTGCAGGTATCGCTCATTTGATGAGAGGGATCGGACATTATATGTTCCTATACGTATAGTAGTATTCAAATTTAAACACTTTTTAGCCTTCATATGTGTGTGTGTATTTGTGGGAGGGTATTGGTCGCAATCCCCACGATGACCAATCGGCTTGGGGAGTATGACAGTATATGCTTAATTAAAATTTAAAACCAAAAATATTACTTTGCTAATCCGCGAAAAGATAACGTGCTAGTCAATACTTACTTGTGTATTTTTTACATGCAATTAATGTTCCCACCCTCCCAGCGCTGCTAGAATAAATACACAAATAAATATAACGAACCACCACCAACACCAAAAGAACAATACTCGACACGTGTATGGCCTCTCTACGCACGTGTTTCGTGTGTTTGTGTGTAGTATAATATACATATGCTTACAATAGCCACTCATGCTATCTTAAAAGTTGCTAGCTTGTCATTCAAATGGTTTAAAATGAAATCCCCTACAAAACTTTTGGCAATGCACTTGTAGCCCTTTGGTGTTGAGGGCCCCCCCACATCTGGCGTCTTTCGAGCGTCGGCGTCTGTCGGCGTCGGTCCAGCGCTATGGAAAATGACGTCGCTGCACAGTTGCGTCGACGTCGGCCATAGAATTGTAGACGCCGACGCTCGAAAGACGCCAGATGTGGGGGGGCCCTCAATGTTATATTGAAATATTGTCAAAAAACTGTTTAAGTCATAGTATGTATAGGTTACTCTATGGTTTACTAAACAAATTAGTGCTGCACTCTGGCGGCAGAACATTGCATTGCAGTAATACTCCCTATTGCTCACCATTGAATCTTAAATGTATATACCACGTAAGTGCTATGGTGCTATACTGTTAACTTATGTGTAAGTTTTTAATAAATAAATAAATAAAATCAATCAGGCTGGTTTCTTGTTTGCCTGCTACATCATAAAAAAAAGTTACTTAATATGAACTTCACTTTACCTGTATTTTCAACGGGTTGTGGCCCTTCATCAAATTCCACACTAATTTTGTCATCAAAATCATCACAGTAGTAATTTTCTACTTTCAAATGTGCTGACGACAAGTAGTTGATAGATTTTATAACTTTAGTTTTGAATTCTGCGGCTCTCCGCAATTCAGTTACACACTGTTCACAAATCTTGCTGTTTTGGATGTCTTGTGGTGCCTAAAATTCATACCATTTATTATAAATGCAAAAATCACTCCCTGTTTGTTACTTTCGCCTTCATATTAAAATATTGCATTTCTTGTCTTGTTTTGAAAATTGACAAATGTATCTTTACACCTAAGGGCCCCCCCACATCTGGCGTCTACAATTGTATGGCCGCTGCTCGACGCAACGTCGACGCAGCGTCGACGCAACTGCGCAGCGACGTCATTTTCCATAGCGCTGACCAGACGCCGACAGACGCCGACGCTAGATGTGGGGGGGCCCCAAAACACCTAAAAGATTTGGATTATTTAATATAGAGATAGTTTGAGACGACATGAGGTTGAGATCTTTCGTAAGTTTCAGTAGCTCAGTTTGTTAAGAGAGATTGGAGCGGTATTCCAAAAGATTGCAATTTCGAGTCTTGCCTGAAACGGTGAATTTTCCATTTATCCTTTAACTAGCGACCCGTCCAAGTTTCTCACGGGTTACACAAAACCATAACAAATTATACACTTAAACCTTCCTTTAGAATCACTCTAATGGTAGGTGAAATCCGCACGAATATTTTCAGTTTTAGTAGGTTATTGTTAACATACATACATATAAACAGACAGATAAGGCGGTGGACTTTTATAAGTTGTAGTGATTTAATAATCATGCCAAGAAGAAACAGCCTCTCACGTGGTGTTGGAATGCAGCGGATTGGCCCCATACAGGGCAAAACATCTCGGATCCCCGAGTGACCTCCCCGAGGTCCTACTCAACATCAAAGGTTTGATAGGATTCCTCGAGGAGCTGGGCTGGCAAGACTAGCCCACCCCCTATCACGCAAAATAGGCGCAAGACGTCGAGTTGCGGAAAATCGCCCGAGCTACAATACAATACAATACAATAATCATGCCATTATGATAGGTAGACAGTGTTGATGTCGGCGGCCGATCGTAAGATAAGGCAGATCGTAATGTTCCTGTGTATTGTTTTGAGGAGTCACATGAAACCAATATATAGGTAAGATAGGTTGCTTCCGATGCCCTTAGGACAAACTGCCCAGAAATAGGAGCCTCGCGTAGCGGGGCTCCGTCGACTCAGGGAACGAGTCAAAATGTTTCAGTCAAAGATTTTCACGTTTGACGATATGCCTAGGAATTTCACGATATGCCTGATCTTACGATCGGCCGCCGACATTGACACAGGGTTTAAGCGCAAACATAATAGTACTTACGGTTACATTATAAGTTTTCAATAATATCTCAGAATACATTTGATTCTTTCCTTCATGGTAATGTTTATGGAAAATGTCTTCCGTGCCTTCTGGCCCTAGGCAGAACAGGCACGTATTCGAAGACATAATTATATGATTTTCGTCAATCTATGTTGATATTCTAATGTTTCATTTAAATCTGATACGAAACAATTTCCGATAATGTTTTGACAGAAAAGTGCGTTCAATAACGGCAGGGTGAACATGTTCAACTATTGGAATTGCGATTTTATCACACTTCGACATACTACTTTGTTAATATTAAGTAAAACCAACAAAAAACACACAAACAAAAATTTACTCCTAATCAATGTTGTAATTAAACTCATGAATTCAAAAAATTGCAAGGAGTTCGAAACAGAAATATTGTAATTTTTGAACGCACTCATAAGTAGTCACAGACAGTCATGGACTTATAAGATGGACTGCACTGTCACTTTTTTTGCCATACTAAATTGAACTTTATCACCGAGCTAGAAAGACGTTCGTACCAGACTAGAAAAAACGGTCCACTTGAGATAGCAAAGGTGGGTCGCGGTGTCTCACTCGCACGTGTTGCCAATGTTAAAAATATACCATTGTGGTAGTATTTATATCAATATACTACTCAAATTAAGAGCCCTTCAACGTGCACACTAGCGCCACAGCTAAATAATCGTGGTTATTTAAATTTAACGAAAGATATTGAAAAAAGGGGGCCGCTACGTACTGTATTGTGTATTTAAGTACCCTTTGAATACATCAAACTAGTTTTTGTGTTGCTGGTTTCGTCGATCTAGGAACTCAAAACAAAAACGGCCGTTTTAACTTTGGACGCATAGATTGACGAATCCAGCAACATAAAAACTAGTCTGATGTATTCAAAAGGTACTTATATACACAATACAGTACGTAGCGGCCCCCTTTTTTCAATATCTTTCGTTAAATTTAAATAATCACGATTATTTAGCTGTGGCGCTAGTGTGCACGTTGAAGGGCTCTTAAATAACTTCTTATATTATTTAAATGCTATATTCAGAGTAAGGTTTTGATATCTTTTAAGAAATTTGTAAATAAGTATGATGTCAATATTATTAACTGATTTAACCAAGCATGTGGACAACAAAAAAAACATTAATTTTGGTGTGGTAGACATTGTAGAAACTTTGAATGTTAATTGGTATCCCTATCGTCATGACATGTTATCAAAACACGTGAATGCAAAATTTCCTAAAAATGGTGAAAATATGTTGCGTTAAAGGTTGTGGGAGTGAAAGAATTTCTAATTGTGGAATATTGTTTCACCAGGAAGCCACAATTATTACATTTTGCGATAAAAATACAAGACAACATTGTCAAACTCATTAGGGTGACTATGATGTCGGCACGATGAGAATCAGTGTTACACAATTTTTATTAGGTACTTAAGTAAGTTTATATAAATAGGTATGTATTTATTTCGGCATGTTTAAATTGGTGAAATGAGAGCCAATACAGAATAAATAATTACCAAAATTGAAATCCAAAGTCCTTAAACATTACAGACACATTCATGCATTGTTATAATAATAATAAACACATTGATAATAAAAGAAAAATAGAACTTTATCGTAATTTACTGACTTTTGGGACGATAACAGAAACGTTACTGGGAATTTACCCTCTTTGGAAAAATTACTAAGAACGGCACATCACTAATTTCTTTACATTTCACGACTCTTCTCTTTTCGCACAGGTGGCCTAGCACCGTGAACACCGAAGTTCGCAAATTACGGGCATCTTTCTCTTTTACTCCTATAAAGGAGTAATTACAGTAACAGAGAAAGATGCTCGCTATTTGCAAACTTCGATGTCTATGGTCCAGTGACAAGCGTCCTAGTTAAAAACGATAGCAAGCGGGCGTAGCGGACCCACGCGACCGTCAGGCAATTACGAATTTGCCCTAAGACCGAGTAGGCCCGGGCCTAGGGCGGCCAGATATTTTGGGCGGCAGGCTATATGATGGGTGCTGAGAAAGGGGGGGCGGCTAGAGCTTGCTATGTAGGGCTTGGGGCCTAAGGCGGCAAAGACTGTATGTAATTCCTCCACTGTCCAGAGAGCCTATCCCGTTGCGTCTTTGTCGCACTTGTAAATTCGTACGTAAGTGTGACAGAGAGGCAACACGTCGAACATGGTTCACAGTAGACCCTCTGGTTCTGTCAGCGTATTTGTCTCTCTATCTCTCTCACTCATACCTGTGTTCTTGACAGACGTTACGGCGGACCACCTTCCTGACGATCGACCATGTTCGTGATCCAGTACCTACGCCTACTAGTAACAGCTTTTCTTCTTCACTTGGTCCCTCAATACTGAGGATCGTGACATCATATCCTTCTGTTGAAGACCAGGTTCCTCCATAGGGTTCTCTTCCTCGCCAAGCGCATGGCCTCGTGCAGTTTTAATTGCATAGGTGCCGTAATGTGAACATACCATTTAGAACAACTAAATTAAGTACCTAAGGTTGTGTGAAGCGTTTTATAGAAGAGAAAAAACTATATCCATCCCTTTTTAGGCGAAAAGAGAGTATGATTTCTATTACTAATATAACTATGCACGATTAAGGAAAGATCCTGGTCAAACTATATATTTAAATGTTATCCTAATATCCCACATACATAAGACGTATGGTCACCCTAATTAGAAAGAGATACAACGGCCCACCTTGACTATCTCATGTGGACACACTTTTTGGCCAATGTCCGCCATCCAGTTAATCTCTACGTCCGTGCAGACAGTTCACACCAGTATTTTCTTTATAAAAACATACAATTATTAAAAATAACAACATACTCTGGCAAACCCACTTTTCATTAGTAAAACGCGCTAAATTCAAATTTCTATGAGAACGACGTAATGACACGTCCAAAACATTGTTTTACTTGACTAATTCCTGTCGCTCTACCCGAGACGTTTTAGTTTTATTTTTACTGGTTGTCGGTTGAGCTTCGGGCTTGATTCTCTTCGATACCATGTCATCTGGTATAGGTCTTTGTCCATATCTGAGAAAATAAAATTAATTAAGCAAATATACCTACATGTCCAGAGTTATCGGGTAATTCGGGCATAATTTATCTGTACTCTGGCAAACCCGCTTTGTCAGTACAAAAACTTGAGAACTCCCGATTTACCCACTATTTAAATATACAGGGTGATTCCGGGGTCGTGGAGCAAGCGATCAAGGCATGATACACAAGCCCATACTGAACAACTTTTACTATGGGACCAACTCCGAAATCGCGAAAAAAAAATTGGTAGTTTCATACATTTCGGCCGATCACTGTATTATGCCTTGATCGCTGGCTTTACTATGGGACCAAATCCGAAATCGCGAAAAAAAACTGGCCTTCCCATAGAACACGACAACATGTGATCGGCCGAAATGTATGAAACTACCAATTTTTTTTTTCGCGATTTCGGAGTTGGTCCCATAGTAAAAGTTGTTCAGTATGGGCTTGTGTATCATGCCTTGATCGCTTGCTCCACGACCCCGGAATCACCCTGTATAGCTACCTGTCAACGCCGGGTCCTGGTGTGAGATGGAAATGCGCTGACTTAAAGTTGGCCAGCGACTCAGACGGCAGAAACTTAGTGCGACAGTTGTGGAAATGGTAGTCACTGGAAACAGAATGTAAAAGTTAAATATATATGTACAAAATAAGCCTGTTTTTTTATTTACATGTTTACATTACATCTGGTGCTCCATTACGGGTGTCATTCTGAATCCCTAACAACGTTTGTCCTAAAGTCACTCTGGTTTGTCCTAATGGGCACATGCCCTAACGATCAATTGTCATAACGATTATTTTCCATAATGTAATGGTTAGCCTAAGAATCATTTGTCCTAAGCATTTATACCATAACTATCAAGACCCCTAAAGTTTTTTACCATATTTTCGAAATCCCTAACAATGTTTGGCATAAAATAACATGCTCTAACTGTTTTTGCCCTAATAATCTATTATCATAACAGTTACTTTTCCTATTGATCAATTATCATAACAATTACTTTCCATAATGAATGATAACGAACTGTTGCCACAAAAGTGGGTTAGGTTAGGTTAGAACTGTGACCCTCGAAAAAACGAACTGCTGCCACGAAAGTGGGTTAGGTTAGGTTAGAACTGTGACCCTCGAAAAAACGAACTGCTGCCACAAAAGTGGGTTAGGTTAGGTTAGAACTGTGACCCTCAGAAAAACGAACTGCTGCCACAAAAGTGGGTTAGGTTAGGTTAGAACTGTGACCCTCGAAAAAACGAACTGCTGTCACAAAAGTGGGTTAGGTTAGGTAAGAAGGTTAGAACTGCGATCCTCGCAAAAATGAAGTGCTGCCATTGGTTAGGTTAGGAGGGAAATTTAAATTAGGACATACGAGTATTAGGTCAAGAAACGATAGGCTAAGTAAAATTAGGTAACATGATGGTTAGGATATATAATTTTTAGGCCTAACAATAATTAGGCAAAAAAAGAATTATGCTACATAACATTAGGATAAATACTCAATATGGAAAGTGCCATTAAGGAAAAACATATTAGGACAAAAAAAAATCGGCCAGTCGATAATAGGGAAACCAAAATTAGGGTATACGAGTGTTAGGACAACTGATCATTATGACAAACAATATTAGGGAATGCAAAGATAGGAGAAAAGACTTTAGGGATTCAGATATAGATCCTCCATTACGATACCATGTGCATGTGCATAAGCACATTACGTAACTACGTCGACAATTTAATAGGCCATATGTACTGTAAAACGTTGTATGATACACGTACGAATAGGTAATAGGCAACTCGTGTCGATTTTTAAAACACTCCCCTCGGTCGTGTTTTAAAATTCGCCACTCGTTGCTCGTCGATCGTAGTATATTTATGTAGTTTAAATAGTTTAATTGCCATTTACTATGTTCCAAACACAAAGGAAAGTTATAGGCAGACTGTCCTTCCTTTAGAAACACCTAAAAACAATTTAGAAAAAAAAACTGAATTACTTGATATTAGGCATCATTTTAATGCCAGCTGATTTTCCGGTCATCGCGCGTTCATGCCAGCGGTTCCTTAGCTTTTCGTTGCTGTTGAGTGAGTATTTCTTTATGCTTATGAAGGTACTGTACTGCCGTTCGAACAGCGGTAGGACATCGAAGTTCTTTGATAGGTTTTCATTGAATTCTGCATCTGATTTGAAGAATATTTACTAAGTCACTGAAGTAAGCATGCAAGGCAAGGAAATAATTAATACGAAAGTCTGTTTGTCTGTCTGTTACCTATCACGCGTAAGCCACTATTTAAACTGATTTAGCTCTAATTTGGTAAAAAGATAGTTTGAATCCCAGGGAAGGACATAGGATAGTTTTTATGGCTTAGATAATCCCTAAAGAGAGTGCAAAGGGGGTGGAATTGAAAGAGTTAATGAATTGCCTATTAATTGAAGTAAGCAATGCGCGAATTGAATGATTGCTATTAGCATTATCCAGGCGCTATACCTACTTTAGCTGCTGTCACTAATTCCACTCAGACGAAGTCGCGGGCAAAAGCTAGTCATAAAATTAACAACACTGGTTTGAGAATAAAAGTAGAATGCCTACTTTACTTACAATTTTTGCTTGGTTTAGGCTGCTGGAAAATTAAATAAAAAAGCATACCCTCGTCTTCTTCTGTGTGTTTCTGATTATTACATTGAAGATGTGGCTGATCTTGATTAGACATTAACTTTGTGATACTAAAATCAATGTATTTATATAAGTAGTATAAAACAGCAATACGTTGTAATGTAATTTTAATCTTCTGCCAAAGCAAAAATCGTGATTTCAGTCAGGACTGAAAGGATAGTTTATTTTCAAAACCTAACCTTTGTTTCATTTCCAAACAGAAAAATACATCATATATAAAAAAAAAAAAGGCTGTATGAATTCCTCACGCCAAAGTCCAAAAAACTAAAAACTGTCAGTCACAAATGTCAGTTCTTTACTGTCAAAAATTAATTGGAATTTTGGTTTATCGTGATTAGCGTTAATCGAAATGAATTGAGTTTAATCGTGGAGTGGAAATCTGAGAACAAAATGGAGATAACAGTGGAAAGCCTACCGCTGCTGGGGGTCTGCAACCTGTGTTTGAACGAGGGGGCTGTGAAGAGTATGCTTGGTTGCAGTTCGGCCGATGTTCCGTCTTACGCGGATATATTGTTAAAATGTTTCAGCATAGATGTAAGTTGATCCTGTCGGTTGGTTGGACATGTGAAATTACTATCTACTTTTTTTTTACCTAATTTTTATTTTATTTTTTAAAACCATAAACATAATCTACTTATCTTTGTGACTCGGGAATTTAATAAACGTAAACATTTTACTTATAACACACTTGACTTCAATTCCAATAGGATGTTGATGTTTTTGCATAAATATGTATTACGTTCCAAAGTTCGTCTGGCCCTTAAACTATAGTTCCATACGTGACTGGGTCGCCCTTTATGTCCAATTTTGTAAATTTTGCGAAAGAGTCATTTAGGTATAAGGTCTGAAATGTCTCACCCATATAACATTAGCCATACCCCGGGTTTTGGGTGCGGAAATGTTAGAAAATAAACTAAAAAAATGTAAACCCGAACTATTTTAACATTTCTAAAAACATTTGGCCCTTGCTTCGCATTTTCAATTCAAGGTTTGATAATAATTTTAGAATATAAAAAAAATAAATACACATAGACATAATCATTCCCGCACCCCAAACACCAGGGGTATGTCAGTCAGCTGCAGAGATAAGTGAATAACTCCTATGTTCGAGGTCTCCTCTGGCTCCATGTGCAACCTCTTGGGTACCAATATGTTACGATTTCTTATTTCTATTTATAGATAAGCCTGATGGAGCTGGGGGACACGAAGCAGTTGGTGTGCGACCCGTGCGCCACTCGGTTACTGGAGAGCATGGCCTTCAAGGATCAGGCTTTGCATTCTCTCCGCAGTCTCGAAGACTCGGCCAAGATGTTCAGTAAGTTATAGACTTATCACCACACCTTATAAAACGTTCGCGATAAAGTCGAAAACTAATGAATGGATTTTCATGCGGTTTTTACCTATCAATAGATTGCTTCTTGAGAAGGTTTACAAACCATCATCACGGCTGCGTTTGATTTCTATTTTTGGTACAAGCTTTTCTCACTGACTGTACTTTTCTTTCCACTGGCAACTAATACTCATTGATACAAATCTAAAAACTCCTTACACAATTAGGTTGCGTTGTTTCATCACATAGTTCCTATTGCCACTTTCTGTCTTAGTTTGGGGCTAGGTTGATCTGTGCAAGATGTCCCCTAATATTTATTATTTATTTATCTTTATCAGACGTGAAGAAAGAGAGTATTGACTTCATCGACGACGCCGGCAGCCCCGCGGACTTCGACCTCGACCCCGACGATGATGATGATGACGACGACAAAGGTAACGTTGGTTTGTTCTTGAAAAATCCGATTTTATGGGAGTTGCAGGCCTCCATACGCCACGGTAACCGATGATGTTCAGGTGGGTCGTATGCTTGTTTTACTTGTTTATCACTGACGTGGTATAAAAATATGTCTGTACCCAAAACTTATATATGCCTTTTACATGCCAAATTTTAGGTAGCATGGCCTTGAAAAGTTAACAGAAAATTATTTTCTACCAATTATCCATTATTCTGGACCCGGGTATGTCCTTAAACTACGTCCAAGACAACCGTGGACGGGCAGCAGCGTCCCTCAAATTCGGTGTACTCGACTGCGATCGCCAACCCGCCTGCCAAGCTGGCGATTATGGCGTTCACCCCCCATCATGCAGGTCTAAGGGGGAGGCCTATGTTCAGCAGTGGACGTCTTATGGCTGAGATGATGATGATGATCCATTATTCACAAAATCTTATCTTATCTTATTTCATTTCAGCATTATCAGTCATTGTTAAAAAGGAGCCCACTACAGAAGTGTTCAAGCCGCGAAAAACCAGAAAAAAATTCATCACTATCACCGTAAAGAAGTCCAAAGACTTCAAAGACATCGCCGATACTGAAACAATGCTCACCCAAGGTCTTTTCCCGTTTAAAATACGAAAAAACAGGCTGTTCGCCTGCGCCATATGCCCTGAGACACTCTCCAAACTCGAGGATATGAAGAAACATGTATCACAACATAATAAGAAAAATATACACATCGCTTTCAAGAAAATGATGTTCTCGAATTCACAAAGGTTCTATAAAAGCGCTACGCAGTTACGGTGCAAAATATGCACGACGGATTTGAATAACTTCGAAGAATTGAATGCGCATGTCGAAAATTGTACTAGACTTAAATATAGTAACGGGAAATGGAGCAACTTACCATTCAAACTAGAAAAGGATCAGCTAGACTGTCCTGTTTGTAAGAAAACGTTTCTCAATTTTGTAAGTCTAAATACTCATATGAACATACATTACCCGAATTACATCTGTGAGAATTGTGGAAAAGCTTTCGCTTCGAAAGCGAGGTTAAGAGGACATATGAGGACTCATGAAGTCGGTGAATTCGCTTGTAAATATTGTGATGCGGTCTTCGACAGAGTCACTAAGCGAGAGAATCATGTATCTAAGGAACATAAGGCCGGAGTGCGGTACGCTTGCAAGCGTTGCAATATATCTCTAACATCTTTCTACGCTCGACAGAAGCATTTAGCCGAGATTCACAACGAAGAGCTGAAGCGATACAAGTGTAAAGCATGTCCGCAGAGCTACATTACCCCGGGACACTTGTCGAGTCATGTCCGGAGAGATCATTTGAACGAACGGAACCATAAATGTGATAAATGCGACTTAGCTTTCTATACTAAGAACGCTTTAAAAATGCATATGATTAAGCACGACGGGGAAAGGATCCATGTGTGTCATATATGTCAGAAATCGTATCAAAGGAAGAAAACGCTTAGAGAGCATATGAGGATTCATACGAATGACAAGAGGTTCATTTGTCCGGTGTGTGGAAGGGCCTTTACCCAGAAATGCACGTTGAAGGGGCATCTGAAGGTGCATGAGAGGAAAGTGGAGATAGATGAGAAGATTGTGCAGCCGTTGCACTCTATTTGAACGGCTGAAGACCCTAGTGTCCGAGGTAAAAATAGATAATGTTAGTAGGGGGCACCACTAGCACATACAGGAAAGAAACCGCCTTGATGCCATTGACATATAAGGACGGGCCTTGCGGGCACTAAAATGGGGCCAACGCAGCGGTGTTACTCACACGAATTTGTGCCAATAGTGCAGTCTAAGTAATGCCACAACGCGATTGGTTTATGAGTTTGCATCACGCATTCCTTTTATTTCTGACACTATGTTATTTAGCAAAAACTAATCCTTATGATGAATCCTTTCGATCGGTATGATAAAACTATAAGGTGATTTTTTTTTCTCGTGTAGCGGGTTCGATTCCCGGTTCAACCATGTGATTATTTAAAAATCTATGAATGCAGTTTAAATTTTTTTTTAACATAAAATAATATCTTCTTTCAGCAAAATATCCTATCTAAGATATTTAAGGTACTTTCCCTTGATGTCACATAGTCTTGGGACGCCCTGTATAGTAGTTAGATAGTTGCGTTCTGTTGCGTTAGACTCCACGATTGGATCGAATTCGTGAGTGACGCTGAACTAGCACCATTCTTAGATATATATGTCAATGCTTGATGCATCATCACATATACTATGTTTTACGGTTTAGTATATATAGGTTCTTCTATGTTCTACGGTTTGTGCTAGTGCTGCACCCAGGCGGTAGAACGTTGCACTAAAACTCACTATATTGTAAGAAGCCCGCCGCCATCTTGAATTTTTGCATTTTTAGTCCGATCGTGTTGAAAATTCATTTGTGAAAATTCGCATATTCATTTGGGATCAAGGTCATGTTTTATTTACAATGAGGAGTATATTTCCAAAAGGGCTTATTTATTTATTAAAATTAAAAATTAAATATCATTTATTATCAGATCAGGCAACTAAGGCCCATAGCAGGCGTGGCTCACTCCGCGATTTCGTCGCTTTGCTACAGGTAGCTAAAAGTACATCCGTTCCACACCAATTTTGGGGTTTGCCATAAGCTGCGCGTGGCGCTGTCGCCACCTAGCGGCCATATCTGTGCTGATCGTTACAGACACGTTTTGTTAGAGAGTGAGTCTTCTGTACCTAGTAATATTATTTATTCTGTGCCCATAGATACATACTTACAGACTAACATACGTACAATAGTAAAATCTTACAAGTTAAAAATTATTTGGGCGACACGGCGGTTTTCAGTTGTGTCGCATGTTCCGGCGTAGGATTTATGAAAACCATACAAAAATAAGCCCTTTTGAGAAGACACTCTTCAGATGTAGTGTATAATTATTTAATTCATTTCCATCGTATTTTCACGGGAACGTACGAACGTGTCTTGCTATTTCAGTCAGTCTCGGTACAAAAAGTACTGAGGTTGACTCACAGACAAAACATCCTCCAGACTAAGCATGGTCGCGCTACCCCCTCTGCCACGCATACGGTAATTTTACTCCATTCGAGTCAAAAGTGTCTTTGTGTGACGTCCGTGTCTTTGAACGGACCAATCACGGCACGGGACTTCGTTCACCTCGTCCCGCGCACCCCCGCATTTTTGGCATCATCGGATGCATGAAATAATTGCTCTAAACTCGGTGTAGAGGATTCCTAGTCTATGGGTTGACTGAACTAGCATGACAAATACGAACGTTTCCGAGAATATACGATGGAAAATAATTATGCACTACATGTGTATCTGTACGAGTTAGCTGTTTGTCTCGTAATAGGTTATAATACTAATAATACAGGGTGTTTGGTACATCGTTTGCCAAATGGAAACGGCAGATAGGGGTCGTCCATTAATTACATCACACGTTTAGGGGGAGGGAGGGGGTCAAGAAAATGTGACATATTGTGACATGGGGGAGGGGGGAGACACAAACTTTGTGACGTCACTTTAACTTCATCAGTAACCGAAAATTTATTTAAATTATTTTATTCGCTGTACACTTAAATAACAAGTTTTTAAAACGATAATCGTGTTTACACGTTTAATTTTCTTTCCTAAGCAGTTTTGGGTTATAAAATTACTAATATTTATATCGTCAAAAATATTTTGATAAAATATTAATAATACTTAGGTACTTACTTAATTCGATTTGGCGATTTCGTAGAAAAAATGTGACGTCACACTAGGGGGGAGGGGTTTGCCAAATGTGACCAAGTGTGACAACTGACAAGGAGGGGTCAAAAAACCTAGAAATTCGTGTGACGTAATTAATGGATGACCCCATAGGTTGAGTCATTTGCTATTTTCTCAGGCCTAGAAATTTTTAATTTGGTGCAAAAAATAATTTTCACTTTTATGACAGTTTTTCGTAAATTTCAAATTTTTACTTGCGTAGTAGTAAAAAAAACCATGGCCAATTTTATTTTTCTAGGCATGAGTAGATAGCAAATGCAGTGGCGGATTTGCAGTCTTTGCCGCCCTAGGCCCCAGGCCATGTAGCCGCCCCTTTCAAGGCACCCATAATATTGACTATATTTTGAGTTATTTCTTGTTACCATCAGCGAATTTTTTGTCACAATTTGCCGCCCCCAAATATTATGCCGGCCTAGGCCCGGGCCTACTGTGCCTTGGGGCAAATCCGCCACTGAGCAAATGACTCAACCTCTCTGCCGTTTTAATTTGGCAAACGATGTCAATCACCCTGTATAGTTTCTGTAAATATGTGTAGTAATAAGGGTAAGAACCAAGTTGTTAGACGTAACAGATGGGTTGTATTTATAATGTAATAATAATATAATTATACATGTCAAACAATTGTATTATACATTTAAGTAAGAAATAAGATCTGTTAAAATTAGGGTATTGCAATTTGAGCTCTATGCCTTGAGCAATAAAATCACTATTTGGTTGTATTACTTTGTCACAAATTATGTGGTTATATTCTGTGGAATCATAGACAGAGACACATACCGTCGCTATCAGATATATCGGAGCGGCCAAGGTGCTCAAAAATATTGGAACATGCATTCTTAAAGCCTTGAAAATAGGGGCTTGTTCAGATATTTGTGGGCACCTTGGCCGCTCCGATATAACTGATGGCGACTATACAAGGACTCTTACGTTGTGTAGCTGTGTTTAACAGCTGAAGTAAATGGCGTTGTGCGGTCCCGTATATAAATGCGGTAACCAACTTCTCAAACTAATAAAACTCGAAAATCCAGTCACCACAATACTTATGGCGCCGTACAGCGCCATCTAATTCAGCCGTCAAATTGGCACCTATAACATTTATTACTTTGAGCTTCATGATATTTATATATTTATTATATTTCATTGTCTATGTTAAAAATATTTTTTAAAAAGAAATTTTCTTTATGTATTTTAAATAAACGTTGCCTATGGTTGAATAGAAGTTTATTTATTAAGTGATAAATTTAATGTAAAATATCCATAGTTATTATTAAACATTATTATTTAAATGGTATTTTACCTACATTGAGTCTAAAGCACAAACTGCGGCCAGAAAGCTGGGCGTCCTAAATAAGGTGAAGCGATACTTCACACCTGGACAGCTTCTAACACTTTACAAAGCTCAAGTCCGGTCGTGTATGGAGTATTGCAGCCACCTGTGGGATGGCTCAGCTAAATACCAACTCGCCGCTTTGGACTCAGTGGAGCGCAGAGCCAGGAGGATGATTGGCGACAAGAAGCTAACGGCTAAGCTTCAGACTTTGGCCCATCGGCGGAAAGTCGCCAGCCTGTCGGTATTCTACAGGTTGCACTTCGGGGAGTGTGCCCAAGAGCTACACGAGCTCATTCCACCGTCCCCATTCTACCATCGGACTTTTAGACGCACGGCCGGTTTCCATCCTTACTTGGTAGATATTCCGCCAATTCGCACTAAGCGCTTTGCTTCTACTTTCCTTATGCGCACTGCCAAGGAATGGAATTCCTTGCCGGCGTCTATATTTCCGTGCTCTTATAACCCGGCAACCTTCAAATCAAGAGTGAACAGGCACCTTCTGGGCGAGCTCGCTCCATCGTAGGCCACGTCTACGCCTCGGCTAGTCTGTGGCCATGAGTAAACCCATGCATAATAAAAAAAAAAAAAAAAAACATTACAACCTTTTGATCTTCAGGACTATTTTACATAACGCGTAAACCCCCATTCGCACGACAGCTTTTTTAACGCGCGTTGAAAAAGCTCCCGTGCGAATGGGGGCTTATTATACTGTAATCTTTGTCGTCTATGGCGGTTAATCGGTTAAACCTGTTGATGCTGAAGGGAGTGAAATAAAATACAAATTAATGGATGACTAACCTTTATTTATATACCAAATTAAACAAAATAAACAGTTGTAACACAAATACATTGAGCACTGCGCTTTAAACGTCTATTCTAAAAAAAAACAAATACTCTATGGCCATATTTGGCGCCAAAATGTGTTACATATATATATCTTCTACTTGATCACTATTTTAAGATTTAAATTGACTTTCAATACATAACTATAGTGGAGTAATAAAATGCTTACAACTATATTTGTACAATGTTAAATAAAACGTATTTTTATTTAAAAAAAAATGGCTGAATGTCAACCGGCACAAGTCTTGGTAAAGATGTCCGATTGACAGAATGCATACTTGTACTGAATCTATGGTAGATAAACTTTTTTTAATAGGTTACATAGGCATAGATATTATATGCCAAGGAGTTTGTAATTCTTACAACTACAATATTTGTACATAAGTTTAAATTAAATGAAGTATTTTCAATAAAAGACTAAAATGACAGTTGGCGCGAAATGGTTAAAATGGCCGACTGAAAGGAACGCGTTGTTCTGAATTATCTATGGTACGAATTACAATTTTTACAGAATATTTGTACAATGATTCTAAATAAAAAACATGGCTGAAAGGCTGTTGCCGCGAGTTCAGAATGGCCGACCGACAGTGAGGTTATGGTACAACTATATTTTTAAAATATTAGATTGGTTAGAAGGCAAAGGCTTAGATGTCTTTGCCTAACATTGTCTAGAGGAGAATATTCGTACAATGATTCTTTAAAAAACAAAATGCCGCGTTTAATTCAAAATGGCCGACTGACAGGTGACGTTTCTCTACGGTATCACTATTTAGGCTTAGATTTAGATGTTTCTCTATGGTATCACTATTTTTTAAAAGGCCAAATATCCATGCCAAGCAGTTTCTTGTCGAACAAGAATTCTCCAAGGGCGGAGTGGCGATCTATCATCTTCTTGAGGGTGGTGGTCTTCTTTACAGGAGAATATTTTGTATTTGTACAATGATTCTTAAAAAACAAAATGCCGCGAACAATTCAAAATGGCCGACTGACAGGTGACGTTTCTCTACGGTATCACTATTTCAGGAGAATATTTGTATTTGTACAATGATTCTTAAAAAACAAAATGCCGCGAATAATTCAAAATGGCCGACTGACAGGAGTGACAGGTGACGTTTCTCTATGGTATCACTATTTAGGCTTAGATTTAGATGTCCATGCCGAGCAGTTTCTTGTCGAACAGGAACTCTCCAAGGGCGGAGTGGCGGTCCATCATTTTCTTGAGCGTGGTGGCCTTGCCGGCGAGGTCGCGCTGGCCCTTGTATTGCTCCTCCAGGAACTCACCGGTCAGGTAGTCGGCCAGCTGCAAGGAGAAGAGTTTGTTTTAGTTATTATTAAATTTAAAAAAAAATACCTACGCTATATCAGTGGGGAGACAGACTTCGGGGCAAACTCGGCTCAGCATTGCTCAGAGCAATTATTAGGGTTGGCTCCACTTGACGTCCTTTTGCGTGTACGACCACAGATAAGATAATCACTTGAATTTTGACAACCCTAAAAAGCCGAAAGGGATAGTGCCATATATTCGAAAGGGAAAGCATGATTCGTCCCTGAATCGCGGTCAAATTACACAATAAGAAGTACAAAGGCGAACTTATCCCTTTGAGAAATCCCGAAAGTAGCAAGGGATTCTAAAGTATAATCCTGAGCGCAGTGGGGGATTCAAGTGCGTTACGCCCAAGATGGAAATAATTTTGCTACCAGTGACACATACTGCTTTTCACATCACCTATGGGGTAATAATTATGTTTAAAAATATTATTACAGCTAAAAAAAAGAATGTGCAAAAAAGTTTAAAGTATCCTAGAACAATAACTGTTACTTTGAAGCTTTGATCGCTCCTAGCAGGCAAGAAAGAGCCTTTTTTCGAATTGGTGATGGGAAAAAGACTATAGTTGGTACTTTAGGTTCATAGTATGGTAAGGGGTACTCACGTGGTAGTCGTTGAACTCTGGGTCGTCCTCGCAGGCCGCGATGACGGTGCGGATGCTCTTGGTGACCTCGTTCTCCATCATCAGGGCCTGCTCCAGGGCGTCTACGCCGGCCTCCCACGTCTTGCTCTCCGGAGGCTAGAAACAAAAGATTTTTTTTTAATGTAATAGTCAGCAAACGAGCAGACGAGCCGCCTGATGGGAAGTGGTCATCGTCGCCCATGGACATAACCACAGTAGCCACTTAAGCGTTGCCGACCCTTGAGAACCCTAAATACCCGCTTCTTGAAGAATCCCATGTCGTAGCGCAAAGGAAATACCTCAGGAGGCAAGTCATTCCACATTCACATTCAGAATGGGTCAGATTTTCTCTACTACCGACTGCTGTGGTTCAAGGTAACATAAGTTCATCATCATTCATATCAGCCAGAGGACGTCCACTGCTGGACATAGGCCTCCCCCAAAGAGTGCCACAATGACCGGTCTTGCGCCACCCGCATCCAGCAGACTCCCGCGACCTTTACCAGGTCGTCAGTCCTTGTGGGGGGTCTACCCACGCTGCGCCTTCCGTTACGTGGTCGCCACTCGAGAACCTTTCCGCCCCAATAGCCATCGGTTCTACGGGCAATGTGCCCCGCCCACTGCCACTTAAGTTTAGTAGTTTGGTTCTGCTGCGGATGGCCTCATTTCTGATGCGATCACGCAGAGAGTCTCAGCATAGCCCTCTCCATTGCCCTTTGGGTGACTTTGAGCCTTCTTATGAGGCACACAGCCTCGATGTGCTTGAGCGCGCGCTCACGCTCCTCGGACCCTATCCTCTTGTCTCCTCCATAGATATACTTCTTTCAAGCTGTTAATGCAGTCTACTATGATGTGAACACTCACCCTGATCTTGATGAGAGAGGACACATCATGGGTGAGCTCTCCTCGCATGAGCAGGTAGTCGATGAGCTAGAGCGCGTGTTCACGCTCCTCGGACCCTATCCCCTTGTCTCCTCCATAGTTATACTCATACTCATTCTTTATTGGTAATAGGTAATTACATGTCAGCTTACATAACTAGTACAAATAACATTAAAAATTAAAATTAAATACATTAGCTACTTGCGTAGATTTCTATTTTTATCATTAATATTTCGAAGTCAGAAATTCTTCTATATTATAGAACGACCGCTCAACAAGCCAAGCTTTAAGTTTAAGCCAAGCTTTAAGTATACTTCCTTATCTGTTAGTAATGCAGTCTACTACGATGTGAACACTCACCCTGATCTTGATGAGAGAGGACACATCATGGGTGAGCTCTCCTCGCATGAGCAGGTAGTCGATGAGTTTGAGCGCGTGTTCTCGCTCCTCGGAAACTATCCCCTTGTCTCCTCCATAGATATACTTCCTTATCTGTTAGTAATGCAGTCTACTACGATGTGAACACTCACCCTGATCTTGATGAGAGAGGACACATCATGCGTGAGCTCTCCTCGCATGAGCAGGTAGTCGATGAGCTTGAGCGCGTGTTCACGCTCCTCGGACCCTATCCCCTTGTCTCCTCCATAGATATACTTCCTTCAAGCTGTTAATGCAGTCTACTACGATGTGAACACTCACCCTGATCTTGATGAGTGAGGACACATCATGGGTGAGCTCTCCTTGCTTGAGCAGGTAGTCGATGAGCTTGAGCGCGTGTTCACGCTCCTCGGACCCTATCCCCTTGTCTCCTCCATAGATATTCTTCCTTCAAGCTGTTAATGCAGTCTACTATGATGTGAACACTCACCCTGATCTTGATGAGAGAGGACACATCATGCGTGAGCTCTCCTCGCATGAGCAGGTAGTCGATGAGCTTGAGCGCGTGTTCACGCTCCTCGGACCCTATCCCCTTGTCTCCTCCATAGATATACTTCCTTATCTGTTAGTAATGCAGTCTACTTGGATGTGGACACTCACCCTGATCTTGATGAGTGAGGACACATCATGGGTGAGCTCTCCTCGCATGAGCAGGTAGTCGATCAGCTTCAGCGCGTGTTCACGTTCCTCAGAGGCCGCGTCGAAGAACAACTTGGCGAAGCCTGGCCTGTTCACCTGTGGGACAATGGATTAGAAACTATGCTTAGTAGAAACCTTGACACAACTGTTGAGACAACAGTGGATAGAATTTAGAATACACGTATGACGTTTGGATGGGCTAAACGGGTAGTAGAAGTATATTATGGCTCCTATACACGATGGGCCAACTTAGGCCATTCCAAGGGACGCAGCCATGCGCTAGAATGAGATAGCAATATCACTTGCTCCCTCTAACGCATAAATGCGTTCCTTGCCGGCGCTGGCCCATCGTGTAGAGGAGCCATTAAGGGGTCCACTGATTAACAGTCCGCCGGACGGTATCGGCCTGTCAAGTTGTTCAGAACTCAAAATTTTGTTCTAACTGACAGGCTGATACCGTCCGGCTGACTGTTAATCAGTGGGCCGTGGGCCCCTTTAACAAAACTTCCGTGAGCCACAGCCATATTAAATATATTAAGAACGGGTCACTCACATCGAAAAACGCTCGATATCAAACATCACACACGACATTTAAGTCGAATACGTGAGTGACCCTAAAAAGCAGTGATTTAATTCTCTTTGTAGCAGAAGTAGTACTTAAAATTAGTTATCATTATTCATTGACCTTTAGACCACCACAGACGGCTGTGGCCGTCATCGGATAGTCTTGACAACGAAGGCTACAGCCGACAGCTTTTGCCAATGCAATAGGGATGTTTCCAGTACTTAAAATAAATTATTTCATACCGTGCACGAAATAAAGCATCAGATAATTATTAGAAAAACATAGATAGCAGCTATTTTTAACCACAAATTGTATTTAATAAATCGGATTGAAATATAAAAAGTAGGTGAGTTTACCGTGACGTCACTACATTTGTTTTCATATAAATTCCATATTAGCAAATCGTTTTGACAGTTCTAAAAAAGAAGCTGATTTGACTAGTAGGAATATAGCCTGTAGAGACTTACGCGGGACTCTGTAAAGTTCAATTTAGAATACAAGCAGCAACACTCCTAACTGTCCATCGGTGGACGTCACAAAACAAAGAGAGCACGGCGCGCTCATTCTTTCTTCCGTGCTGGACGTTATGCCTTTTGAATAGAATAGATTTATTTGTAAGCACAAACAATCGGTACAATACATTATATAAAAGAAAACACAAAATAACGTTAAAGTGCCACGAAATGGCCCCATCTCAGCATGTTGCTGGTGGCTTCCAGCGCTGATCTTCCGATGAGACCATCAAGTGAGAAGAATCACGGAAGGCAACAGACAAAAAGAAAAAAGACAGAAATAACAAATAGTTAAATTAGAAAAAAAAAAGTTACACTTTTTGTAATAATGTTTACGAACAATCAGTTAACAGTGTGGAAGATGGTACACCCCTGGTCACGAAGCCTGAAGGAAAGTACTCACCCCATCCCTAGAGAAGTGGGCTCCCATGGCCAGAT
Source organism: Cydia fagiglandana (assembly GCF_963556715.1). NCBI lineage: Eukaryota > Metazoa > Arthropoda > Insecta > Lepidoptera > Tortricidae > Cydia > Cydia fagiglandana. Next base: position 1,200,342 of record NC_085955.1, on the reverse strand, counting down.
ACTGTAATGAGGCGCGAACTTCCATCTGGATCTGACGGCGCATGGCCGAGCGGCACGTGCCGTGGATCGTGATCCATTCCTTTGGCACGTTCACTGGCGCTACGGAACCTGAAATATAGAAAACCGTTAATATTATAGAATACTTAGAGATTTCCGTTCTCTTTTGCTGGATAGACACAGTACAGCTTGGCAAACAAGAGTAGACATTAAAAACTGGCAACACTGTAGTGTCGTCCCGTTTTCTTATACCGGGTGTGGCCTGTAACGGCTGTAACATAAGCAAAAAATTTAACTGTAGGCTGCACTCCTCATACTGATCAACATTTATCCAGCGACTTTTAAAAATAACTTGTGGTTTGATTTTTAAAACACTTTAAAGTTTATTCGAAGACTCAATGTATTGCAAATTTTGTTATGTTTAAGGCGTGACAAGCAACGTCATTCACAATGATATGGCGTGGCGATGGCGTCCATTGAAGATAATATTTATTTTGTATGAAAAATAGGGAGTCTAAATACTTCATAATTTTTAAAAGTTGTTGAACACAAGTGTCACCGTTTGAGGAGTACAATCCATGTTTTAATTATTTGCTCGTGTTACAGGCCACACCCGGTATTTATTGGCTTGAAAGGGACGACACTACAGTGTTGCCACTTTTTAATTTCTACTCTTTTTTGCCAGGCTGTATATTAAAAATGTCTACAATTTTGGTACGACCCAAAAATAGTTTGTTGCAATTGATGATGATGAATCATCAAACGTCAACTTTCGACTACCAGCAACTTTGCAACCTTGCGACTTTGCTACCAAGATTGTCTTTAAGCATAAGTAGTTCCGATTGTCTTAATTCCATTTATACAAAAAATTAGTTCCCTGAAATGCGATACAAAAACATACATAAGTGAATATATTATTGGAAGAAGATATTTGGGTCAATTTTGGTTGCATTTTCGACAATACTAGCATTCGAGTAAACTGTTTCCAAATCCAAGATTATCTTCTTCAACTTTTCCTAAATTCCTAAAAGGAACTGTAATATTTATTTTTTTAATTTATTGCGAAACAAACATAAGTATACAGGGCGTCCCACGGCTATGCCACATGGAGGGAAAGTACCCTGAATATTGTAGATGGAACATTTTACTGAAAGAAGACATTATTTTAATTTAAAAAACTAATTACATGATTGAACCGGGAATCGAACCCGCTACACGAGAAAAAAAAATCATCCTGTAGCTTTATCATACCGATCGAAAGGCTTCATCATAATGATTATTTTTTGCTAAATAACATAGTGTCAGAAACAAAAGGAAGACCATGAATTTTAAGATTTTGAATTCAAAATTAATCAATTAAATTTATCAAATGCTCAAAATGAGTCTCATTTTGTTGAATACAAAGCAGAACTCTTTTGATATTTGGCAAAGTTTCACATCAAATGTTAAAATTCATGGTCTTCCTTTTGTTTCTGACACTATGTTATTTAGCAAAAAATAATCCTTATGATGAAGCCTTTCGAACGGTATGATAAAGCTACAGGATGATTTTTTTTTCTCGTGTAGCGGGTTCGATTCCCGGTTCAATCATGTAATTATTTAAAAATCTATAAATGCAGTTTAAATTGTTTTTTAAATTAAAATAATGTCTTCTTTCAGTAAAATGTTCCATCTACAATATTCAGGGTACTTTCCCTCCATCCTCCATGTGGCATAGCCGTGGGACGCTCTGTATCGAGTAGCATTCTTCTAGTAATAGACTTATATTTAATTTTAATTGTATTTCTTTGTTAGTTCAGTTACTATTTGACTTTATATTGTTTGTTACGATTGCTGGTGAGAATAAAATTTTAATTACCAATTGCGCGGTGACGCAAGGTATTGACACCGATTTCTTTGGAGTACTGCCATAATTGAAGATTATTTTGGGAAAGTATACTATATATGTAATTACTCTCTTTTGCATGTAAACAAGAATACATGAGAGCTCCATGAAAAATGGTCCATACCATACTCACAAACAATCAACTGGATCAAAGTCAAAATACAAATATCAATCATCAGAGCGGTCTCTCTAAGAATTAGAGGAACGAGAAGAAGGATAGAAAGATTTGGATCTGAAGACGGCTGTGGAATACCCATCCTTGAAGATTAGATTTCTCTTCTTTCTACCGCACAACTGTTTTTTAAATACGTTAAAATTGTATTATTTAACGTAATCAATGTGTTACCTCCATTTATTCATCAGAATACATGAGTGCTTTCACGGTAACAGTATTCAAGTAGGATAAAGAAATGGTTTTTCAATACTGTCAGAACTAATAAGAAAATCTACTAATATAGTAACAGAAGAAAGAGATGTAATAGCAATTATGGGTGGTTTTGTGTATGAATTGTATGATATGATATTTCGATTTCGCTTCATTACTAAAAATAAGCTAGATTTTTATTTAAAATTAATCATAATAATACAAATAACATACAACTAAGGCTTACAAATAAAAATTTAAACTATAAATTTAAGAAAACAAACCGCTCCCTGCCGTTCCCGGTGCAAAGGTACCCATGATGCTCGCAGCATTTCCACGCTGGATCACCACGGACAGCTTTTGCACAAGGAACGACTCGGAGCGGGGACCCTCCCCTTTCTGTCTGAGTCGACGTCCCAAATCACGAGTGAAGCGTTTCGCGTCGGCAGACCAGCAACCCGCCGTTTCTACAGAGATAGGGATGACTATGTAGGCAGGGGAGAGAGGGGCATATTTTTGACGCTTTAGATCCGCTTGAGTTTCGGTTGCCGCTCAGGCCACGCGCGATGTACGGTTGATGTGGGAGGCGGCGAACGTATATACGCAGCATACACGTATATGCGTAGGCGGCGGTGTGGCATGTAGCGTCCCAAACCAAACACCGTCCCCTTTCCCATGGTACCAAAGTCAGACCATCAGGCCGTTTACCGTCGGTACAACTGAGGCCTGGTGGTTCAAGCACTGATGGGACACCAGCCGACCTGAGAGCTCGCTGGATCGTATCATTTAGGGCCATTATAAGCTAGATTGGGCCATTACTAAGGTTAGTTGAAATAGTTATGCCGTATGCTTTAGAATAGAGACTATTTAGCAAATTGAGTCTAAAGTTTTTGCAATGAATGCGGAAGGAAGCTTTAAGGCCTTTAGGAAGTTTAATGTGACCTTGCTTATACAGTGCGGAAAGATTTTAAATTAAGTACCTACCTCTCAGTGGCGGCGCGTCCATAAAAACCGATTCCCACCGGCTTGCCTGTTTTTAGACGTTTGAGCAGAGTTGTAATGGAAATATGTAAGCCAAATTAACCCCGGCTGGCCTATGGATATGTTCGACGCGCCGCCACTGCTACCTATCTAGATTTAACAAGATAATATTATGCGAGTAATTTGTATATAATTTGTATATTTGACTAATGCTATGAGAGTAATTTGTATATCTTCTAAGATAATTTTTGTTTACAGACCTCCCTACGACATATATTGTGTTAGAGTCTGTGCGGAAATAGAAGAGTCGTGAAATGTATGGGATCCAATACTTTTTCGCGTCCAGAGTCGCGAAATGTATGGGATCCAATACATTTTAGGACTCTTCTCTTTCCGTAGACTATACCTGTGACGTGTGAAGGTCCCTTAACCTGTCAATGCAGATCAACCTTGTATAATGAATATTTATAGGCAACGCGCTTGTGACATCACTAGAATTGCCAGCGTCCATAGCCTGCGGTGGCCCCTTATCATCAGCCTCTCTGGTCCCGTCACAATAATCTCGGTATAAACAATATTAACATCATTATTTCTAAGCAATTTAGGCTAAATTAGGCTTATTATTCTTCCTCGTTATAAATAGGTGTAAATATAATCGTTACGTGCGTACAAATGTATTTATCGACAACGACAAAGCGATGGGTCAAGAGGTCATCGTATTCAATCAAAGATGGCCGCCGCGCGCTCAATTGGCAAATGGCGGGTATGTCTGTTCCGTAGTGAGGAGGTTATGTAAGAATTGTAAGATGATCTCATTGATAAGGATTAGGAGCCGCGGATTCGCAAAACCGATTGTCTAGCTCAGGGGTCGGCAACCAGCGGCCCGCCAACCTCTCGCTTGTGGCCCGCGAGCCTGCTAAAGTCACAAAAATATTAAATGTCACAATGTCTACTAAAGTCACAAATATTACCAAAGTGCGGCCCGCGTCATCTTCGTTAACTACTATGTGGCCCTTGGCTGCTAAAAGGTTGCCGACCGCTGGTCTAGCTAGACGAACTACTTATGAACTCTTAATCGGTGTGAATTATCTTGCCCATAACATTGAGAACGCTTTGACATTCCATATTGTTGGAATACGCTGTTAAGTAGCTTTTAAGTAAGATTTATATTTAACACTTGTATCGATGTTTATGCGCAGTGTGTCACAAAAAAAACAGATTGAACTTAACTGACGAAATGTTATAATAACATGTTATAAATCTGCCAATCACAAGCTATGACACAATCAATTATCAACTTAAGTACCTATTGTAAATTCATACTCGTCACTCGCGTCAGTAACTGGCCCGGGATGACTTGCATCAAATAAATCATCTTACAAATACTTACAACATTTTCGAACAAAATCTGTCAATAACTTCCATTTTTAACCGACTTCCATTTCATAGAAGGAGGAGGTTCTGTATTCGGTTGTGGCTATTTTTTTTTTTTTTTTCTATGTACGTTCACCGATTACTCCGACATCCGTAGTCCGATTGGAGTAATTCTTTTTATGATCGAAAGGAGCTACCTCCGAGTTGGTCCCATTTTAATTTGGTTCTGTTCTGATGATGGGATCCATGAGGAATTGAGGGAACTCCTCAATTTTTAAAGGCACATGCATGGTGATTTGAGTGTTTTCTTAAGCAACTCGAGCATTTTCTCCCGAAAACCACCACTTTGATGAAGTAGACCTGATGATGATGATTGTTTTGATGATAATGATGATGATTTTTTAAATGTAGTACGTTCACCGATTACTCCGACATCCGTAGTCCGATTTGAGTAATTCTTTTTTTGATCGAAAGGAGCTACCTCCGAGTTGGTCCCATTTTAATTTGGTTCTGTTCTGATGATGGGATCCATGAGGAATTGAGGGAACTCCTCAATTTTTAAAGGCACATGCATGGTGATTTGGGTGTTTTCTTAAGCAACTCGAGCATTTTCTCCCGAAAACCACCACTTTGATGAAGTAGACCTGATGATGATGATTGTTTTGATGATAATGATGATGATTTTTTAAATGTAGTATGTTCAGCGATTACTCCGGCACCTGTGATCCGAATTGAGTAATTCTTTTTTTGTTTGGAAGGAGTTGCCTCCTAGGTGTTTTCGTATTATTTTTGGTTCTGATCTGATGATGGAATCCATGAGGAACTGAGGGAACTCCTCAGTTTTTAAAGGCACGTGTAAAGTGATTTCGGTGTTTTCTAAAGTAACTCAAGCATTTGCTTCCGAACACCGTCAATTTGATGTAGTGCAAGTGTAGCCGTACCACGAGTTTGACATTGACATATTCGCTAAGTTAGCGACGCTAACGTCTTCGTAACTAACTTTTTATGCATCTCGCTCGCACTAATATGCCAATACGAGCGAGATGCAAAGAAAGTAAGTTACACACACGCTAGCGAATAAATCAATGTCAAACTCTTGGAAAGCTGGTAAGGCTACTGATCGGGGGTTAGGGTTAGGAGTTAAGGGGTCGGGGATAAAGGGGTCGGGTAATGGTGGTTGTAGGGCTGCTGGTTCAGGGCCGAGGGGTACATGGATCAGGAGTTGATACGCTGTGAGGTAGAGTGATCGGGGGGGTTGAGAGATTGGGTCAGTGGCGGGGCGGAGGATGGATTTAGTGTAGTGACAGGAATTGTAATTTCCCAGACGGACTCGAGAAAATTCCTGATTACATATTTATTAAAGTAGATACACGAATTTAGTGTTAGTCATGATGTTGTTTTTCATTCATGCGTCGCGCTCTTAACAATGCGTTAAAACTAAAAATTGAAAAATAAAAACTTTTTACAAAAAAAAGAAAACCGACTTCAAAAAGAATGAAATAAAATATTATCCATTTTAAGTCTATGCGTTACCAACTGATATGTTTGAAGTCGGTGCCAAGCCAAGTAGTAACAATACCCGTCAAATATAATCAGCCTTATGACTATAAATCCCATTAGAACTGTATTAATAACTATTATAAATGTGTAAGTAATTCTGTCTGCCTCTTTGTCACCTTTTCATGGCTATACAACTGAACCGCTTCAGGTGACATTTGGCAAGAAAGTAAATTCCTTGAATTGTTTTATATTATGAAACGTAGTTCTCTGAATAAGGGACGGGAAATAACTTCAGTCCCAATCTCACGCTTGCGTGCCGACTAACATGGTACGGACTGTGCTAAGGTTGGATCGTGTGTTCTGAGGTGTGTTCTTAGGTACATTCGACGTCAAAGATATGGTTACACTTTTGCACCTTACTCCTTTGTAATAAGACGAAAAGTGTAAACATATTTTTAACGTCAACTGTACCTACAGAAAGTACGTTAATTGTCGTCGTGTAAGGCAAACCAACGTACATCCTTATCGATTCGCACCAAAATCATGGTATGCTTCCAAAGTTGGCTTGGCACCGACTTCAAACATATCAGTTGGTAACGCATAGACTTAAAATGGATAATATTTTATTTCATTCTTTTTGAAGTCGGTTTTCTTTTTTTTGTAAAAAGTTTTTATATCTTCAATTGATTGACCGATTGTCTTTGCTTAAAGATTACTGAAGAGAGGAGTATGAGTCATGCTTAGCTAGAGTCGGACGAAACTAAGGCCCTTGCACCATTCCACTAACCCGGGGTTAACCGGTTAAACCAGCAAGCCTATTATGGATCGCTTTATCCACATTTATCCACGTGATAAAACAAATGTCACTTTTTAACTCTGCGGGATAGAAAGAGACGGACACCGTTTTATGACGCTGTCACGTAGATAAATACGACCATCATATCCGTACAGGAGTTGCTATGGTTAGCCACTAGGTTACCAGTTTAACCGCTTAACCCCGGGTTAGTGGAATGGTGCAAGTGAGCCTAAGTCTGCAATTCTGCATGCCATTTGCAATTTGGTGTGGCAATGTCATCGTTTATGTCAATTTCTAGGAAAACATAACGTTTAAATAGTATAAGACCTCACTTGGTCCTTACCAAGTCGGTGCAAAGTTAACTAAGACGGCTATAGGAAGCGTGCATGAACTATAGGGGGCACCACAGGAGACGTCAGATTTTTTATGCTTCCGATGTCGCCTACAAGATGGCAGAAGCTGGTAACTATGCACAAGAAAACGTACGAGAGCGGTAGATGGCAGCACTTTGGCGTGAATTGTCAAAGTAGGTATGTACGGTCAGCCAAGAAAGTTGTCTACCACTTTTCGACTCTATCAATCAGATAATAGAGTCGAAAAGTGGTCACTTTCTTGGCTGACTATATGTTTAACTTTCCGATTCAGGCCACAAGATGGCAGACCCTCTCGCGCACGGCCCCTATATGTATTTGCACACTTAATATGTCGTTTTATTATAATTATTATGCAATGCACAGGGTAAAGTCCCCAAGATCTTGGTTTTCCTTAAAGCCGTTATACCTATAATATTCTATTACAGTAAGATAGTTCTAGACTAGAACTTAGTTAAGTTAGTTAAAATCCGCACCAACTTGGTAGCTTGTTATAATCTTGATCGTCGCGATACCGCAATATTCTTTTGTTTGTATCCCTCTATGATATTTGATAAAGCGATTTTGATGTAGCATATAAGCACTGAGAAAAAAATCGTTTAAAACAATTGAATTAATGCTTTAAACAGTTCCATATGAGCCTATCGAACCAAGCAGTAATGTTTACTGTTTGTATAGTCAGCCAAGAAAGTGCTCTACCACTTTTCGACTCTATCATCTGATTGATAGAGTCGAAAAGTGGTAAACCACCTTCTTGGCTGACTGTACGTTACGTACGAACGAACGTACATTAGTTGATATTGTTAGTCAGTTAATCTTAATGAAATCACTTGAATGTGTACCTAGTACCTACTCGATAGATCATATATTTTTCAGTGTGTATGACTGAAGCCCGGGCCTTCATAAGGGTTAAATAAGTGGAAATATTTGCTATTGTTTACAAATTGTCTATAAAATATCTAAATACCTAATGTATGCATGTCATTGACGACATAGTTGCGGATAACCCTACATGCACTTGAGTCGAGGGTTCTTATCTGTATCTCCAGATACAGACGGACAGTCACGTACTGGTTAATAGCCTCACGTACTGATATGATTAGATTTAGAGCTGGCAATGAGACACGTGTTGCTATGGTGGCTACGATGCGAGACGTCGCGCACGAAAATTTGAATGCTCCTCTAGCCTCGTGCCGCCCAATGTACATTAGGATGTACACTCAGTTTCGATGCAATGTCAACCTTAATTAAAAACAAATTAGGTAGCATTTCATTTGTCTCGTAAAATTGCCGAACAAATGAAATTCAACCCAATTGAAAATACAACAAGATTCTAACTTCCTTGGCTATAATTTTGTATGGTGAGCGGCATGAGGCTAGACGATGGGCCAGCGCCGGCCACTCCAAGGGACACAGCCATGCGGTAGAATGAGATAGCAATATCACTTGCTCCCTCTAACGCATAAATGCGTCCCTTGGAGTGGCCGGCGCTGGCCCGTGTAGAGGAGCCATGAGACATCCACCACATCGATATCAAAGAGAATAGAGTATATATATACAGAGCATATACAGGAGTTAGGGCCCCCCCACATCTGGCGTCTTTCGAGCGTCGGCGTCTACAATTCTATGGCCGCGGCTCGACGCAACGTCGACGCAGCGTCGACGCAACTGCGCAGCGATGTCATTTTCCATAGCGCTGACCAGACGCCGACGCTCGAAAGACGCTAGATGTGGGGGGCCCTTACTGTCGCCAAGCGTGGCTCACTCCGAGATTTCGTCGCTTTGTTACAGGTAGCTAAAAGTACATCCGTTCCACATCAATTTTGGTGGCTAGCCATAAGCCGCGCGTGGCGCCGTCGCCACCTAGCGGCCATATCTGTCCTGATCGTAACAGACGCGTTTTGTTAGAGAGTGAGTCTTCTGTACCTAGTACTATTATTTATTCTGTGGTCGTGGTAAATTATGTAGCTACAGTGCATTTACTGCCATCTTTCGACAGAAGATTAAAACTGTTAGAACGCCATTGGACTTTGATTCTTATTCTTTCACTGATATGTGTTAAATTGTTAATACTACTGATCTAAACAATCCTCTTCCTTCTAAATTAGTTAATACCTACTTATGTGTCTGATTTATCAATGTACGTGCTTAGCAATACATCACTAGTTGAGATTACCTACTGTTGAAATGGTAATGTTGGGTTAATCCTATTGCTTTGTTGTTTAGTGCCCGTCATCTGAAGCAATCTGTTCAAGTGTGATTAAATATCATACTGTCATACTTGAACAGATTAAGAGGAATATCATACAAACTTGTAGAAAAAGGGGTTTTCAATGGGGTTGGCAACTGTTAAAGGTTTGCATAGATGGCGCCATCATAGTTTACCCCTTTTTCTAAGAGATTTGGTTTAAAGGGCTGACATCCAGGACATAAAAATTTCATTAAAGAAAAACCATAAAATTGACACAATTCTAGGGATTGACAGGGTAAGCTATGCTGGCGCCATCTGCCGGCTGCCAAATACTTCGAGAGTTATTTCTGTGAATTTCGTCACATCCAAATGTAGCTGTAGGTAATCAATAACAATGTAGCTGGGTTTGATTATATCGCTTGTCATGTTGTACTGACAGACGCTTATCAGGACTGAAATAGGTCCCAGTTGTTTACTGCGCAGATGTACAATTTGCAACAACATATACTATGTGCAATTACGTATTGATGATGCTCTCCTGACCGATTTCGGCCTCCATATGAGGCTGTCCATAAGTTACGTCATCGATTTTTGACCTCCCCCTAAAATCATCCAAAAATCATGCTTCGAAAGTCCCCGTTTCCTCCTACGTCATGCTACCGTCATCCGATGTCCAGACCCCCCCCCCCCTAATTTGACATGACGAAATTTATGAATAGCCTCTATGAGAAAGAAAGGAGTGACTGAGGACACGAAAGACAGAGGAGAATGGAAGAGAAAGACATGTTGTGGCGACCCCACACCCCACATAACGTGGGATAAGGGCAGGGGAAAGAAGAAGTTATTTATTAGAGTCACAACAAGAAAAGTCTGCAGCGGATTTAATAGCCCACGCAGTGCAAGTGTTATTTTAAACTTCAAACTTCTGTGAAATTATGACGTATAAATAACACATGCACTGCGTGCGCTATCAAAATCGCTGCAGAGTTTTCTTGGTCTAACTCTAGAGTGTAGAACTCTTTGGTGCGCCCTTAGGTGGCTCACGTGCCCTATCTTCTTGCTAAACAATGGGGTTGGCAACTGTCAAACGTTTGCATAGATGGCGCCATCATAGCATACCCCTTTTTCTATGAGATTTGGCTTAAAGAGCTGGCATCCAGGGTATTAAAAAAAACAAAAATTTGATACAATTCTAGCGATTGACAGGACAAGCTATGATGGCGCCATCTGCTAAAAATTTCCACCGGCCAACCCCATTATGTATTGTTACCTAAATTACTAATTACTAGAGATAACTAGTGACCCGCCCCTCAAACTCAATAACTACTGAACGGATTTTCATGCTGTTTTCACCTATCAATAGAGTGATTCTTGAGGAAGGTTTAGGTGTATAATTTGTTAAGATTTCTTGTAACCCGTGTGAATCCGGGGCGGGTCGTGTTTTTTAGCATTAGAAATAAGGTAAATAATTTTGATGTGTCTTTTAATTGAAAAACAAATTTTTAAAATAAGTTACGGCAAATATTTAACAATTATGAATCTAATACGATCATTTATACTCTTCTGCTTTCATAATAGTTACTGATTTTTTTAAAGCGTTTTTCAATTAAAAGACATGTCAAGATCGCTTACCTTCTTTCAAGTTCTTTCTAATGCTAACAAAAACGAACTATATATAGTTATGGATAAAAATAGTGGGTTAAAAACTTTTTTTTAATGTGTTGCTTTTGCTTGTTTATCTATATTAATCCTGTTCTTAACTATCAAGACACACTAACAGATTAATATCTATAATTCGATGATAATAAATGTATCAAACTAATACCATGTATAGGCAATACAGATTATGTTTATCAGTATGTTTACCCTCCACTAATCATGTTTAATTGCTGTTGTGATTTACAAGCACTTGATAACAATCTTTATTTTATGTTTCCGACTATGATGTACTGGCCATACAATAACCTTGTAACTACATCAGATAGAACATACATATATATAGCACAAGAGTGAACTTATCCCTAAGAGGGATCTCTTCCAGTTAACCCTTGTAAGGCCTGCTATACAAAATTTTCCTATTTTATACATATTTGAGCCAAGCAAATGGACAAATTGCCTGATGGTCCATGGGTGTCCAACACCAGAAGGGTTAAGTTCACTGCTGGAATTTAAGGTGGGAGTTGGTATGCTCTTTTCTTGGAGGTCATTTTCTTTGTCTGATGGTTGAATCAGTACCTTATTTGGTATAAAAAAACCGGGCAAGTGCGAGTCGGACTCGCGCACGAAGGGTTCCGTACCAAAAAGCAAAAAAAAAAAACAAAAAAAAGCAAAAAAAAACGGTCACCCATCCAAGTACTGACCCCTCCCGACGTTGCTTAACTTTGGCCAAAAATCACGTTTGTTGTATGGGAGCCCCATTTAAATCTTTATTTTATTCTGTTTTTAGTATTTGTTGTTATAGCGGCAACAGAAATACATCATCTGTGAAAATTTCAACTGTCTAGCTATCACGGTTCGTGAGATACAGCCTGGTGACAGACGGACGGACGGACGGACGGACGGACGGACAGCGAAGTCTTAGTAATAGGGTCCCGTTTTACCCTTTGGGTACGGAACCCTAAAAAGGTCTTAATTAGATTTAAACAAAGTGTACACTGAGCTATAAAATTGCACACCCATTTTTGCAGCTTACTGGGCATTGTAATGCACATAGGGCCTTGCAAGTATAAACTGATAAATCATAAAAGATATTTAATACAAAGAAATAAATTCACTGATGGTCAGTTTTTTTCCCATTCTGTAGCGTTTAGCATTTCTTTCCATGTTACCTTACCATGAAGAGGTTATATTTGTTCTTCTAAACATATTGGAAAGAGCATGTAATCATGATGTCATGAATGTCATAGTTTTTGGGTTGCACAAAAAGAAACTGTAATTAATTGTGTACTTTTCTTCCTTTATTGGAGACTTAAGTTGATGCAGCAACTGTGTATGTCACTAATTATTTATGTAATACATTCTTAATATTGTTTAAGTTTTATTAAAAAGTAGAAAGACGCAGTATTATTTGGCAAATGACCTTTAAATCTTATCACTGCGCACAGCCAGTGTCTACCCGCTGACACCAATTAAAAACAAAGAAATTTTAAAAAAAACAACAAAGAATATACTCACATTGGGTGGCCAAAGCCGGGGCGAAGACGGCCAGGAACGAAACGACGGCAAGCATAACAGCCTTCATGTTTAGTCTACAATAAATCACAGATACTTTGACGATAATAATTGAAATTATTCAAGTGTAGAGCGTATGTCCTCGCGATAGTCCAGCCTTTACACTCACTGGTGCAGAAGGCGACTTATCAAAACGAAACCGAATGGAAAAGACAAGAATTCACCTCAATGGCTCTGATTGTACAAAAATACTGAAGTGCGCAGCGATAACCAGTGTTGTCAGGGCTCTGGAGTCCTAAGTTACGTTTCGTTTCCCTAAAAGTCACGTTTTTGCTGCTTAAGTCACATTTTTATATAATTGTATTGTATGGGTAGGTATAGCTGGTCAAGCAAATCTTGTCAGTACAAAAAGGCGCGAAATTCAAATTTTCTATGAGACGATATCCCTTTGCGCCTACATTTTTCAAATTTGCCGCCTTTTTCTACTGACAAGATCTGCTTGACCAACTTTAAATCGAATTTGTTAGAAAAAATTCAGAAAATAATATATTTCACAAAAAATCTACTAACTTTATATGATTTTTCTTTTTAAAACACACATATTTTCATACTTAATGCTATTTGTGATCGATTTCATGAATTTTAAGGTGTATCTAGACTAGTCAATTTTTCGCCAATCTGATTAAATTGCCCGATGGATCAGGTCGTGCGGACGGAAACGCCAATTTGGCTCGCCGAATTAAACCGCCGATTATGACCGATATTACCGATAAAATGGAGTGCGGGCGCAAGAATACCAATTTGTGACGCCAGTATTTTCGTTTTGGGGCATTTTTTCAATTTAGGGGGCACTAATATCACCATTATCACCATAAATCTATTGATATTTTTCTTCCTGAAAATAATAAATTCTACCAGCAAAATTTTGCCTTTGATTATTTTGCCTCACATGTGAATAAAATGCAACTTTCTTATCAGTTTTTGAACAATCACGAGAGCCTTTAACCGGTATCCAGACGGGATGACCAAATCGATTGATTTGATCAGAATTAAAATTGGCGTCAAACTCCGATTTAAGGCGTATTCAGATTAGTCAATTAAATTGCCCGATCGAATCACAGGCCGCCAGAGGCGTATAGATAACTACTAGGTATACTATCAAACTAAATAACACCGTCATGTCAAGGTAATAAGTCTCATTTTGCCACGACTATCATAATAAACATGATGGTGGATGTAACGTCAAAGTGCCAGTGCAAGTGTCAACTTGGGTGCGTTCACTACGTTCCTAAATAATACAAATTGCAGAATTAAACTTGTCCGAAATTCGACTAGCTTAAAAAGTCACAAAAATTGCCTCATGATCGAAAGTCACGCACATGTCACACGAGAAGCCGAAAAGTCACGAAAAATGTGACTTTTGTGACCATCTGGCAACACTGGCGATAACAATACCATCTCCCTTGACAGGAGGTTTCCACTGAATGACTATGCGCGACAGAGACAAAGGATGTGAGTCGCTCTTGGAACACAAAACTGGCGGAGGTTTTGTGTTCCAAGTGATTCGGTCAATTGGTTACAAGCTGAATACTAACAATGCAGTCATAAAATATGGTGTTAATACTCTCTAATAGACCTTAAATAAGTTTAATTGTGAATTTTAAGCCATAAAAAACTTCCATTTGGAGTAAATAAGAAGAAATGATGTAATATGGGGAAAATTCTCGAAACACAAAACCTCAGGTTTCAAGTTTTGTGACAGCTGATACGTCCGAAGTGCGGTAAACATGAAGCGGGAGGCAGGGTAATAATAATACCAGCTGTAAAAATCTACCCCTTTACGGGTGAAATATTATAAAATAAATTTTATTGTATTTAGCTTAAAGCGTGACTAAGTAATATACGATTCATATAATCATACTTCAAAATGTTTAAATATGAATTAAAATGTGAGAGTTTTCGTTTATTTCAACTTTTACATCTTTGTGTACGATTTTAGGGTAATATTTTTTTAATATACGATTCATATAATCATACTTCAAAATGTTTAAATATGAGTTAAAATGTGAGAGTTTTCGTTTATTTCAACTTTTACATCTTTGTGTACGATTTTAGGGTAATATTTTTTTAATATACTGGCCACACAAAGTTCTACGCACCAACTTCACAGAATAGTTGTCTCACAAGTTCTACCGAGTTCTGTTTGCTACTGCGCTGTTATCAAATCTCATTATATTTTTGTCCCATTTGCGGACTGCGGACTATCAGTTTTACACCTCCATTGTTGTTGGAAGTTGCCTTCTGCGCCAGTGTGTGTAAAGGCCCCACTTTCGACGCATCTATTTTCTACGCTGCAATCGCTTGAGTTTAATCGCGACACTCTAATTTGGTGAGTGATATTAATTATTTAAATCAACAATGACATTGGCATTATCTTTGTTTAGTTTGCCTTTTTTTTTTTTAATTGTATAAGTAAGTATAGATGGTCAAGCAAATCTTGTCAGTAGAAAAAGGCGCGAAATTCAAATTTTCTATGGGACGATATCCCGTCGCGCCTACATTTTTCAAATTTGCCGCCTTTTTCTACTGACAAGATCTGCTTGACCAAGTATAGTTATTTTATTTACGTCGATTCATGATATTATTTAACATTTCAATGGTTTATTTTTGCATTTTACCTACATTTTTACGCTCAAACCAAAGATTATTATCTAAATAAAATAGATTGTTTTAAGATCTTTTAACAAAATATACTCACGTTTCCCAAAATAGGTACTTATTTGTTTTTACCTGTTTCATTTTTACAATATTTTAGGACATTGGAATGGTTTTAAGAATTATATATTGTAATATAGGTACCTAAGGAGTAAACTGACCAATGATTGACCCATGGGGCTGTCCATAAATTACGTCATCGATTTTTGAATATATGAATAGCCCCCATGTAATAAGTACTTAAAACTAGTAATAATGTGTAGAGTAACAAAAAAATAAATCATTAACTTTTTACGTTACTTACTTTTTATTAGCATTCTGAGATAAAGCCAGTTTAAATTTCAAAATTTTGTTTCAAAGTGCAACAACCACTTGCGTTTTATCTTTTCAATGTGTCTATAAAGTAGGTTTATTTTTAGGGACAGAATATAAATATTGTTGCTTCATTCTAACTATATTTGCTTTCCTGTCAGTAGTATTGATAAATTACTGCTTTGGGGCTATACATAAATTACGTCATTTCAAATTAGGGGGGGTCTGGACATTGGATGATGGTAGCATGACATAGGAGGAAACGGGGTCATTTGAAGCATGATTTTAGGGGGGGGGGCGTAATTTATGGACATCCCCTTTATAGTAGTAGGTATAATAACTAGGTAGGGTAAATCGTCTATTACTGGCCACCTTAATAGGCTTCTAGTAACTGGCCATGGGCATGAAATAAATTTAAAAAAAAAATCTAATAACTGGACACCTTATACTAAATAAATATTATGTTTAATATTCACACAATCCAAGTAAATTTTCAAAATTAAATATTATTTTTGGTTTAGTAACTGTGTGAATATTTCATGTACTTAATGATTGGCACAAGATGAAATGATTAATTTTAAGATCTGGCCACGACATTTATCTTGTGTAAAAAAATGTAAATAAATAAGTAAATAACCTATTTGTTATAGATTCAGAACAATGAAGTTCCTAGCTCTCGCCGTATCCTGCCTGCTGGCGCTCTCCGGAGCCCTAGCCGCTGACTCCTGCTATCAGGATGTCTCCATGGACTGCTCGCAGGCCTCCAACAGCATGGGTAAGCATTACTAGTTATGAATTACTAAAAATGGTAAAAAAAAACAAAAATCGATAATTTCGATACCGAGGGGTCGTCCATATATTACATCACGTAACGTAATATATGGACGACCCCTCGCTTCTGGATCAGATGTCTGCTTCTGAATATATTCTGATCTAATTGTCCATGGTCATGTCATAAGGTAAAGTTATATCACTTAGATCCGAGGGATTTCTGTGACTACATATAGGTATACATATGTACAGATAAGATAGATAATATACCTAAATTTGATTGATTTCTATTATGACAAATCATTGTCAGATTGTCACCCAATCCCTATCTAAAGTCAGAGAAAGATAAAAACAAATATTTCACAACTTATCTAATACAATACAATGTGTGTACCTTGACTTGTCTCGAGAGGAGGCCCGTGCCCAGCAGTGGGACGTATATAGGCTGAGATGATGATGATGATGATGTCTTGTCTCATACAATAAAATATCTATCGAACAACGAAACATTAGGGCGCGTTAACACCGTCAGTTTACCGGTTTTAGGCATATCTGCGGGTTCGAATCCCGATGAGGCATTTATATCAATCAATCAAACAAACAAAAAATCAATTTATTGTGTTATATAATGTAGTCATGTCTAAAATATACCAAGAAGTCAGTTGGGCGCACGCACTGCATTTGGCGTGATATTTTCCGAGAACCCCCACGTGATATTTGGTGATATTCAGCTTGACCCCCTCCCCCCTGAACACCTCACGTAATTAATGGACGTCCCCTACACAAAAATAGAAGTAGGGCTTACGTTTAGGGTTGCCAACTTTTTTTTTGGTGGAATATAGTATTTTCCAGAATAAGGCATCAAAAATACCTATATGTACATATTGTACATTTCAAAAAAATATAGTACTTTTAGATAAAATACTAAACATGAGTGTAATATACGTTTAGTCGGAAATATAGTATTTTAGCATACTATATATTTTTCCAAAAGTATATAGTACAGAGAGCCAAAATATGATACAATACTATATAATATAGTCCGGTTGGCAACCCTACTTACGTTAGACATGTAAGTGTGAAAGTGTCTACTTGAATTTTGTTGTTTATTGTCTAATTTTGCTCCATGCTTACAAAGAGTTCCGTAAGTGGATCATCAAAATCAGTATATTATGCACTTTCATAATTATGGGGCCTATTTCTCGAACGATATTAGTCTAACATTATTAGTGTGTTGTCATGACGACGATACCGTACGATTTGACAGTTCGCGGGCATTCGTGGACTAAGCCCCCATTCGCAGGAGAGCTTTTTCAACGCGCGTTAAAAAAGCGCTTGAATCCGTCCGCACTCTAAATTCGATTTAACGACCAAGGCTTAAAGTCGAAAATCCAATAACAACGCTTGACAAAAAGCGTCACCGCTGTCGTGTGAATACATACATGGTTATCCACTCCATTTGTGTCATTCAGACGCTTTTTTAACGCGTGTTGAAAAAGCTGCCTTCCGAATGGGGGCTAATAATATTAGTCTAATATCATTCGAGAAATAAGCCCCAGTTATTCCTCAATAAGTATTACTATTTTATAGTGCCAAGTGATAATCAGTTTAACACATTTGCCACGTTTTTTTGAACATGTTAATATTCATATTTCATAAATAAAATGTTAATTTTCACCACACCAGCTCGGAAAGGCTTACTTTGCACTTCAAAAACGGATTGCACTTTGCTATCAGTAATTCACATGTGAGGCAAAGCAATCAAATGCAAATTTTGAGTTGTTTTTAGGGTTCCGTACCCAAAGGGTAAAACGGGACCCTATTACTAAGACTTCGCTGTCCGTCCGTCCGTCCGTCCGTCTGTCACCAGGCTGTATCTCACGAACCGTGATAGCTAGACAGTTGAAATTTTCACAGATGATGTATTTCTGTTGCCGCTATAACAACAAATACTAAAAACAGAATAAAATAAAGATTTAAATGGGGCTCCCATACAACAAACGTGATTTTTGACTAAAGTTAAGCAACGTCGGGAGGGGTCAGTACTTGGATGGGTGACCGTTTTATTTTTGCTTTTTTTTGTTTTTGTTTTTTTTTTCATTATGGTACGGAACCCTTCGTGCGCGAGTCCGACTCGCACTTGCCCGGTTTTTTTTGTTTTTTATGTTTGCTGGTAGAATTGGCTTTTAAATGATGATTTTGGATGGATAAATATTTAATAACATTCATTTCAATTTGATTTGGTTTGATTTTGTTTGATATTTTACATTTAATATTTGCTTCGGGTTGGTGTGGTGAAATTTAATTTATTGAATTCACACAAAATAATGCTAAATGTAGCAGTTAACCGTGTGATGCATTTTATTATCGCACAATTTATACTTTTGGTTTCCAATTACGTCATATCACCTTGACGGGAAACGGTGCCCCAAACTGCTGCTACGACGTGATTTGACGTTTGAAATAGAGTTGGACCGAGATAAGTCTGCAACGATTTTGATAGCACACGCAGTGCAAGTGTTATTTATACGTCATAATTTCGAAGTTTGACGTTTAAAATAACACTTGCACTGCGTGGGCTAACAAAATCGCTGCATTAGCGACTAATTTGGAAATTCGGACTCCGGTCCGGAAATCCGCTTTGGGCCAATAGTAGAAAACCTAGAGTGGCCAGAATAATACATAAAAACACCGCATTATCGGCTGAAATCCGCTTTGGGCCAATAGTAGAAAACCTAGAGTTGCCAGAATAATGCATAAAAACACCATTTATTTTATTACTGGCAAATAATTCACTGTTTGGATAATCTTCCTGCGTAGTAGAAAACAAAAAGTGTTGCCAGCATAATAACCCAAAAATCTCCCACAGTGCTGGCAAAATGTAACGCGATCTACGGCGGCTACGGTCACCATGGCAACCTCGCGTCCGAGATGCAAGCCTACGCGAACCTGCATCTCGCTCGTTCGTACGAGTTCCTGCTATCGGCGTCCTACTTCGACAACTACCAGACCAACAGGAAGGGATTCAGCAAGCTGTTTAGGAAACTGTCGGATGACGCTTGGGAGAAGACTATTGATCTCATCAAGCATATTACTACTCGAGGTAAGTTCTGCCCTGGCGGCCTAGCCAAGGTAACGATCGCTTGCGCTTCGCCATCGGATCGCTTTGTCTCTCTCTATCACTCTTCCATATTAGTGTGACAGTGACAGTTGCGTTTCGTTCGCTACATAGCGTTAGCGATTGGCATGTTTATATAATGCCAATGTTTATATAATGTCACTCCTTTTAACATGTGTAGCTTGACTGTAAATGTTAATTTAAGGCCTGAGTTACACTTGTAAGTTTTACTTACGTAAGTAGGGACAAAGCTATTTGTTAGAATGAGATAACGATATTCATCTCTCATTCTGTAGTATAGCCGTGTCCCTACTTACGTAAGTAAAACTTACAAGTGTAACTCGGGCCTAAGGAATAAATAAATAATAATAACGGGGCATGCTTATCGTATGCATGAAAAATATCGTTAAAATAGAACTTATCAAAGAAAACAAGATGCATGACTTTTCAACTGCTATTATTTTTAATTTGAATTTGAATTATTATTGTTTCTCATACGGCCGGGATTTAACGGAACTTCGAGGGTTTAATATAATGAACCTATATAAAATTCAACATGTGTTTATCAATATTATAGTTGCTAAGTAATCTAATCTGGTCCCTAGGTGGTGTGATGGACTTCGCCCGCCGCTCCACCCTGGACACCGGCAGCAAGAACTACACCGTGGAGCTGAACGAGCTGGAAGCGCTGGCCAAGGCCCTGGACATCGAGAAGGAGATCGCTGAACGCGCCTTCCACATCCACGGTGAAGCCACCAGGAACAGCCAGCACCTCCATGACCCTGAGGTAACTTAACACAGCACATACACACATGTACCGGCAGCAAGAGCTGAACGAGCTGGAAGCGCTGGCCAAGACCCTGGACATTGAGAAGGAGATCGCTGAACGCGCCTTCCACATCCACGGTGAAGCCACCAGGAACAGCCAGCACCTCCATGACCCTGAGGTAACTTAACACAGCCAAACCTAATGTCCTAATCAGTTACACAGCAGTCGCATTATACAATAAGTAGAAAAAAACTAAATTAATGATTATGGCGCCATTTAGGTATGTACCCGATCTTTTATGAGCCGTTTAGGCGAATGAAAGACACGAGGCATGATAAATTATTATACTTTCTGTACATTTTAAATGTATAAGTATGGAAAAATAAAACAAATCGGATATTAACTGAAAACACACTGAAAATGACGATTTTTAAATTGTAAAACCCTCTGAGCTATAAAACATATGGTAATTTTGTGACTGAATGGAAAATTACATAATATTTTTACAGAACGAGCTCTACAACTATGTTTTCCACTACATTTTTGCAAATAAATCTCAAGTTTATCAAATACTGAGGGGTCATCCATTAATTACGTCACACGTTTAGGGGGAGGGAGGGAGGGGGTCAAGAAAATGTGACATATTGTGACATGGGGGAGGGGGGGAGACACAAACTTTGTGACGTCACTTTAACTTCATCAGTAACTGAAAATTTATTTAAATTATTTAGTTCGCTGTACATTTCAATAACAAGTTTTTAAAACGAAAATTGTAGTTTGTAATCGTTTAATTTTCTTTCCTAAGGAGTCAAAAAACCTAGAAATTGGTGTGACGTAATTAATGGATGACCCCTGATGAAAAAAAAACTAAAACAAAAACAATGTGAAGAGCCTAATTGAACATAACACTGATTTAAACTTTCACGATTATTTAACATTATGAAACTGCACAACGGGACTTAATCGCGTATTTAAGTTTTAAGATTTACCTCCGACACCCCATTAGATTAGATTAGATTTAACGCCGTCCTCGAAACGTCGGAGGTAAATCTTAAAACTTAAATACACGATTAAGTCCCGTTGTGCAGTTTCATAATGCTAATTGAACATTTTCCACAGATCGCCCAATACATGGAAGAGGAATTCATTGAAGAGCACTCTAAGACCATCCGCAACCTAGCCGGCCATAGCTCAGACCTCAAGAAGTTCATCGCCCAGAACGACGGACAAGATCTGTCCATCTCGCTCTACCTGTACGACGAGTACCTTCAGAAGACCGTCTAAATTATAGTCCATCTCAAAAAACTACCACTTTAGTAGAAATTTTGTTACGCTGGTAATCCCATTGTTATTAGCTTCCAGTACCATCAGAAGACCGTCTAAATTATAAATAGTCTACCATCTCAAAAAACTACCACTTTAGTAGAAATTTAGTTACGCTGGTAACCCCATTGTAATTATCAACCGTCTTTGAAATAAAAATTATCTATTATGGTAGAAATTCGGTTACGCTAGCCGTCTAACAGAATTTACCTACTATAAAAAAAGACACAAAATATGTGGTTTATTTAAATTTTAAAATTAATCCTCCACTGAAGAAAACTACCATTTTAGTAGAATATTGTTTAAGCCATTTCAATGTGTACAAATAGGGCTGTTTAAATTATGTGATATGTAAGTTTTTTATCATTCATTGTGTATTATAGCCTAGTATAGATGTATTTTCAGTTATTTTCCAAATAAAAATTCTTTAATCGCCTAACGTAGTTTTTTTCATATTAAATGTATACATATAGGTAGAAGATAATAGTTATTTACGATACTAACTAGTACGAAAAATAAATAATTCGCAAGAAGTGGCGAATTACCTATTCGCACGTGTACCGACTGTACCGTGCAACGTTTTACAGTACATAATTGGCCCTTTAAATATTCGACGTAGTTGTAGTTACATAATGTGCTTATTATATCACCAAGTAATGTTGCACCAGATGTACTGTAAAGTCTGTAAAATCTATAGGTAATAATGACATTTATAATCAATAAAAATGGTAGTATGCTTTGTTTAGCTATGGCAACAATTACAAATCCTCTTTATTGCACAAAGTCGAAATACATTTACCTACAGAGAGACACACATAATGAAGACAGAGGTAACAACAGGCGGCCTTATCGCTAAAGAGCAATAACATTCATTTAATAGTTCAATAAAATAACGAAGAATGTCTATTATTTACTATGTATTTATCTATGTATTATTTACTGCGGCTTACCGTAGCATTACTCTGGGTCCTTTTTAACCTTTTCGACGCCGTGTCAAAAACAAAAGCAGTCACCCGGACGCCACGTCACCGAAGTGTCAAAACTGAAATTGAACTTTATGTATACGCACGTAGGTCTATGTTGCTCTGTGGTTTGTGACCGATTAATCAGTCTTTGGCGTTTAACCTGCGGTGCGGATATATCGGTCATTGGCGTCCAAAAGGTTAACGTCCATCTGACCTATGTCTTGTTTAATTGAACTGGTTTTGTTTGACGTAAATAATTTCTTATTTCTTTCTCTTTTTGTTTGTTAGTTTGATTCTTTCTTTTGACAACGGCATTTAATCATCACAATTTGATTCTTTCTTGTATACCCTTTGCTGCTGTGTTTGATTTTCAACAGAATATATGTCATTGACCTCTATATCATACCACATTATGAATATTATGATAAGTCAGATGAAAAGGTTAGATATTGTCAGATAAGGCGACGTGTCTCGTACGTGACATTCTAAACGTGAGTACCTACCACACGACACGAGCTATCGATCTGTAATCTGTCAAAACTGACAATGCACGATTGAGCACTTAAGCAATAAGCACAACAGAAGAAATAATAGTACTACCGTACAGAAAGGACACTTTCCTACAAACCCGAAGTTTGACAGCGGTTCAGGGTCGAATCATGCTATTCCTTATGGCAGTATCCCTTTCGGCTAATTAGGGTTGTCAAAATTCAAGTGATTATCTTATCTGTGGTCGTGCACGCACAAGGACGTCAAGTGGTGCCCACCCTAATAATTGCTCGGAGCAATGCTGAGCCGAGCGGAGCCGAATTCGACCGAAGTCAGGAGTGTCTCCCCACTGGCTTCAGTCAACCTCAGGACTGTAGTATCGGTAGTTTAGCCTTGAATGAAGAAAATAAGTAAAATACTAAATAACTTAAGGATCTATATTTTATTATGGAATTAAATACATTATTATACACAGTTAATCATTATTGTTCATACAAATTTTTAATTATTATTTAAGTTGGCGAAACATACACTCAATTATAAAATAAATAATACATACCACTTGACACAGATTTCACATAATTGTGCTCATTGAATTCACTTTGTGTAATTTTGGCTAAAATAAATTTAATGACAATATATTTATATCTGAGCATCATTAATAATGGCGTAAGCGCCATCGACAATAAGGTCCCTTTTCATAGATAACGTCACATATATTGTGATAAAGTGAAAACTTAATATGACATGTTTTATATTGCAGGTACTTAGGTGTTCCATTTAACTTGATTTGTTAAATGTACAGTCAGCAAAATTGAGGAAATCCTTGAAATAAAAATCCCACGTGTTTAGGTGGTTACCGTTACTCAACCCACCAACGGAGTGGTAGCTGACGTATATGAGGCGGCATGACCGACGCAAATTGTACAGACTTGGCCTTTTTAGCGCCATTTGCACCATCCCACACTAACCCAGGGTTCCCCGGTTAACCATGGTTACCAGTACAATTTGAACACTGGGTTAACGGTTTAACCCCGGGTCAGTAGGATGGTGCAAGTGGCGCTTATAGAAATAAGTTGAAATACATATTTAAGCTTGAACTCCGGTACTTCGGTCTTTTTTGTCGGTATTCTACAGGTTGCACTTCGGGGAGTGTGCCCAAGAGCTACACGAGCTCATTCCACCGTCCCCATTCTACCATCGGACTTTTAGACGCACGGCCGGTTTCCATCCTTACTTGGTAGATATTCCACCAATTCGCACGAAGCGCTTTGCTTCTACTTTCCTTATGCGCACTGCCAAGGAATGGAATTCCTTGCCGGCGTCTATATTTCCGTGTTCTTATAACCCGGCAACCTTCAAATCAAGAGTGAGCAGGCACCTTCTGGGCGAGCTCGCTCCATCGTAGGCCACGTCTACGCCTCGGCTAGTCTGTGGCCATGAGTAAGCCCATTCATAATAAAAAAAAAAAAAAAAACTTGAATATTTTGTATATAATCCAAACTCACTTACTAGTATATCATCCGAAATTAGCGTTCAACTCAAACTGGTGATGACTCTTCATATGGCTCTTCAAGCTCCCATTCTGAGTAAAAGTCGCATTGCAAATATCACACTTGTACCTTCTATCATTCGAGTGTGACCTCACATGTTCTTGCAAAGACTGTAACCTAGGATAGCATTTATCACAAAACTCACAACGAAAATTCCTTTCCCCAGTATGTGTTGCCATATGCTCTTTAAGCCTTGAGGGTAGGTAGAATCTCTGATCACACAAATCACACTGATGCCTATACACTTTTAAATGATTCCTCCTATTATGTTCCATAAGCGTTTTCCTTCTATTATATACTTTATCACATAATTTACATGGAAACGTTCTTTTATCCCCATGGACTTCAATCAAATGTCTGTTTCTCAAAGCGTAAGATAGAAAACTAGATTCACATTTGTAACAATTCACTGTAGGTTTTTTCTCGTGGACCGTCGCTACGTGTAAGTACCGACTGTATTTAGATTTCAAGTTTTTCCCGCATATCTCACACGGGAAATTCGCTTCTACCTTATTATGGCTTTTAATATGAGTTCTTAATGAATTTTGT
Source organism: Cydia fagiglandana (assembly GCF_963556715.1). NCBI lineage: Eukaryota > Metazoa > Arthropoda > Insecta > Lepidoptera > Tortricidae > Cydia > Cydia fagiglandana. Next base: position 1,175,148 of record NC_085955.1, on the reverse strand, counting down.
TCTAGAAAACATGCCCCGCATTGGTCGCATATATATGTCCCGAAATGCTCAATCATATGTTTTTTTAAACTGTCGAAATATGGGAAACTATTATTGCATTCTGTGCACTTTATATTGTCTAAGGTTAGCTTGAATTTCAGGAATTCGTTTTGCACGGGGAAGATTTTTTTATTGTGCACGCTGCTTATGTGGTGTTTAAACTCTTCGAGTGTTTCGATCTTCGCTGGGCATAGTCTGCAGTCTATCCTGAAACATATATAGTAAGATTATAAAGTAAAAAGCGCTGGTGGCCTGGCGGTAAGAGCGTGCTACTTTCAATCCGGAGGTCGCGGGTTCAAACCCCGGCTCGAGCCAATGAGTTTTTCGGAACTTATGTCCGAAATATCATTTGATATTTACGCTTATATATCAGTCGTTTTTCGGTGAAAGAAAATATCGTGAGGAAACCGGACTAATCCCAATAAGGCCTAGTTTCCCCTGTGGGTTGGAAGGTCGATCAGATGACAGTCGCTTTCGTTAAAAGTAGTGCCTACGCCTATAGGGGATATTACTGCAATGTTCTGCCGCCAGAGTGCAGCACTAAGCCAGCTAGTAAACCATAGAGTAACTTATACATACTGAGCATTAAACTGTTTTTTGAAAAGTTTTCACAGACAATAAAATATGACATTGATGCATTAAGGCGGTTTGTTACCAAGGGCCTACCGGGAAACGCCAAAATCGAAATTTAGTTATCTGCCTCTATCGCTCGAATATGCAATAGAGAGGTTAGATAACGAAATTTCAATTTTCTTGTTCCGCGGTAGACCTCTAGTTGTGATGGAATGTGGCAGCAGCGGCCCCTATGCAGAGTTTCACGTAATATTCCCTATTCTTGTGATTAGTTGCCAAGCGGACCCCAGGCTCCCATGAGCCGTGGCAAAATGCCGGGATAACGCGAGGCAGATTGATGGTGTACCTGGTGATGTCGATCTTGGGTATCTTCTTGTTCTCCGTCATGCTCTCGAACATGCTCGGCTTGTGCAGCATCGTGTGCTCGCGCAGCTCCACGGGATTCGTGAACTGGTCCTGGAGGTAACATATTTATTTTATACAAGTTACTATTGTAAACAGAATACATGTCATATATTTATATTTTTTTTACAATACAAATGGTAAACTTTACCGCACTGGTGCGATAATTAGCACGTTACGTGACCATGTCGAAAATTTAAACGGCCATCTTCTTCCAGTGCCGTCTCCTACCGCAGGTTATATCACAGAATAACTAATAGTACTACCGTACAGAAAATTCACTCGTTCACAAAAGTCAGATTTAGGTATAAAATTATACCTATACTCGCCGCCTGCAAGCAAAAATGAAACTTATAACCGCGCACGAAGCGTGAATCTTCTTTGCGCGAGCGCCACGTGACATGACGACCGTGCGGTCGAGCGGCAGCCCACTGCCATACTCCTGCCCGGGAGGTGCGCCTAAACTAAACTGCGTAGTGACACCCCCCTGGGTTATACGGGTTATACCACAGAATAACTAATAGTACTACCGTACCCTGCACTATAGTTCGTTTTTTTTAGCATTAGAAAGAACTTGCAAGAAGGTAAGCGATCTTAACGTGTCATTTAATTGAAAAACGCTTTTAAAAAATCAAAAACGATTACTTATGAAAGCAGAAGAATATAAATGATCGTATTAGATTCATAATTGTTACATATATGCCGTAACTTATTTTAAAAATGTGTTTTTCAATTAAAAGACACATCAAGATTCTTTACCTTATTTCTAATGCTAAAAAAACGAACTATAGTAAGTAAGTAAGTAAATATTACTAAGTAAGTAAGGTAGTAGTGGTAAGTGTAGTAGTAGTGTGTAGTAAGTGTACTGTAGTAGTATAGTTCGTTTTTTTTAGCATTAGAAAGAACTCCACAGAAGCAAGCGTGCAGTTTTTATCAGGCTCTTTAATTGTTAATAATTATTGAATTATCTAATGTAGCATGGTCAATACATATAATTTACTTCAAATTATTATCGCTAAAAGTGCCTAATTTGGAACCACAAGCTTACTTCTGCGAAGTTCTTTCTAATGCTAAAAAAAACGAACTATAGTGTACCGTACTGGTGTGCGTGACGGTTATACGTACCCTGCAGTAGTAGCAGTAATAGTTGCTGATCCTATTCTGGAACGGGCACACGTATGAGTTGAGCACTATAGTGATGGTGTTGTGGTACACCATGTGATCGTGGTCGTCGGGACCCTTTTTTTGTGGCTTCAACTTCTTAGGCGGGGATGCTGGAAAAAAAGGAAAATCAGAGACTAGTAAATATTCAAGACGGACAACCTTCATAGAACACTGCGTTCCTTTCCGATCATCCTGATTATGTACTAAAATGATAGATCAGTAGGATAAATTGGGGCAACCTTTTTGTCATATACCACGTCGGTGGCAAACAAGCATACTGCCCGCCTGATGGTAAACAGTCACCGTAGCCTATGGACGCCTGCATGGGTAGTCACCAGCGCGTTGCAGAGCCTTTACAAACATATACACTACTTTTTTGAACAACCCTATACTGTGCCCCTCGAGAAAACAACAACATATAAAAACAAGATTGAAAAACCGGCCAAGTGCGAGTCAGACTCGCGCACTTAGGGTTACGTACCATTACGCAAAAAACGGCAAAAAATCTTTGTTTAAAGGTATATACTCACGTGGCCCGTGGTCCAGTAATTCATCAAGCTTATCCTGCAGTGCGAGCGCTCGATCGAACAGCTCTCTCTTCGACCGTTTCTTCAGCACTAGGGGTCGCGGCCGCGTCTTCTTACGCTTCTCGGGTGTCTCCGACTTTAGCTCTATCTCCACTTTGCATTCCGGCTCTGTTGAGATACAAATAAGTTGTTAACCCGTGGAGCGCCCCAAAATCAACGTAGTATGGAACTCCTATACTCTCCTATAGTTTTAGTTTAGTTTAGGGGTCATCCATTAATTACGTCACACGTTTAGGGGGAGGGAGGGGGTCAAGAAAATGTGACATATTGTGACATGGGGGAGGGGGGAGACGCAAACTTTGTGACGTCACTTTAACTTAATCAGTAACCGAAAATTTATTTAAATTATTTTATTCGCTATACATTTAAATAACAAGTTTTTAAAACGATGATCGTTATTATTCGTTTAATTTTCTTTCCTAAGCAGTTTTGGGTTATAAAATTACTAATATTTATATCGTCAAAAATATTTTGATAAAATATTAATAATACTTAGGTATTTACTTAATTCGATTTGGCGATTTCGTAGAAAAAATGTGACGTCACACTAGGGGGGGAGGGGTTTGCCAAATGTGACCAAGTGTGACAAGGGGGGGGGGGAGGGGTCAAAAAACCTAGAAATTGGTGTGACGTAATTAATGGATGACCCCTTACCAGCACACATGTGACAGTAGGGAATATTTCATGTATTTTGAAGCCCTCTTCTAAACTATCCGGGTCTCTACGAGCGAGGTCCAAAATACATAAGGATTCTCTGATAGCAGATAGTGGATTATAGTTGAATTATCGAGAAGATGGAATTGCATTTGTAGTGGTTGCAACAAGAAAATAGAAAATTCAAATATAGAATGCCTGTAAACAAACAATACTACTACATATGCAATTCCACGCTCTCGATGATTCAACTATACCTTGTGGTTATTCTGAACTCCTTTAGTAACTTCTTTTGGATTAAATAAATAATATTATAATTTAAATGAGTTATTTACCGTAATCCTGGTCATCGTCACGTCCGCCCACGGACGCGTCTGAGTCGGGGAGAGGTTCCACCTTCACCTTAGTTTCCACCTGGGGCACCTCTGTAATTAATTCATATCAGAGTTAACAAATACAATGTTTATCAGAGTAGAGTTTCTAATCCCATCAAAAACATAAATGCGAAATGAGCCAAATACAACATTAAAAATTTATTTTATTCAACATTAAGAATTTGCCGGCAATAATATTGAGATCTATAAAGCCGACCACTGACTAACAGTCTACTGGACGATATCAGTTATTCAGAACTATCAAATTATTGTTCTAACTGACAGGCCGATATTGTCTGGTGGCCTGTTAGTCAGTGGTCGTCTTAAGAGTGCCAAGACTGCCAAATTAGAGTTCACTTGGGCTGTAATTAAAGTTCAGGATTTGACTTGGCTAGTTTTTATGTACAGTAGCCATTAAATATATCGGAGCGGCCGTTTGTTGCTATAAAATTCTTTGGACTAAAATTAAATATAATAAATATCTGAGGACATCTTACACAGATCAACCTAGGCCCTAACTATAGTTTGTTATTTTTAGCATTAGAAAGAACTACGCAGTAGCGCACTAAGTGAGCTTGTGGTTCCAAATCCGACACTTATAGCGGTAATAATTAGAAGTAAATTATATGTATTGACCATGCTACATTAGATAATTCAATAATTAATAACAATTAAAGAGCCTGATAAAAACTGCACGCTTGCTTCTGTAGAGTTCTTTCTAATGCTAAAAAAACGAACTATAACAATAAGCAAAGCTTGTACTATGACTATGGAATTCGTCAAATAAAATTAATCTGGCCGTCTTACCATCCTTGTTCTCCAGCCGGGCGTTGAGGAAGGCCTGCTCGCTCTGCAGCACCTGCTGGCGGAAAGCCACAGCTTCCCGAAGACGCCCAACACAAGTGGCACAAACTCCGCTGTCTTTAGGCTCCCCGTCTAAATGGGACAGCTGAAAATACAAGTATATGTAAGATTTAAACATGCTGTAGGGCCCTTATCGTTTTTGGGGGCCCTTGCGGATACACTTCGACCCATTGGGATCTTTTGTGGAGCCACAAGAGCGTGTCACATATTTTTACAGCCTTCGAACGGTAACATATTATTGCAGGTGACTTAACTGCAAAAAAAAAAAATGAGAATCCATCCCTCACTGTTATACATATAAATTAGCATCTTTACATCGATCAAGTGAATTATTTTATTAGTACATTACGTAGTCTGTTCAATGCAGGATTTAAACAAGGTTAAATAATAGTTATTTGTTTTACAAAAGGGCAAAGTTGTTGTTTAACCGCTCATGCTAATATTGATATCCAAGCAAGCAGAAGATTCCAAAATTGAACCACGAGCGTACCGAGTGGTTCGAAAAATGGAATCTAGAGCGTTGCGAGGGTTTCAAAGCACGAGGGTTAAACAAAATTTGCCCCCCAGTGAAACACAAAATTTTTCACCACACCAATCCAAAGCAAATATTAAATGTAAAATATCAAACAAAATAAATCCAAATCAAATCCAAATGAATGTTATTAAATATGAATCATCCAAAATCATCATTTAAATGTCAATTCTACCAGCAAACATAAGAAAACCATTCAAAATTTGCATTTCATTACTTTGCCTCACATGTGAATAAAAGGCAACTTTGCTATCAGTTTTTGAAGTGCAAAGTAAGCCTTTCCTAGCTGGTGTGGTGAAAATAAAAAACTTACAAGTAATCCGAAGCAATCCATCAACATATCGGAGTAAACTTCCTTCTTGCCGACCCATTCGTATTCACTGCTCAAAAGTCGGCATTTCTTTATGGAACGGCAACATCGGCAGAGCGCAGGGTCAACTATGGGGCCTTTAGCTTTACCCAAAGATGTGCCGGCCACCGCCATGGCAATTAACACTATAGAAAACACTATTTATTTAATTTATAAACATTGGGAATAGGAAAGAGCACTCTTGGTGAACCATAGTGCATATCATTTTTGACAGGCAAAATTCGTTCGAGTAGAACTCATTGAAAGTTAATAAAATATGAAAGAATAATTTGTACGAATACTTCAATTGCTAAATTATTATAAGTACCTATGTTATTTTGGAGTAACTAAATTATTTTGATTTAATGGAATAATTGTCGATTTCATTTACATCAAAGAATATAATACTCACTAGGAGAAGAACGATAACTCCATACAAAAAAATGTCCCCTTCAAAAGTTCGTTTATACTACTAGCGCTCGGTAGGATACCATTGTAATTAGAATTGACAATCCGTTTAGCCTAGCGCCCCTAGCGGGTATTGGCAGTAATCCAGTTCAGGAAGCTAATGGTCCTGGGTTCGAATCCCGGAGAGGGAATTTCTTTTTGTATTATTTATTTTTTGTTGGGGTCAGGTTTTTAAGAGCCCATCAACGTGCAACGTGCATCAGCGCCACTGCTGAATACATTAAACTAATTTTTATGTTACTGGATTCGTCAACCTACCCGTTCAAAACTAAAGCGGCCGTTTTTGTTTTGAGCTCATAGATCGACGAATCCAGCAACATAAAAACTAGCTTGATGTATTCAAAAGGTACTTAAAAACACAATACAGTCAGTAGCGGCCACTTTTTTAAATACCTGTTAAATTTAAAATTAACTTAAATAATCACGATTATTTATTTTAGCAGTGGTGCTAGTGTGCACGTTGTTGGGCTCTTAAATTAGCATATCACAAATAAATAAAGAAATACGTTATAAGATAATGATTAGGTACTATATTTAAAAATTCGTCAAATATAAAAGGTTACAAAAAGTTATGTATTATTAAGATATAAATATTTTCATTCCTATTAGGATTAGTGTATATGTATATGTTAGGAGCAATACATATGAATACATACATTGATATGGCAAATGGTTACAAGTTGTTATTACATCTATCCGGTTATCGGACATTTCTGCTCCACAGCTCCACGCAGCGTTCTTGGTCACCGGAAAACTAGTCTGTATATGCAGCAGATACGTGCCCTTTGAGCTTTTTCCAAGAAATCATATGACGGGACAGGATTATATTATTATCACACGCTCAAGCCATGATTCACTTTCTAAAACAAAATAGTCACAAATTAAACAATATAATCTAACTTCCTAATTACTAACGTCGCTAATTCCTAAGGTCTAAATTTACCAGCTTACTCGTAAACAATGAGAGGTTTTACATCTATGATGAATTTAGATTATAATTTCGGACGCGATATAGCGTCCGCGGGACTTACGGGGATAGTAAGATTAAATTATTATATTTGAATTTGGTAATTAGTACGCTCATTTTTATTTAAAGATTGATATATTTCTTACCTTGAAATTATCGCTGTTTCTGGTTTACTACAACGGTTTCCACACACACATTAGGGCTTTTCATAATCCGGATAAGAATTGTTGATGAAGTCGCCATTGCCGGATACATAATACAGCAAGGAGGGAAGAGCGACAACGGTTTAAATTTAACTAAGTCTGTGCGAAGACGCATTTAGATATGTTGCTCGTACATATGAATAGTTTTTATTTTTAAATTAATAGGTAAATAAATATATTTCAAGTGAATAAATCGTTTTATATGAAAAATTATATTTTTGGCGTTAAATGACTTAAATGACAGCATTGACATTACAGACTTTTGTCTTGACTATGTTCTTACCGGCCAGACTCAAATCAAGGCCTATCAAAGAGGCCTATTGACAAAGATTTTTTTTAAATTTTATCAAGGAGGGTAGAGGCACGTCTACCCTTCATAGATTTTATGAACATAGACAAAGACAAACTGAAATAGATAATAATTTACATATTTCAAAAAATAAATAATAATTTACATATGACTTTGACTACTTCATAAAATACAAATCAAAATAAATTTGATAAAATAATTGGATTTGTTCCTAGAAATCGTATAGACAAAGCCAGTTCTAGCAATGTTGCTGTAGTAAAATATTTTTATGGTAATTACTGGCAATACAGCTCTAGAAACGGAGCACACATGTACAATTATGAAGGGTCACGTCATTCCAAGGAAGTCAATAGGCCAAGGGCCCAACCTTTTCTGTTCTCTTTCACGACGCAGCAACTAGTATCATTTCTCTCTCCTCGCTCTTTTAAAATGCCGTTTGTCAAAAAAGGACAACCATACTGTTGACAAGGTGGACTTCAAATCAAGTGTTGCCTTTCTTGATGCGCCCGGGCTGTGTATGTGTGCGTAAAAGCGTATATGTGTGCTCTTTTAGGGATTTGAAAAGTCGATTTTAATCATGTTATATATCGATAAACGCTACACAGCGGAACGAAATAGCGATTAATTGAAGCTTCAATATCTTCGTTAAACATAAACATAATTGAAATGCTAATGGATAATGAATATATTATAATATAATAATATAATTCAATTATTGCGGAACACCTATTTTAGGAGGTATTTATGTATTTTAATTAAATATCTGAACTTTCCCTTGGTTCCCTGCAGGGGCGTGACTATAAAATTGTGATCTGATAACCACAATAAAGAATAAAAGCGTTTTTGGTCATTTTAGGTATCGTTAAGCCTTTGAAGTAAAATTAAAATTGCAAGAAATGTCGATAGTTTATCGATATGACTTTATCGACATGGCTACAGCAACGTGGGCCGCTTTGTTAATCGTACACTAAACAAAAGTGGCAACAGTGACAGCTCGCTGAGACACCGTCTATGTATATATTATGTCTATGCAATAGGCCTTGATTTACATACTTCTCTAAAGTAGCTAACACACTACCGCACCGCACCAAGGTCATTGTGGGACGCACCCATAAGTAAAAGGGAGAAAGCGATATCTCTTTCTCCCTCTTACTTATGGGTGTGTCCCACAATGACCTTGGTGCGGTGCGATAGTGTGTTAGCTACTTAATAAAAATACTTTCTACTCGAACTGTTCTTTATGCGTTTTGTTTTTGCATTGAAAGTTACCATCAACGAGGTTGCTTATAAATCACAATCGACTATCGATTGTAAAAGATTAGAATCGATATTAGGTCGCATATATTCAAAATATATGTAGAAATTATTGTTATAGGATGGATCAACGTGTATACTGTACAGTCGGTTTCAAATATATCGGAGCGGCCAATTCGTTCACAAATACATGAACAAAGTCTCTACAGTAAAACATATTTAATTAAAAACCGGGTCAATGGCGAATTTATTTTATTACCTTTATATTTTAAAGGTTTTCGAATGTGTTCAGAACGCGAAAGTTGTAAAAGTTATAAACATTAAAATGCAAGTTTAAATATTTTCGAGCACCTTCGCCGTTCCAATATAGGTATATGATGGGCTTATTATAAGTAGAAAAAATGCAACATCGCCGGAAAAATATTTTATTACGAAACTTTACAATGTACATTTTATCCAGCTTATCCCTAATTTGTATAAAATACTCCAGGGGCCACTAATTAGTTTCTTCAGGGGTCCGGTTCTTAAAATAAAATGACCATCGCGGTCCGTTTCTACTTGAATTTACAAATTAAGCAAAAATATAAAATAGGTCGGCGGTCCCGATCCGGACCGCGGTCCGCCATTTTGTGACCCCTGTAATACTCAGATCAGTATGTCTATAGGTACTTCCTATAATAAATATATATAATATAACTTAACGTTACTATAATACATTAAGTAAAAATTGTGATGGTATAAAAAATAAATGGAAATAGTAAGCGTAAAATTATAGTCTGTGCAAAAGAGAAGAATCGAAGAGTAAGACCAAGCTAAGTCGGCAGCGGTTTTGATAGGCCAGACTGTGCAAGTGTTATTTCAATTGAAAGTCATAATTTCATAAGCCCCCTCCAGACTATGCGCGTGAATCGCGGGCGAAGCCGCGAATGTGTGTGTGGATTCGATTTCGCTGTCTGCGAAAATCGACTCCACACTCGCGTTCGCGGCTTCGCGCCGTGATTCGCGCACGAGTGTGGAGGAGGCTATAGAAGTTTGACGTTATTGGTTACATTATGTTCTACCGCCTTCTACGACTATCTCTTTCCGCTAACAGAGTTTTATAAAATAATACTATCAAAAGCCTTTATATTCTTTAAAAACCTGGAAATCGTTACATTTATTTGCTTTTTATACGACATATTCCATTTTGTAATTTTAATTCAAAACTATGTAATGTATTTAGTAAAAATAAAATAATACTCGTATGTAATTATTAATTAAAATAAAGGTAAAGCAACACAGACAAGGACTAATAAGACGCAAATAGTGTAAAATATTTTAAGCATTCATATAACAGCTGAAGTCTCGGAGTAATTAACAATGGAGCCGCCATTAACAGGCGTTCCCCTCTGTCGAAAATAGGCGGCCAATGGTCAACCACATGTCAACCATATGTATGGACTGACGTTTGTCTGACATGACCTATACATTTGATGTGCCCCTCCCCCGCAAAAAACGGCAGACTATTTTGTACAGAAAATTTTAGACATGGCGTCTCCGTTGGTTATATCCTCTAAGGCTGAAGTAGACGGGCCAGTATATTTTCGCCCTGGCTAGGTTGTCAAGCGTTTTTATTACTTTACGCGTCTTATAATTTCTTTATCTATGGTTAAATATAGTAAAGCCCCCTCCAGACTATGTGCGTGAATCGCGGCGCGACGTCGCGGAGCGAACATATCGCGAAGTTGACGTATGACTCCACACTCGCACACTTCACGGCGATTTCGCAGTTTGGTTTGCGGCAAGATGGCGGAAAACATCAGCTGATCGAGTTTAACTGTTAGTTATCTATGGCATCATACGTGATTTAGCTGTTTTTCCATTTTGATTTCTTGTGAAACCGTAAAATATAGCTGCTTAATGTAATATAATCATAATATAATTAATATTTATCTGGCCACATAAGAGCCAAAATAGTGTGTAATGTGGAGTCTTGCAAGTTCGCGCTTCGCGTCTCCTTTGACGCGGGCCGAAATACCGACAAAAAACGGAGAACAAGGCGCGAAGACGTGAACAATCTGCGAAATCGACGCCACACTTGCGTTCGCGGCTTCGCCCGCGATTCACGCGCATAGTCTGGAGGAGGCTTAAGATGACGTATTTCCTGAAGATATATATTTTTTACATTTATTGCATGAAAACTAAGAGGCGGAATATTTGCAATATTATCATAATATAAACAAAAGTACTAAAAATACTTAAAACCAACACATAATCTAAAATTACATCAAATTTAATTTACAATAAGTAGCAACACAAAAGGCTCAAAACGAGTAAATAATACAGACTATTAATCTATATACAGTCCTTTCTATTTACTCGTCTCTGTTAGAAACGAAACCATAGAGCACAGGCAAAACATCCTCCAGACTGATCATAGCCGCGCTACCCCCTCTGCCACGCATGCGGTAATTTTACTCCATGTTCGAGTCGAAAGTGTTTTTGTGTGACGTCCGTGTCTTTGAACGGACCAATCACGGCACGGGACTTCGCTCACCTCGTCCCGCGCACCCCCGCATTTTTGGCATCATCGGTTGCATGAAATAATTGCTCTAAACTCGGTCTAGAGGATTCCTAGTCTATGCCATAGAGTCTATGGTAGGTATGGTATGGTATGGCATAGACAAATAATACTAAGACGTGTAAAGTACTTTCCATGAGTGAAATAAGTTCTGTGATGTATTTAGAGCAGTCTTTAAAAGCAAAAAATAAGGTAACATTTTTTATGCTTTCTATCATGTATAACTATTTAAGAAATAAATATTAAAATAATACAGTCGAATTTTACTAATCATAGAAAATGCATAATACATTACAATTATTATTGTTCATATTTATTACCACATTGCATGATTGGATATGCGGGCCATAAACAGATTTTATAACAAAGCATTTGTTTTTATTTTGCCATTTTTATATATTGTGACCTTTTATGCCACTTTTGTGTTATTTCTAGTCATGATAGCGAGCTGTTTTTCATCCTTATAGGAGAAAAACGGTGTCCTAAAATTTCCACAAATTTTTCATTCTTTCCTTTTTGTTACCGCCATACAAAGCATATCGGGAATTGGTAACACAATAGGAAAAAAACTCACGGGACATTTTTTTATACCATTAGGATTGAAAGAGCTTGTGATTCTGAGTATAGTTTGTTTTTTTTTGCATTAGAAAGAACTTCGCAGAAGTAAAAGCTTGTGGTTCCAAATCCGACACATATAGCGGTAATCATTTGAAGTAAATTATATGTATTGACCATGCTACATTAGATAATGCAATAATTATTAACAATTAACGAGCCTGATAGAAACTGCATGCTTGCTTCTGTGGAGTTCTTTCTAATGCTAAAAAAACGAACTATACAAATAACATAAAAGTGGCAAAAAAGGTCACAATATGTAAAAATGGCAAAAAAATAAAAGAAACGCTAAACAAAGGTTGTCACTCCTACAGACAATAGTTAACTTGAGTGCACAATGACATCTTGGCTTCAATTAGCAATTTTCGATTTTTTTCAATTTGGAACCTTCTTTTAATACGAAGTTCAAAACAAAATTTGGAATGGTTACAATATGATGCACAGAGAGCCTCACGGAGATAAGTAATGATTTTATTACTCAGGTTAATAGATAAAATATATGACACTTTAAACTCGCGTTTTGTACACATATTTAATTACACAAACGGGTCTACCGCGATACCGCGTACGTCGGAATTTAAGCCTTTTCCAGGCCGCTCCACAAGGTTTTCCAAAAAAATCCAAATATATTTATCAATTAATCCAGCTTTGATGATCCATTTGAAGACAAGTCACATTTCCCGAAAGTGCAATCTAGTTTGAACATTAAATCTGTTTGCGCGTATGTAGTCGATAAACCGTACTATGCCTGGAAAAGGTTTAAGGTAAAAACAATGAAATTATATCGCGGTAGACCGGTTTGTGTATTTAAATTTAGATAAGATCTCTTTATTTTGGCTATGTCCACAGGCGACTGAATCTCATTGTTTTACATATACATATAAACCCATGCTAGTTATTTTACTTATACTTCTTTGTTGCAAAAAGAACGTAGATATATTAAAGAATTAAACGTTTGTCCTAAGCGTTGACAACTAAAGCAGCCCATTTTAAGTGTCACCTTAAAAATAGCATTGCTCAATATCGCATTCGGGATGGTGACTCTTAATATGCGATTTCAAACTCGCGTTCTGTATAAAGGCCTGCCCACATATATGACATCTGTACCGACGATCGTTCGTATGCGTCCGTATATGATACTGCAGAGATTTAAGTCTAGGATAGCTTTTATCGCAGTACTCGCAACGGAAATTCCTTTCCCCAGTATGCGTTGCCATATGCTCCTTTAACCTTGAGGGTAGGTAGAATCTTTGATCACAATACTCACACTGATGTTTTAAAACTTTCTGGTGATTCCTGCGCTGATGCTCAGTTAAAGTTTTCTGTCTATTATAAATTTTATCGCATAAATTGCAAGGATACGTACGTTTCTGTCCATGCGCTTCGGTTAAATGTTTATTTTTCAAAGCGTAAGACATGAAACATTCATCGCAACGCGGACATCTTATAATAGCCTTTTTCTTATGAACAATATCCACATGCATATCCTTATAATGATTACTTTTGAACACCTTACCGCAGACCTCACAAGTATGTCTCTCGTCGTCTTTATGCCGCTTCAAATGGGCGTCTAACCTAGGTTTTTCTAAGAAACACATCCCGCACATATCACAAGTGTAATTACTGAAATGTTCCACCATATGCGTGTTTAAAGCGTTGAAATCCTCAAAAACATCACTGCACATGACACAGACTAGATCGTTCCACGTTAGTCTGTAGAGTAGCATCTTGTCGGGAGCCTCGAAGTATATCTTTTTCCCGTGTATTTGGTCTATATGTTGTTTGAATGTGTTGAGATCGTCGATCTTGGTGGTGCAGAGGCGGCAGTCGATGCGGGTGATGTCGATTTTGGGCATTTTCTTGTAGCCCATGAGGAGCTGGAATGGTTTGGTGTCGTGGGAGACGGTGTGCGCTCGGAGGTCCTCTGGTTTGGCGTAGTAGTCCTAGAAATTAATTGTGTTTATTTAGAAAAAGGCTACAAATGTTGAGGCTACATAGACATTCTATGGCGGTGAGTAGATTTTCTTCTAACATACAATTTGTTTGTCGTATGTATAACATACTTTACAGTAGTTATATTTCTCCTATTCTTAATCGTACACATACGAATAATGGTCAGTAGATTATCTCATAACAAACAATCTACTAATCCCCGAAATAATAACGTGCTAGTCAATCAGTGCTAACCCGTTACCTATACTTAGTTGCGAATTTTTTGCACACAATTAATAGTAAGAAAATATTATATATCCTCAAATAAATATAACAAATCACCACCATAACTCGACACTTGTTTCGCCTCACTACGAGGCATCATCAGATGCTGGAGATGTTAACGGTCTGACGTCCGGCTACGGAATTACGTTTATTTATTTGAAATTCTTATATTATTTAATCTACTATCTGTTAAATATATGCGTCATATATGTGTACAAGGTACCTTACAGTAGAAGCAGTAGTACTTATTTCTCCTATTCTTGAACGAACACACGTACGAATACTCTATGATAGTGAGTAGATTTTCTTCTGACATACAATGTACTGTCATAAGTGTACAACATACCTTACAGTAGAAGCAGTAGTAGTTATTCCTCCTATTCTTGAACGAACACACGTATGAATACTCTATTATAGTGAGTAGATTTTCTTCTGACATACAATCTACTGTCATATGTGTACAACATACCTTACAGTAGAAGCAGTAGTAGTTATTCCTCCTATTCTTGAACGGGCACACATACGAATACTCTATTATAGTGAGTAGATTTTCTTCTGACATACAATCTACTGTCATATGTGTACAACATACCTTACAGTAGAAGCAGTAGTAGTTATTCCTCCTATTCTTGAACGGGCACACATACGAATACTCTATTATAGTGAGTAGATTTTCTTCTGACATACAATCTAGGTCCCTGTCGTATGTATTTTTCTTTTCTACCGGCGGTTTCTTCATCACTTTAGGTGCTTTCTTCGCTGAGGTACCTGAAATAAATAAATAAAATTTTTGCTTACATTATGGGTGCTAGATGACGCTATATACAGGGTGTTTGGTAGCTTTAAAGGGTAATAGGTGAGGTATTCATGTTTGACCATTTTTAGAAATATTAGTCGCAGACGAAAATTTTAATTTTTTTATGATTAAAAACTTGTAGAAAAATACCCGGATTTAGATAACTATGTGTCAATAGTACCCAAATAAGTGTTAGTTTACAAAAAACTTACCAAACACTCTGTATAATACATAGAAAAATAATTAAACACATACCCCCTTATTCATAAACGTCTACCAAAGTTGATAAGCCGATAATAATCGTTTGTCCCTTTCTATTCAGGAATAAATCTGCATACTCATCAAAAAAGTAAATGTCCTTACGGGGATTCGAACCCTGGACCTCGAGCTTCGCAGGCTAGGCTAAAGTAGCCGTTATTAGCTAGTAAAAATCTAAGTGTAAATACAAAATTTCAGAGCATTATTTTAAAAAGTAATATACCTACCATGAAAAATGTATGTGTTTACACCAAAATGTATAACAGAGAATGTCTTGATATATTTAACCTTTTCACCGTCTACGTCGACAATAGACGCGCGCGGCTACATCCCAATATCAACCTTCGTGCATTCTCATAAGGTTCACAATGGCGCGCCGCGCACGATAGGCACGCCGTTCAAACATTGACGTATAATATCTAAGGACGGGCTAATGGGGCACTAAAAATGGTACTAGCTCAGCGGTGTTACTCACGAATTCCGGCCAATCGTGCAGTCTAACGCAACTAGTTGCGACCGATAGCGCGCGTAATGCGAACTCATCAACCAATCGCGTGCGTGATGCGAACTCGTCAACCAATCGTGCGCGTGATGCGAACTCCTCAACCAATGGCGCGCGCGATGCGAACTCCTCAACCAATCGCGCGCGTGATGCGGTTTCCTCAACCAATCGCGCGCGTGATGCGAACTCCTCAACCAATCGCGCGCGTGATGCGAACTCATCAACCAATAGCGTAGCAGTTTCACACCGCTGTACTGGCCCCTGTCATGCCTCATTATAGTCCCTAGATATCTATGTCAATGCATTCAATGGGTTAATGCAAATAATCACATTTCTTGTAGTCTCCATTGGATATATCGGACTAAAAAAAGTCTGTAAAAATATCTGTACATTCGCGCCTTGACAATAGAGGCGTTCAGATGTTTATGAGCACTTTGCCCGTTATATATCTGAACAAATTCATGCATTCCTTCTTGTGTATTGTATTAAGAATAAACTTCAAAACATATGTTATTTTACATTAAAATATGACAATCGAGAGATAAATAAATAAACATGTTATACAATATTTCGTGTTTATTACATGTGCAATAATTAGGTAAAGAAATTATGTCAATTGTCATGCATACATAAAGTGGGCCCTGTAACACTAACCCCCGCCATAGTCGATCAACAGTCTAATTCACCGTCATACATTCTAATATAATTTATACGCGGTGTAACATGACGAAACCGAATAATTTCAACAGCGTATTCCTGATCATATTTAGAGACAAAAATGTCCTATAAACTTTTTTTAAATTCGCCTAGTTTCAGAGTTAATACCAATTAAAAAAAACATATTTTTATTGTTACATAGTGTAAAAGCCCTTTTTAGTAGTAGTAGTAAAACACTTTATTGTACAAAAAACAAAACAAAACAGGAAAAATAACATTCGTCATTAGTACAAAGGCGATAGCAAGGCGAAAAAGCGAAAGGGGAAAGGCGAGGCGAAGGCGAAAGGGAGAGGCGAGGCGAAAGGCGAAGGGGAGGCCTTTTTGATGGTGATGTTGGTGCTATGGGACGTAGTCTAAATATCCTTATTGATAGATGTCCAAAAGTGACAAGTAACACTTTGCAAAAATTAGGTTTTTCGAAAAAAAATTAAAAAACAATTTTAAGTGACAAGTTTACCAATAACATTTATTTTTTATGTACAAATATATTCAAAAACTGGAAAATACAAAACAAAAGAAATTTTTTTTTTTTGCGAATTTGACCTAATCTCATTACCTTTTTTCCTACTTCTGACCTCAGAAATGCGTGGTTAAAATTATTCGGTTTCCTCATGTTACACCGTGTAGATGTAATGCATAATTATTTTCACCACACCAGCTCGGAAAGGCTTACTTTGCACTTCAAAAACTGATAGCAAAGTTGCATTTTATTCACATGTGAGGCAAAGTAATCAAATGCAAATTTTGAGTTGATTTCTTATGTTTGCTGGTAGGATTGACTTCTAAATGATGATTTTGGATGATAAATATTTAATAACATTCATTTGGATTTGATTAGGTTTGATTTTGTTTGATATTTTACATTTAATATTTGCTTCGGGTTGGTGTGGTGAAAAATTTTGTGTTTCACTCGGGGGCAAATTTTGTTTAACCCTCGTGCTTTGAAACCCTCGCAACGCTCAAGATTCCATTTTTCGAATCAATTTTGGAATCTTTCGCTTGCTCGGGTATCCATATTAGCACGAGCGGTTAAACAATAACTTTCTCCCCTTGTAAAACAAATAACTATTTCCATCGTATTACTACAGCTCGTAGTAAATAACATAATAACAGAACAACTATAGTTAGATCAATCTAAAGGCCAGTCCAGACGGAAAAATTTTTCGCCAATTTAATCAGATTGGCGAGAAATTGTCCCTGTCTGGAATATGCTCAACTCGTATTGCAAGTTAAATAAAAGCTTGTAAAATACTCAAAAATCAAAATTTCTCTTTATTTACTAGGTGTTTGTGACCCCTTTGTTTTGTATGTTTCTCATTCAGTTAATAAATTCCATATTCTATCTAATCTATTTAGCCCTTTTGTTCTGAGTTAGAGTATGTTTCTAAGCTCAGTGTGCCGCTTGGCAAAGGCCTCCTCTAGCCCATTCCATATTAATACAATTAAAACGGGTCACTTAATTTAGATCGTAAAATAAATTAATGCGAACGAATGATCAGAACCCCTATAGTAAATTTTTTTTAGCATTAGAAAGAACTTGCAAGAAGGTAAGCGATCTTGACGTCTTTTAATTGAAAAACGGTTTTTAAAAATCAATAACTATTATGTGTTCCGTACTCCACATCGGATATCTTCATTGAGAGAGTAACGCGATCGTTGACCAATGATGCCGCTAGCGTCTATGTAGTCGCTCCGCCCCACGCCGTGACGTAGTTCCGCTTCCACTTCCTGCGAACCGTTGCTCGCTTCCCGCCACTCGCCACCGCCATGACATTGTTTCGTCGACCGTCTTGACCGATGGTCCGCAAATATTTTTTGCGTATATTTTTGCAGCATGGTGCTTTAACATTCCATGCTGCTAAAATCGTTACCGTTAACTCGCATTTTCGAGATCGAAGTAGGAAGTGCGTCAGTGGTTTTTGTTAACAAGTGGTAACAAGTCGCTCCGCATCGGAGAGGGAACGCGCGGTCATCGTGCCTGCGGCGGCGGCGGCGGCGCCCGGGCGGCGCGGCGGCGGACGGCCTGCGCGCGCTGCTTTCGGGCGCCGCGCTTCGCCGATAAGGAGGTTTGGATTGTTTCGAACCATCCGGTGAGCCAGTTTAAGATATTCTAATTTTATTGGCGTTCAGAAGTTACTTCGTCACTCGCGGAGGGTTCTCAGGCAGGAGCCTGGGAGTACCTCGTGTTGTTAGTTGCGGCGCGACCGGGGCGCCCCGGCCCGCGGCGCGGGGGCGCGGGCCCGGCGCCCGCCCCACGTCTTTCTTCTGCTGTCGTCCAAGGTGACTCCGAGACACCGCGACGCTGCGGGCCACGGTGGACGCCTCCAGTCCGCAGGACTCGGAGAGACGTCACACGCCCGCTCCTGTTGCTGCAGTCGCGGTGCGGACGCCTCCAGTCCGCGGGACTCCGAGAGACGTCACACGCCCGCTCCTGTTGCTGTAGTCGCGGTGCGGACGCCTCCAGTCCGCGGGACTCCGAGAGACGTCACTCAGGCTCGTTGGTCTAGGGGTATGATTCTCGCTTCGGGTGCGAGAGGTCCCGGGTTCAGATCCCGGACGAGCCCCCACGCTCCTGTTGCTGCAGTCGCGGTGCGGACGCCTCCAGTCCGCGGGACTCCGAGAGACGTCACACGCCCGCTCCTGTTGCTACGCCCGCTCCTATTGCTGCAGTTGCGGTGCGGACGCTTCCAGTCCAGCGGGACTCCGAGAGATCCGCGTGGCTCTGCGAGACGTCACACGCCCGCTCCTGCAGCTGCGGGCGCATCGCGGGTGGATCGCGCCAAGGTGAAGGCGGACCGCTTCTGCGTCCCGACTGCTCGAGCGGAAGGAAGGTAAGTTACGTGTAAGCAGTGGAAATGCTACGAGTACAGCGACGATCGCCGCGTTGGTTGCCGGCCGTCATGACGGCGCTGGTGACCTACGCGCCGGTGTGGCCACCACGATGGCACCGCCGAGGGCAACAGCGTCGCCGTGATGATGCGTGCAACTACGAGCCTAGCCATCGGCGCCTCCCGTGCCGGTAACGTCCGTCACGCGCACCGGCGCCTGTCGAGCTGGCCGCCACGACGGCGCCTCTCGCACCTGAGCCTGGCGACGGTGGCCGCCATGATGGCGCCGCCCGCTCGATGACACCGCCTGCCCCCCGAGCTGGCCGCCACGATGGCGCCTCTCGCATTACGCATCGACGCGGTGGCGGCGGCTGCCACAATGGCGCTGCCCGCCACGATGATGCCGCCCGCCACGATGGCACCACCACCTGCGCACTGGCGCCTCTCGAGCTGGCCGCCACGATGGCGCCTCTCGCCTCACAGCAGTGCCTCCCAGACCAGCCAGCCAGACGGCGACCGCCTCATGCACCGGTGCCTCCCGAGCTGGCCGCCACGATGGCGCCTCTCGCCGCACGCACCGGCGCCTCCCGAGCCGGGCCGCCACGATGGAGCCGCCCGCCTCACGCGACAACGCCTCTAGAGCGGGCCGCCACTATGGGTCCTCGCCTCACGCACCAGCGCTTCCCGAACCAGTGGCGGCCGCCATGAACCGCCCGGCCTCAGGCACCGGTGCCCCCCCCCCCCCCCCCCCCCCGAGCCGGCCGCCACGATGGCGCCCCTAGCTTCACGCACCGGCGCCTCCCGAGCGGCGGCGGTTGCCACAATCACGCCGATGCTGCCCACCGATGCTGCAACTACGACGATGTCGTCCCTTGCTCGCTGGGCGCCACAGTATCAGTTTTGTCCTGTCCACATGGTTCCATTGAGGTACGCAGGCGCCTATAGCTATGGTGCAGGTATAGGTATGGTATGGTACAGCACGAACAGACCGCTAAGCTCTTGGTTTCGGTTAAAGAATCCTCCGGCGACGGCAGACAAGGTCGTAAAGAGCCCCGTCCTAGCGCGGCTCGACTGCCCGGAGTTGAAAGCGGTAAGATATGTCAATACTCAGAGGAAAATACGTCGTGTTCCCGGGCTTCATAAAGGTGCTGATCGACTTCGCTGTGTCGCTTCGAAGCTCCTACGACTTCTCGAGGCCATGGAGTGGTCCAACCGGAGAACAGCTAGCGACAAGGCCCTGTGCGACCGCTCGAAACCGAGGTGAAAGGCATCGAAAAGGTCTGCAGACTTCACATAATTATCTCTGCTTGCTCGCGCTCTCCAGCTTAAGTTCCGTCTTACAAAGACGAACTCGTGCGAAAAGCCATAATAAACAAAATGGGACAAATAAATCCGCTGCGCCTGAACAAGCTTGAGTTTCCGGTGCTAAGAGAAAGGGGCCAGGAGGACTCCAGCAGTTTCCATCTGTCTGTATTCGACTTTATCGAAACAGTTTTGTTACGCAAAGCGCCAAAATCGATTTTAGACTTGATTTCATCAGTTCGATTTCCTTAAAAGCATGCTACTAACTCGATGCCCTATACTAACTCGATATAGGGTGTCTCTTCGGATAAAGCGAATTAGACCATCACGCTCCTAGACATCACGTGGGACACGCGGCACAACACACCGATTGAAAGTTTTCTTTTTCGCGACATACAGGCCTGCCTTGCTGCAGAGTTTCTCGCAGAAATGAGACTCAATGCCTTCTGTTCAGTCTCAAATTCGCAAACTTTAGTTCATGGAGGAAGGTGAAGCCTTCGCAGTCCCCAGCAACACGGAGCTGCCGAAAGCCTCGCACCACTTTCTTCCTCATCTTATGCAAGCAGTCCGTTACAATCTCCAATATTGGTAGACAATGTACGAGGTAAGGCCCTTTCAGCGAAGAGTCACCGTTAACGGGCCGCATCTGCAGCGCTGACGACAGAAGTGTAAACATACAACCGCACCGGTACAGTATACATAAAACGACGGCGACACTACATCCCTTCCGTTACTACGGCTGTCGCAAAAACTGCTGATGCCAGCAGATCGTCTACAGGTCGCGCTGGTTGCTTGCTACTTGCCAGGTCGGTACAACCCCCGAGGGCAACGGTTTATCAAGAAGTCACTGCGCGCCCGAGTGGCAGCTGCGCCCAGCAGCCGCCGAGACTGTCTTCACCTGACAGGCGCCTTGTTGGCCGGCCTCCGCTTTCGAGAGCCCTCGCACTGTGCCACGGTATTTCTTAACAGACTCATTGAACTGCTACCACGACCTTTGACAGCTGCCTGTGAGACTTGGCATGGATGTCTCCACCTCCCAGCCTAGTCTGTGTACTGCGACGGCGTGATAAGGAGTCTTAAAGCAGCTGTGGTAAGCTTGCAATTTACTGGCGGTCCTAGTGAACACAACGTCAGACCGCCCTCCCTTACGAGTCAACGACCTTAAGAATGAGGCGTAGCTCCTGTCAGATAGGACGCTCCAACACCGAGCTGGCGGGATCAGGAGTGACGTCCGCTACTGGCGTGACTGGCGCATGCATATAACATGCCAAGGTCTAACGCTACGTAGCGAACGAAACGCAACTGTCACTGTCTCACTAATATGGAAGAACCGGATATTCCCGATTCCGGTACTGTGTTTGTATAGAAAACAGTAACGGGAGCCCCTAGATCGTCCCCTTGTCTAGGCTGCATGTACGGCCACAATGTAGAAACGGTCTTTATGGTGCATCAAAAATAAGATCAACTGCCAGGTACCTCTATCCAGTGAAGTAGCGAGCTATCTCAGACGTCTATTTCTATTATCCATGTTAGCTTTCAGAACGATACTCGTTCATAAGCCTCTCACAAGTGCTGTGTATGAACCACTATCGGACACTATGCCTTCTTCCAACGCCATTAATAGCGAGACCAGCGCCTCCCAAAGCACCAGCTTGGGACGCGAGACATCTACTTGCCCTAATTTAAATAGCCCTACAACGTTAGGTACGTTAGAAGAAGTACGATAGAATAGCTGCCGCACTTTTGCTGTTAGCATCAGGCAGCAGGGTCAATGACCTTACTCTACTACACTGTAGCCCGGGCAATTACATAGATAACTTTAACGCTATTATTTTGTGTCCGAAATTCGGCTCTAAACCAGATAACGTGTCTTACCGACTGGACTCTTAGAAGCTCCGGAATAAAGTATAGACCCAGTATAAGTAGGTAGTCTGGGTACGTCACCTTGCGAGAATTACACAAAATGTTAGGGGACACTTCGCTTATTTCTTTCAGCCACAGTCTCATCCAAGCCGGCCTCGCCTACGATTGCTTTTGATCCACGATGTACTTAATAACTAAATTGGCTGGAAAGCTATTCACTTAGCGATATTTTCGCTTATGTTAATTGGGAACATGACTCGCCGAGATTCTGCGGATCGGATGCGATTTCGAATGAGAATTCTCTTAAACCAGTTTCGAACCTGAGATTACAATTTCAATTCTCAATTTCCTGTAATTCACATTATAACGAGTCACTGTGATTTCATGGGTTGCAATATGGTGTATACATATTTATTCGTTCTCTGAGTTCTATGACAGTAGGTGTAGCCCTATCGCTTGCGCGCCCGCTAACTCGCCACCAGGAGATAATAAACAGGTCTCAATGAAGATATCCGATGTGGAGTACGGAACACATAATATAAAAATTTTACCTTCCAATAAAATTATTATTATGTTTCCTATCCACATCGGATATCTGAGTAATGCCTTCCTGGCAGGCTACTAGGCTACTTTTATGCCGACGGTACTTCTCCTCAACAATGACATGGCGGTGGCGAGTGGCGGGAAGCGAGCAACGGTTCGCAGGAAGTGGAAGCGGAACTACGTCACGGCGTGGGGCGGAGCGACTACATAGACGCTAGCGGCATCATTGGTCAACGATCGCGTTACTCTCTCAATGAAGATATCCGATGTGGATAGGAAACATAATAATAATTTTATTGGAAGGTAAAATTTTTATATTACTTATGAAAGCAGAAGAATATAAATTATCGTATCAGATTCATAATTGTTACATATTTGTAAAATAACATACTTTTAAAATGTGTTTTTCAATTAAAAGACACATCAAGATTGTTTACCTTATTTCTAATGCTAAAAAAACGAACTTTAGTGTATGTTTCATACGATTGCGTGACGGATCATTTTGTATTGGTATGGAATCTTGAACAGCGCGCCAAACGGGACGTTTTGGAAACTCGAAATCCCATATAAAATGACACTTAACGCAAACGCGTACGTCTCAGGAGTACAATTCTTAATAGCAATTTTTAACTTCATTTAAAACTGATTTATAACAATAATTATAATACATCATCAAATGATTTATTAGCACCAACAGAATGTATAAGAACATTCATAGACTCAAAATCATCATCATCATCATGCCTTCTCTCATGTGATTCTGCTGTAACTGAATCATTATTTGTTTCATTAAATGATTCTACTCTAACTGAATCATTTTTTGGTTTATTTAATGATTCCACTGTAGCTGAATCATTTGGCTCATTCACTGGTTCTATTGTAATATCAAAAGAGATGTCAGTCATTTCTACTGAGTGTGATGTCTTAGTAATATTTATATTATCAACAGAATTCGACTTATCAGGAGTTATTTGACTCTTGAAATGATCTTTTATTGATTCATTTGGACCAATAAATGATGTGACTGTCTCTGTCGGTTCACTTGGATCTGACTCTTCTATTTTATCTGTATTAACAACTCTTGTTTTCTCTGTCATTTGACTGAAATCATCTGTTATTGATTCATTTGGATCATTAAATGATGCCTCTGTCAAACTTGGATCTAACTCTGTGATTGGCTCATCTGTAAGATCAATTGGTTCCAAATTGCTGAAATAATCCAAAAATCTGTCTCGAACAGCCACAGCTACATTAGAAGCCCTATGATTTGTCGCTTTAAACAGTTTCAAAGCGTTAAGTTTCTTCGCTCCGCCTTTAACAATTCTCTTCGGTGTTCCATAAGGAAGCGTTTTACCATGCTTCGCTAAAACATAGTTGTGTAAGCAGCATATCGCTTTGAGCATAGCGACGGCTGCGTCTATCTGAGTCTCCATAGGACCGAGCAGAATCGTCCAGGATTTCATGAGCATTTCAAAGGTTTTATCCACAGTACAAGCTTTCTCGAGATACTGGTTGAATATTTTTCTCTGCGGAGTGAAACCTTGAGTCTTCGGGAAGACTCTTAACAAATTATGTCGAATAGTGAATGCTCCATCGCTTAAAAGGACATACGGGCACGGCTCAGTCTGTCCAGGCAGCGGGGTCCATGGTAAAAAGTCTTTTTTCTCCATATATTTACCAAAAAACTTGGAGTTTTCTAATATATTAATGTGTCCGTCTTTCGCATAGTTTCCTATGTCTAAAGCGAGGATTTTGTTATACGGATCGGTGACAGCTAGAAGGGCGATAGTTACAAATCTTCTATGACAATTTTTGTCTGAAACTCTAGGGTATTCTTCAGTCTGAGGCGTTGTTTTGTATCTTTTGTCTTCTGATAACTGTTTGGCGATGATATGCCTTCCTCCTATGCTGCCTACACAGTTAGGAAATTTGCAGATTTCTTTGAAGTCTGCCTCCGCTTGCCGCCATGTATGCTCTCTTGGCGCGGGCATGTAGACGGGCTGTAGCGTGCCCCAGAGGGCGCGCGAGACGTCCTTGACGATGGCGGACACAGTGGTCCGGCCCACCCTGTATTTGTCCGAGAGATCTTTGAACGATAGCCCGGCGCGGAGGTGTCTGAAAACGAGAGATAAATAAATTTAAAAAATTTACCTATGTCAATAATTTCCTCAAAGAAAAGCGGATAAATGGGGCGGAGGCAAAGAAAAGAGGAACGTTCTGGGAAGAATAAATTGCGATTATATCCCGAGACTTGAGGGTATGCAGATGCAAACACACATACAGTCAATAAGAAAAAGAAAATTAAGGGAAACTTTAAACTTTAGAACAAATATATTATTTTAAACTTTCGCGTTTTGAATACATATTAACTCACATTATAGACGGGTTTTGACATTTTGCTGGGACAATCAGTCAGCCGCGACCACGACCAGTGAAACCTGTGTCGAAACGTCGGTAAATAAAGGTAATTGAATATAATTCGCGTTAGACCCGTCTATAATGTGAGTTAATATAAAACAAATATATTGGTTTATTCTTTATAATTCTTCGGCATTTCTTGACATTATTTTAAAATTAACTGTAACCTTTACTTAAATCATAGAGTTATATAAATAAAGAAAGAGTAGTAACTCCATACATCAGTACGGCTACCATCAGTTTGGCATTGACATAAACGCTACCGTGAACGTAATTTACTTTCTACGCATCTCGCTCGTACTGACATATTAGTGCGAAAGAGATATATAGAAAGTAAATTACGTTAACGATAGCGTTTATGTCAATGCCAAACAGGCCCCAATTTCACATCGGTGACAGGTGCGACAAATTGTAAAATCACTGTTGCTGACGTCACAGGCATCCATGGGCTACGATTACCACTTACCATCGGGCGGGCCGTATTCCTGTTTGCCACCATCATTGTATTATTTAAAAAAACTTTATTATATCGAAAAAAAAAACAGATATTTCTCCTGCGAAGTTTCTGACAATTGTCAAAGATTTAGAAGAATTGTAGGTAATTCTTGACAGGTAATGAGTTATATGTCGGAATTTCGTGACAATTGTAGTGTTTCTTGTGACAATTGTCACAAACTTAGCGAGAGAAATATCTGTTTTTTTCCGATATCATAAAGTTTTTTTAAATAATACAATGATGGTGGCAAACAGGAATACGGCCCGCCCGATGGTAAGCGGTAACCGTAGCCCATGGATGCCTGTGACGTCAGCAACAGTGATTTTACAATTCGTCGCACCTGTCACGTTGGTGAAACAGGGGCCAGATGGTAGCCGTACAGTTTTCTTACCAAAACGCGCGTTATTTCCTAGTCGACATCTAGCGTCATGTAGCGGAATTTTAACAACAACAAAATCCGAATGACGTACTACTAGTACTCTCGTGTCATTTCCGTGGACGTAAAAATTCGAAAATATTTCGCTTTACCCATTGTCCTATAATTATTATTACGCTGCACAAACTTCTTCATGATAATTATTTACTTGTAGTAGGCGTAATATCATTCAGCCTCTGGCCATGTTAAGTATTCAGAGTACCTAAAATTTTAAAATTTCTCAACGAGAATTCAAAATTTTGTATCAGATTTCTGAACGCATAGTCGCGCCCCCGCGCGCGCGCCGCTTCTGTCGCCCTCATTGACGTTTTTCATGCAGCCGCGGCCATTACGTCCTATTAAAATAAAAAAGTATTTATATCAAATAAAGGACGAAATATGTAAAGAAGAAAATAAAATAGTATATCTTATTTACCAATATTGCGGAATAGAAGAAAAAATAAGAAGATTGGAGAAGATTCAAGAGCATACGCGTTCAAATCCAAATACGGCGTCCTTTCGTTGGAAAAGGCCCAGACGCGTTACATACCGATCGATGGATCATGGTCTTCAACCTATTCTAGGTCTGCAATTCTGCATCATCTAGATCCCTATCTCCGCCAGCGGCGTAGAGAAGTAGATATCGCTCGGTATCCAGATGTAAGCCTCGCTCTCCAATAGTGCCAGCATTCGGTTAATTATTTAATACACATAATATTCCGAAAAGGAACATTAATTATAATCAGGTAAAAAATATGATTTGTTTAAGTTATTTTTATCTGGTGTTAGTGCTGTGCGTTGGAGTGTTATAACTAGCCAACTGGTTGCTGACTGTACTTGGTTATGATGTGCATATGCATTCTGTAGCGCTATTCTCTGTTTCTAACTGCATAAAATGGCTGTGCTAATCATTTTGGAGTGTTAATCTAGACATCTCTGTTTGATATTCGCATTTGGCAACTTTGGCGTACTACACTAGGTGCGTTCACTGCCAATAGCCAGGGGATATTGTCACATATTCCTTGCCAACAACACTGAGACATTGCTCATTTCCTACCTGATAATAGGGTGCATTATAAGCCACCTACAAGTCTTGCTAGATAAACTTACCTACTGGGTTTTGTGGCGTGTTAGACTAGACACCGCTCTTAACCTAATGAGTTAATCATGTGGTATGCCAGATTAGGCCGTCTCTTGATATATACTCATCTTCAAGTAGGTGAAATTAAGAAGGTACTTACTTATTCTAATGTCAGCAAGCGAAGAATTAAGCGAGCAAACCTTGACATTGTCGGAGGGACGCACCAGAATTTTGGATATTATGGGAAAAATCCTTATAGGATAGTGTTGTTGTTTGATTACAGATAAATAATTAAGAACATTATAAAAGAAGTATGACCCGGACAAGATTACAAAAAACTACTCTGCGCTGTAAGAAATTATTGGTCCTCCAAAGATGAACCCACAGACTTAACCTGCAGCTGGCGAGATTCTTGCCAGTGGGGAACGAGGCTAAGTATTGAAATGGTACAAAATAAAGTTTCCTGTTCTCTGACTGTGATGATTTAGCTCTCAAAAATTGTGTACTGTACCAGCTATAAGAAGGTATTGTCACTTCTAAGTGATTCTGTCCATTTTTTGAAATTAAATACTGAATCATAATAAATGGCATAAGAGGTTTATTAAATCTTTTAAACATGCTGTTGACAAGTGATGTTTTAAGAAAATCTAGCAGAAGAAGTTTAAACTCCGGCAGCCCAGCCCGTAAGCCTGGCACTTTAAACTTCAAAGGCTCAAATACCAATCATATTTTCTAACGTATGATTTGCTGTTGTATTTGTTTCATACAATAAAGTATTTATTAAACATAACAATATACAAAAACCCCTGGTCAAAAGCAAGGAAGAGGAAGCAGAGCAAGACTTTCCTCTCTGCAGTCACAATGTGGTCGCCACAGTGGTCGCACACAGCGACATCACAACAGCCTGTGTTCATTTAGAACAAATTCTTAAAAGCTGTGGTTTACTTAATTGTATGTACCTAACCTACCTTTTTTCACATATAAGGATTTTGTCTGGTCTATCTCATACAAAGTTCCTTTTTTATCTGTGCCAACACCTACAAGTATTCCGAAATATGATCACTTCTGTGAAATTGATAGTCGAATACTAGAAAAATATGTGACTGAGGTATATACTGTGTGTACAAATATATGCCTATGATGACCTTATAAAATCATGTTCACTTTATAGGTACCTATAGGCAAGATCCATATATTAATATATAAGCACATTTAGGTAGTGCAACTGAGCGGTTTTAAGTTAACAAGATATTAGAATTGCCAGAAACTAAGAACACAAAATTGTTAAATGAGCACTAGCTCCAAGATGTTTTACTTGATTTCTTGAATGTAGAAAACATATCTGTTTCATGTGGAAAGATGAGATTTCAGTTTTTAGTCTTAACATACCTAGACTATTAAACTAGATATCTCTCTAGCTAGATATATGTGCCAGACCTTTTATGAAGTGTTTAAGATCACATACACACACAGACTGTTTAGATGATAGATATATCTATTGTTGATACTCCTTATAACAAATGTTATACTATGTAGGTACTTATACAGGACACACTTAATTTTAGTCTTGGTACCATTACCTATGTGGAGTTATAATCAAATGGAACTAGCTTCTTAGTACCTCAGAAAGCTGGCTACTATATAGATTTATTTCTTTACCTACTAGGGAAAAAATTCAAAGTTAATCAAAAGATAAAGCCCTTTATAAATTGGTACATTGCTAATATAAATTGGTTGTTTGTATAGTTATAGGATAAGTTTGGCTATCTGTATGTTTACACAAACGCTTTAAGGGTTAAAGAGCTGAAAAGACAAAAATACATACTTAAGTATACTAAATTCAATATATTTTAAGGAAACCTAGTGTGACATTTTTTTTGGTGGCTCATTAAAATAAAGATTTATAAATATACTTTCTGCAGATATTTACTTACTTACAGTAATAGTTTATTGACACGCTGGGGCGGCAGATTAGAATGAGTTAGCTGTTGGATTATGGAAGGAGTCAAAAAGAATATATATTACATTAAATTTGTTCAGCTTATGGTGGTCTTTTATGTTTAAAGACTTTCTTTCCGGTTTAACAGATTGTGAGATGCTTCTGAGAGCACAGCTTGACAACACAGCTATCGCAATTATTTATAAACCGAATAGGTGAAATTAAATCCTGTATTTTTATGGCTAGGAACATTTTGCAGTGGTGCGAAAAAAGACATTACAATATTCTACTTAAATGATATATTTGTGCTATAAAGCTATTAAGTGATAACTGGGGATTTTAGAGTTAATACAAAGTTTTAATACAAATTTGAAATGTCTTGCAACATTTTGCAACTTCATATACCTATCGAGTTATTGGTAGCCGTGCAGATGAAATATGTGAACGCTATACATATATCCTGGTGAAGTAACCCAGATGTTTTTTCTACATAAGTAGATGCTTTCACGTTTTCATGCATATAAAAATTATTTTATCTATGCTTTTCTTTAATTTGAAATGAAATCTAAGGTATTAAAGTTATAGGAAAACCAGAAGGCACGGTCACTGAAACTACTCAGTTTAACAAAATATTTATAAGTATATGTTACATATAATTGTAAAGAGTAAGAGCCCCAGCTCTCAATTAAATAAACTTATTCTATTAACCGATTTCAAGTTTCAACATGGTTATCCCAGTGTTATCCGGGGAGTGTCATCAGCCATCTCTGAACGAGCAGGGAAGAGGAGGAGGAGACAGGAGGAACTTCTGATTGGTGAGGCCAACAGTATGGTGTAATCCCTTGCGCCCAACACCGTCAAGCAACATGATGCCTAAACACTTGAAATACTGGTGTATATTTTGTGAAAATAATTACATTATTTTATGGTATCTGTTCCAGAAGTGCTTGCCGTTTTAATAGCATTACTTATGCTAGGTATAGAAGTGTAATTTTCTGTAAATCTGTTCTTGGGTTTTTATTGGGGAATAGGCTCTCCTCAAATGATACAATTGAACATTTTAGGAAGAACGTTTTTTAGATTACACCCACCTCAACATTAAAGTGTGAGCTGATACCTTAATCAGTCTTAAATTACTTATCAACAATGTCACCAACTAATGAAAATATTTCATTAGGTACAGACAGAAAAAGTAAAAAATTACTTTATTTCTTTTATTAGCCATTGTGATTATACGCAACGTGCAAACCCTCAAATTGATAAAATATGAAACTTTATTCTGATTTTTGATAAAGACCTTTATGGGCTTTATAAATTACAGTAACCTTTGCTACCTTCAAAATTAATTTTTCAAGATAAAACTAAATTGAAATTGAGTAAGGTTGCTTAAGCTAAACATTGGTTAGCTATATATAAATGAATGATAATATTCGTGATGGTAGATTATAAAATTGTTAGTGATTATATATTATTGCCTTCAAAAACCTCATGCAAAATTGCATGTTAACTCCTAATTTCTATAAGTACCTACTACATCTCAAGCAATAAAATTCTATGTCTATTTCAAAGAAAAAATCTCTTCCTAAACGATTTGTAGATGGACTAAGTCCTACTCTTAAAAAATAGTGGTGTTGATATTTTTTAATCCCACCACTCATTTAACCCATTATGCGCAGCCTGACAAGGCTGCTCAGGCTGACAAGCAGCAAAATCGTTTAGGAGTTACAAAAACATTATACTTCTAATAATTTTGCTCAATTTCATAATCATAGTTCCATCTAATTCTAATAATTATATAAAGATATATCCTTACTATCTAGTTAATGAGAAAATACGTGTTACCAAAGGTTGTAAGCAGCAACACACTATCAAGAGTTGCTTATAGTTGTTGAATTCGTTAAAAATTGCATCTCATGCTAACATTTGATTTCTTTGATAGTCCTATAATAATTGAGTTTTAAGTGGTACTTGGTGCTATTAATGAAATACCTATTAATAAGAAACAAATTAATTTTGTTTCAATTATCATATGACAGGCAGTTTGATGAAATAATGATCTCTATATCTATAATGATCACTAGATCTCTAAATAATGTTGTTAACTAAATATACATATATACTGAAAATAGTTGATGATAACTAAAAAGGTACCTACTTTAAAAATGAAATCATAAATCATTGATTTCATTATTGTAAGTAATACAAAGCCAAAACAAACTTTGAATACTTATCTCTAAACATCTACAAGTAAATAATTATCATGAAGAAGTTTGTGCAGCGTAATAATAATTGGAAATTAAACGAACTTACCTGTAAGTGAAGTTCTATTTCAATTATATTAGCTGCACAAACTTCGAAATGATAATCCCTCCCGCCCAGTACCCGCGTTGTCCTGAGACAACCAGGGATTTTAATAGTGAAAAATCCCTGTCAAAGTTTAAGATAATATTGGCTTTGCTGAGTTGCGGGCCAAGCTGTCATATCAGTTGGCATATTCACTGCCAGCGCGAGCTACGAGCGAAGCTGATAATATGCGTTTTCCGCTTTGTAGCGACAAGCGCCTAAGACTAGAGAACCTGCCTAGGTAGCGGGTCACTGGCAGTGAAAGTATTATGTCTTGGCTTGTTACTCTAAACTAAATGAGGGCGACAGAAGCGGCGCGCGCGCGGGGGCGCGACTATGCGTTCAGAAATCTGATACAAAATTTTGAATTCTCGTTGAGAAATTTTAAAATTTTAGGTACTCTGAATACTTAACATGGCCAGAGGCTGAATGATATTACGCCTACTACAAGTAAATAATTATCATTTCGAAGTTTGTGCAGCTAATATAATTGAAATAGAACTTCACTTACAGGTAAGTTCGTTTAATTTCCAATTATATTCACCTCGCAAAATATGGCTATGGGTAGAAAAACCATCCTGTATAACTACAGACACGCAAGTTACGGAAAGTTCTCGGCAATTTAATTAAAATTTCACCGGAAACTTTTATTTTGTGAATGGAAAATTTAGATTCCTATATAAAAATATGGGAATATTCAGAATTTCTTCCACGTAGATTCTCAATTTTGGAAGGTATCCGACGGCGCATTAATATGTATAACTTATTACTGCCAGTGTATAATAATAAATTTACTTTACACTGTCTTAAACTTTCACGATTATTACACATATTAAATTGTACAACGTGACTTAATCGCGTATTTAAATTTTAAGATTTACCTCAGACATACGAAACGAACAAGCGAAACTAACTTTTCATCACACTCGCTCAATAAATGTGGAATTGCACGCAGGTTTAGCGGGAGTTATAGAAAAAGCGTTCTCCCTAGGGAGTTATGAAGTTTCTAGTGCCATAATTAACAGTTTTTTGTCTTTACACTTCAATTTTGTATCGCAAGTGTGATGTAAAACATTGTGTGTAACTCGGGGCGTAATAATATTGCAAACTCGAGTCTATAAATCGCTCCTGCAAGCCGTCGCGATTTAACTTACTCTCGTTTGCAATATTCAACTTACGCCCCATGTTCCACAATGTACTATTACATACCTCAAGCAAATCGCCAGTCTCTCCCGCGTCGTTATGCATTTTCTAAAATTCGTATCGGTCTTCTCAATCAGCAGCTCCACCATACTGTGTAACTCTTCGAAAGACTCCTTAGACATGTTCATATATTCATAAAAAATATCATCGCTCTCTCTGCTTAACTGTTCGTACTCCGTTTCACCATCACTCTTGTCCCGGATCCATTTCCTCTTTTTCTTCGACTGCCCGGACTCACTCTCAACGGGTACTTCTAAATATTCATCGCTGGAGTCGGAGTATTCTATTTGGATTTCCTCTTTGATGTGTATTTCTTCGGTGAGAAGTGCGGGTGAGGTTTCTGTGCCTTCGGAGAGCTGGGCTGTGTCTGTGCAAAGCAAAAGTATATCTTGTTCTCTCACTACAAGAAGCTATAGTAGAGGTTAGTTGTAAATAATATATATTTGTTATTAGTTACAGATGTATCCTTATATGTAAACACGCAATATATACATACCTATATAGAGGGTCTCTATTGTTTCCCAAATAGTTTTAAGTCATAATGTATTGTTTGTCCGGATTTTCGTTAGTCATAATTGGTTTTTCTCAGAAACGCGTAACTTTTCAGGATTGCCATAAAACAAACCTAGCCTAACCTATCTATAGAATAACCTTACGAAAATCCTGAAAAGTTAACGGTTTCAGTTTTATGACTAACGATAATATGACAAACAATACATTATGACTTGAAACTTTATAGGTAACAAAGGGACCCCCAATCACAACTGTCAGAGAAAATAAACAGTTTCATACTCTATGTTATCAAACACGGTGCAAAGATCTAAGCCCAGGGGTCACCAAATGGCGGACCGCGGTCCGCACCACTGACCTATTTTATTTTTTTGTTTAACTTATAAACTCAAGTAGAAACGGACTGTGATCGTCATTTTATTTAACTAATTGGTGACCCCTGGCTTAGCCTCTCTACTCTCTAGTTTATTTTTCAAGTAGGCATATTACAATGCGCTTATGAACGTCAAATAAAGCTACGCCGACTCCAACCCTACACCTCTGCCTCGAGAAGATTTAAATCCCCCCTCAATTCGAGGAGGGTATCCCAATCTGGGACCGGCAACAAACTCGGAACGAATTTTTAAAACCGAAATAAAATTAATAGTTTAAATAGTAGTGTGACTACTTAAAAAAACACAAATTAAAATATTTTCTAAGAAAGTAATTTGTTCTTAAGAGTATTTTTTATGTAATAGGAAGCAAACGAGCCGCGTGATGGGAAGCGGTCATCGCTGTCCATGGACATAAGCAACATAGAGCCGCTTATGCGTTGCCAGCCTTTGAGAACCCTAAATACCTGCTTCTTGAAGAACCACACATTTTCAAAGCTTACCTGCTTTCTGCTTCTTAGCCGTTTTCTTCTTTTCCTTCCCGTTTGTCTTCTTCTTTCTCTTAGCCTTCTTTCTGATTGGCTCGTCGGAGTCGCTGGAGCTGCCATTGTAGTCCTCGGAGTCTTCGCTCTTTACTTCCGAGTCTTTGAGCGGCAGATCTCCAGGCTTGGACTCTGGTTTAAGAGGTTTGTTGTCTGTAATAATAAAAAATAAGAGCAAATTTTAGGCTAATTTCCAACCAATGAGTTTTTACGAAACTTAAGTACGAAATATCTCAAATATCATTTGATATTTACCAGTCGATCTTCGGCGAAGGAAAACATAGTGTTAGTGAGGAAACCGGACTAATCCTAATAAGGCCTAGTTTACCTTCTGGGTTGGAATGTTAAGTATAAGATGTAATAATGTTTTGAAAAGATGTGTCCCGCCGAGTTTGTTGCCGGTCCCATATTGGGATACCCTCCTCCAATTGAGGGGGGATTTAAATCTTTTCGGGGCAGAGGTGTACGGTTGGAGCCGGTTTAGGTTTATTTGACGTTCATAAGCGCATTGTAATATGCGTACGTGAATAAAATATTGTTTATCTTTTATCTTTATCTTTTAATGTCAGGGCCCAGTTTTATAAAGTTACAAGTTACAGGTTACAAGAGTACAGGCTACAGGCACCTGTAATGCACTGTGAACGGCTACAGGTGTTTTATAAATACACATAAATAATTACAGTTGTAAAGAACCACGGTCAATCTCGATTACATGTGAAATCTACAGGTGTGAAGGACATCACTATTTTTAAAAAAACGTGTGTCATAGATACTCGGTTCTCTACTAAATTATGTGTTTTTGTTTGCTGTAAAATATTAATTACTGGAAAAATGGCCAGAAATGAAGGGAAAACCGTGTGGTTGAGAGCGGCGTTCCATGCCAAGGATATACTTTTTGGGCCGTTTTCAGATTCAGATTAAGTTAGATTTAATGAAATATTTACGTAATAAGTAAATAACATGTAAATAAGTAGGTACTCTTTCACATTCTTACATTAAAATGTATCGTTTCGGTAGCGGCTCAAAGATAAATACGGTGTGTATCGAAAATTATGAATAGTACACTTTACCATAATGTGAATGCACTATACTTATATAAAGAGACGAATGCTAATAAATCAACGACAAATATCGGCAATAATCCCTTTCCATTTCCTAGTTAGTAGATAAAATAAAACGAATCGTCAATAAAATCAATATCAAACATATTGTCACTTTATTTCCTATTTACTATATATTTCAGACTTTACCTTTACCTTTACCTTTACCTTACAAGATACATGTAAAAACGTTATGGTGATAGGAGACTTTAATGGCAGGATAGGAACGCAAAGAACTGGAGAAGAAATGATAGTAGGCAAATTCGGACATGGCATCAGGAGCAAAAATGGAGAAAGGATGATTAATATGGCCCAAGAAAACAATCTGTCATTCATGAACAGTTTCTTCAAAAAACAGCCAAGGAACAAATGGACCTGGGTTTCGCCAGACGGATCATACAAGAATGAAATTGATTACATTGCAACTAATAATAGAAAAGTGTTCCAAGACATAAGCATTTTAAACCAGTTCAACTTTAATACCAACCATCGAATGGTGAGAGCAGCGATAGACAATAAAGAACCAAGAAAAAGTAGAAACAAATTCAATGCAGCAAAAAAAGTCATGAGCAACAATATTTATGTACACAACTCAAGAAATAACGCAGACGAATTATATAACACTCAGTTAAATGAAATTTATGGATCATTCAAGAAACCTATAAAAAACAAAATAGAAAAAATTGGAACAGAGACCAGGTCATTAATTGAACAAAGAAAGGAGATATTAAAATTAGGAAAAGACAGAAAAAATCTTAAGGATATTGCAGAATTAAGTAAAAAAATTAGTAATTCTATTAAAAAGGACCAAATGAAAAGAAGAACAGCTGTGTTAAACCACCATATCAAAAAGACTGGAGGAGTCAAAAAAGCCTTAAAAGAATTGACACAAACAAAACAATGGATACCAAATCTTAAAAATAAAACAGGAAAGCAAGTAAGGACAAGAAATAAAATAATTCAAACAGCAACTGATTTTTATAAGAATCTCTACACAGCAGAAGAAAGCACCCCGATCTCTAGTATAAGTCTAGTAGACGACGAGACTGAGTTCATACCACCATTTCTTCAGTCAGAAGTAGAAAAAGCGGTTAGCACTCAAAAAATCGATAAGGCACCAGGACCAGACCAGATAACAAATGAGATGATCAGACATTCTATAACTACTCCGGAAAACTTGAGAAAACTCACAGAGATATACAACACCGTTTTAAGTGCGGAACTTATACCATCTCAATGGACCAAAAGCGTCATTATATTACTACATAAAAAAGGAGACAGAAGCATGATTGAAAACTATAGGCCCATAAGCCTTATGTCTAATATCTACAAAGTGTTCTCTAAATTGCTGCTAAATAGAATAGAAAGTGTACTGGATGAAGAACAACCCATGGAACAAGCTGGCTTTAGAGCAGGATTCTCAACTGTCGATCATATGCATGTTATAAAGCAACTTATAGAGAAATGCCAAGAATACGGAAAGGCTTTGTACATTGCATTTGTGGACTATAGCAAAGCATTCGATTCAATCAACCATGGTTCGCTTTGGAAAGCTCTAATCCGGCAAGGAGTGCCAAAAAAATACATACGCTTGATTAAAAACATATATTCGAATAGCACAGCACAAATAAAATTAGAAACACTTGGCGAAGAGTTTCCAATAGCTAGGGGGGTAAGACAAGGAGACCCATTGTCACCTAAACTATTCTCTGCCTTACTGGAGGATATATTCAGAGACCTTCAATGGGATACACTTGGCATAAATATCAACGGCTGGACACTTAACCACTTGAGGTTTGCTGACGATTTAGTCCTGGTAACTGACAACGCTCAGACGCTCCAACACATGCTGCAACAGCTGACAGAGGCAAGCAGAATAGTCGGACTTACCATAAATAAATCAAAAACGAACATAATGACAAACAGAGAAGAAAGGCCCATAATAGTAGATAATGAAAATATCGAATATGTACAGAACTATACTTATCTAGGACAAATTATATCATTCAGAGACCAGACAACTTTAGAAATAGAGAGAAGAGTATCAAGTGCTTGGAAAAGATTCTGGTCGCTTAAGGAGATACTTAAAAGTAATCACTTTCCAATGTCAGCTAAGAAAAAAGTTTTCAACTTGTGTATTCTCCCATGTATAACCTATGGCTGCCAAACTTGGGCACTGACTCAGAAACATCTCCAAAAGCTTAGAACCTGCCAAAGAGGAATAGAAAGAAGTATGATGAACATCACATTAAAAGATCGTAAAAGAGCAGATGAAATAAGAGCAAAAACGAAAATAGAAGACGTAATCAAGAAAGTAAGAAAGTTAAAATGGCAATGGACAGGCCATATGACACGGGATAGTAAGGAAAAATGGACCAAAATAATTACAGACTGGCAACCACGAGACGGTAACAGAAAAAGAGGTAGACCAATTAAAAGATGGATGGATGACATCAAGTCGATAGGGGGCGCCACCTGGTCCAGAAAAGCCATTGATAGAAAGGAATGGAAGCAGCTGGGAGAGGCCTATGTGTCAGATGACACGCTGAACACTAATCCGGTGAATACGATGTGTTAGTTTTTAAGTAAATTTGTTTATATATTTTTTGTAATACTGTTTTAGTTTTTGGCAATAAAAGGCTATTATGATTATGATATATTTCAGATACATTAACAAAAACTGATAAGGTCAGTGCATGGAAAAGTATGCATGCCCTGGCACAATCGTTGGCGTTGGTGCTTAACAATAAAGAGTAAAGTTTGAAATCTCTCAGAAAACGAGTCTACAAGTAACTGCTGTTGTGCTGTTACAGGACTCAAGACGTATGTAAGTTTTTGTTACAAGTGTACCAATCTACACTTGTAATTTACAATTTTTTTATAAAACGCCTGTTCGATTATGAGTTTAAAACTATAAAACTCCCGTATTTTCGTCTATGGTTGAGCTACAGGCACTTGTACCTGTAACCTGTAAAATTGTAACACAGTACTTTTATAAAACGCAAATTGTAAAAAACGGAGCAAGTGTTGCCAGTAAACGCCTGTAAACTTGTAACTTGTAACTTTATAAAACTGGGCCCAGATGGCACGATGGCAGTTGCTTTTGTAATAACTAGTGCCTACGAATTGACGTGGCAATGCCCAAGCATTAGTTGCCACCAACTAATCCCAGGAATTGGCCTGGGATTAGTTGCCAAGTGGACCCCAGGTCCCATAAGCCGTGGAAAAATGCCGGAATAACGCGAGGAAGACGATGAAGCTTTTTTTTAGGCGAAGGCTAGACGTACAATAAATACTGTGATCCATCAATGTAATTTTCTGTGGTCCCGGAAAAATGTGGCGTTCGAAACGTTGGAGGTAACAGAATAGTATATAACTTTATACCTTCATCATCGCTATACGTGGGCAGCGCGTCGTCGTGGTCGTCCCCAACGGAGTTGTGGTCGCTGTTGTAGTCCTTGGGCTCAGTCTTCAGCTCTATGTTTTCTAGCTCTAGCTTTTTTAGTTTGTTTTCTGGAAAGAAAGAAAACATTGACATAGATATCTAGCGACTGGCTTTACGGGCAATAATAATGAGGCATGACAGGGGCCAGTACAGCGGTGTCACACCGCTACGCGATTGGTTGATGAGTTCGAAATGTTCGAATCACGCGCGCGATTGGTTGATGAGTTCGCATTACGCGCGCTATTGGTCGCATCTTTGGCGTCCCTGGTGGTGGGTCCGTTGGCACGTATGTCCGTACCGAGAGGAGGCGGCATGGCCAGGCATTTGTGATGATGATTTGAGATGGGATATGAAATAATATCAGTGTTTACCATAGTTAATATTATTAGTGTCCTCCTCGGGCGGAGCCAGCTTCGCCTGGAGGAACAGATCCTCGCACTGCAGCACCTGGTGTCGGAACGCTATGGCCTCGCGCAAGCGCACCACGCATGTCGCGCATACGCCGGAGTCTTTTTCATTATCGTCCACATGGGACAGCTGAAACAGTTTAAATAAATAAATATTATAGGACATTTTTACACAAATTGACTAAGCCCCACGGTAAGCTAAAGAAGGCTTGTGTTGTGGGTACTCAGACAACGATATATATAATATATAGGTATTTAAATACATAGAAAACTCATCCATCCATGACTCAGGAACAAATATCTGTATCTGATGATCAGAGGTCGGACAGGGTGAGCTATTTGCTTTATAATATGACGTAATACATGTCAAATTATAAGGTAAATAGCTCACCCTGTCCGACCTCTGCTGATGATATATGACGAATAAATTACCTTACCAGGATTCGAACCTGGAACCATCGGTTTCAAAGGCAGGGTCACTACCCACTAAGCCAGACCGGTCATCGATGTTTAGCAATCAGTTAGAAAATGCGTAATGTTAATGTTCAAAAGTCACTGTCTCATTATCTGTCCGTCTATATCAGTGTTTTTCAAACTGTGAGTTGTAATCCCCTAGTCAACTAATTTCATAATTCAATTTGTACATTGTTATGCATAGTATTATATTTAATTAATACCTGTTTGTGATATTGTAATCTTGTTTACAGTAATTCATTATCAACACATTGGAATCTGTAGATAAAATTACATTTTGCGACTTTTAAGTCTTTTAAATGCATGAAAATAAAAGGTTTATTTTGCCAAATTAGTACCCTCCTTTTAATACAGTCCAATCTAGCTAATTCAGCACTATATAATAGCTGACATAAGTGAGCCAGTCAAGTGGAAAATCCAGATTACTGGAAGTTAGACCAAAACTGCATATAGGCCCGTCCTTAGATATTATATTAGAGTCAATGCAGTCAAAGAACATAATTTCAGTACCATTTTGTACCTCATACTATTGTCAGTGGGGACACACTTCTGACTTTGGGCAAACTCAGCTCCGTTCGGCTCAGCTTTGCTCTGAGCAATTATTAGGGTTGACACAACTTGACATCCATTTGTGTGCACAACTAAAGATAAGATAATGACTTGAATTTTGACAACCTTAAATAACCAAAAGGGCTATCCCTTTCAAAATTATGGCAATAGTGCCATGATGATAGTATCATGATTCGACCCTGAATCGCTATCAAACTTCGGTTTTGTAGGAAGTGTCCTTTCTGTATTAGTACTATTACTTATTCTGTGCTATTGTCACTGTGACAAGGTACAAAATGGTACTGAAATTAAATTTCTTGACCAATACAATGTCATAATGAGTAGTCAACGGATGAGACCCTAATTAAAGTGAAAATTGATTTGACTGAGATATTTCCATGTTATGATCTACCTAATGGCATTTCAAGTCAAAAAGTATAGTGAAATAATTTATGTCAATACAGATGCCTTTACTGTTATAGTAATAGGTATCTTCTATTTATGAAGATTGATCTAATTACAGATCAACGTGAAATTCTAAACGATTTATTTATATTGATAGTTCAAAAAATTCAAAAAAAAGAAAACTACTCAAGTACTCACCAATATACCATAGCAATCCATGACCATGTCTGCGTAAACTTCCTTCTTGCCCATCCAGTTATATTCAGCTGTTAGAACCCTACATTTCTTTATAGCTCGACAGCATCTGCACAACGCAGGGTCTATAATGGGCCCGTTACTCTTTTGGACACTCATTTTTAACTTTTAACCGTCTTATTTTCACTTTAAAACTACTTAGGGACGTTTATAGTGGTCACTAATGTAATGTCCATACATAGTGTTTAATTAGCATCGCTTAAAAACTATTATAAATACATTTTATGTGGTAAAAACGCTACATTCATTGCCGAAAGCTTCGCTACACGCCAAAATGTCAATAACCAATTGCGTTTCGTTATTGCTTTGGCATGCAGCATTCCAGCTCGATTATGAACCTAGTACAATCGACTTTATTTCGATTTTGAAAAGTTTTGCTTTATCTGTACTTTAAAAAGAAATGTGCAAGATGGCGTCATTTTTTTCGCTTGTTCGAATTCCTCGTATTTGAGATTTGTCCCGTTTTGTTTATTTTGATTTTAAATTCAATTTGACAATGGATGTCGAAGAGGATAAATTCTTCGGTTTGTGCAAATGTTGTCTTCAAGACGGCTGCTTCAGGAGCTTGTGGGCTGAACATGAAGACAATGGGGTGGTGCAGAACTATGGGGAAATGCTCAACGAATGCTTTTCGTTACAAGTAAGTCATGGTTTTTGCCCGCTATATTCAATTATGGCCATCAAAAAGATATTGAAGCCTTGCAAGTATTTTAATTATGAATCCTTACAGACTCGGCTACAACTTAACCGATTAAAGTAGGGTTATGTTATTATTCATCTATTTGAAGAAAATAACCTATCTTACATTCTTTGGTACACTCTGACCTTATATACTGTTACTGTCTGTCCTTTGGGGCCCCCTGAGGATGGGGGCCCTGGGCACGGGCCCTGTGTGCCTTTATTTATGGTAAAGACTTTATTATATTATCTGATATTCAGTTTGTTTTAAACTGATATCAATGTATTTTTCTAACTATAAAATGAGCAGATTTTTGCCCAGTCACTGCCAATCAGGCTAAGAAAACAAAACTTACAATAAATCGTGTTTACAGTGGCCGAAACCTGACAACTTTCATTTGGAGCAAATCTGCGATGAGTGCTCCAAGCGCACAGTGGATGCTTATAGCTTCCGACAGCTGGTCTTGTCGAGCCACAAGCAGCTTGTGTCCTGTACGGAGGAGCCGTCTGAAGTTACAGAGGTTCTTGGTAAGGGATTGAGTATATCCTATGATTCAAGGGTCACAAACCCTGTATAAGAGTCCGGGAAAGAGACAGGGAGCCTAGATTATAATATCACCTACTATACCTCGTTTTTTTAGCATTAGAAAAAAGGTAAACAATCTTGATGTGTCTTTTAATTGAGAAACACATTTTAAAAATAAGTTACGGCAAATATGTTTTTTTTTTTTTTTAATCTTTTTTTTTTTTAAGGGGTTTTGTCACGCAGTGACAATGTCACCCCCGTAATGAGATCTAATAATAATAATGATGTAGTAGTGAAGTATTACCTACACCACTACATCACATTTAAATATAGTTTGCACATCAACCTGGCCTCGTCTGATAGTGGCGATGCCAGGACGATGTTGCAACTACCTATGTTGGTGGCAAATATGTAACAATTATCAATCTAATACGATCATTTATATTCTTCTGCTTTAATAAGTAATAGTTTTTGGTTTTTAAAAAGCGTTTTTCAATTAAAAGACATGTCAAGATCGCTTACCTTCTTGCAAGTTCTTTCTAATGCTAAAAAATACGAACTATAGCGATCCTGGGCTTTGCGCAGGTTAACAAATTATACACCTAAACTTCCCTCCAGAATCACTCTAGTAAGTGAAAACCGCATGAAAATTCATTCAGTAGTTTTTGAGTTTATAGCTCGGGCGGCAGAAAATTGCAGTAGTACCCCTATTGAACACAATTTCTGTCACAGATTCTGAATCAGGAGAAATAACCCTGATTGTGAAAGAAGAAGAGGATTACGACGAAGAAACTGAAGAAATGGGGGAATATGAAGAAATTGGAGAATATGAAGAAGTGGAGTATTTAGAGGTGGAAGAGGAGAGAGAATTCAAAGTGGATGTATTAAATTTGGGGGCTCAGCACTCTCAGCAGGAACAACTTGTTGATGGTAAGTGTTATGTATAGACAATGAGGGTAGGTTTTGACATTTGTGTACAAAGTGGGGTATTTGTGAAAAGGCAGTCTGTCAACGCGAACCTGGACCAGAGCATGTGCTTGGACCCCTAAACCGTGAGTTATATTAGTGGCGACGAGGATGGGATTTTTTGACCAAGCAAGTGCAAAGCGCGACCATAGCGTATCTGTTTCAGCAGTGGGGAGACACTCCTGACTTCGGGCAAACTCGGCTCCGTTCGGCTCAGTATTGCTCCGAGCAATTATTAGGGTAGATACAACTTGACGTCCCTTTTATTTAAAATTTTATATTAAAGGAAATAATGGTCAAATTTTACGCTTTCGGCAGAATTTGAACCCGCAACCTCCGCAATCCCTGTGTTTGCTCTAACCAATTGAGCTACGGAAACCTACCAGAACTTCGCGAATCATTTCTTTCTTTTCAATTGGTTAGAGCAAACGCACGGGTTGCGGACCTTGCAGGTTCAAGCGCAATTGTTTCCATTTTTAGGGTTCCGTACCCAAAGGGTAAAACGGGACCCTATTACTAAGACTTCGCTGTCCGTCCGTCTGTCTGTCACCAGGCTGTATCTCACGAATCGTGATAGCTAGACAGTTGAAATTTTCACAGATGATG
The DNA here is from genome assembly GCF_963556715.1 of Cydia fagiglandana. Classification (NCBI taxonomy): domain Eukaryota; kingdom Metazoa; phylum Arthropoda; class Insecta; order Lepidoptera; family Tortricidae; genus Cydia; species Cydia fagiglandana. The sequence continues at coordinate 1,131,478 of NC_085955.1, read as the reverse complement.
TATTTCTGTTGCCGCTATAACAACAAATACTAAAAACCGAATAAAATAAAGATTAAAGTGGGGCTCCCATACAGCAAACGTGATTTTTGACCAAAGTTAAGCAACGTCGGGCGTGGTCAGTACTTGGATGGGTGACCGTTTTCTTTTTGCATTTTTTTTTCGTTTTTTTTTTGCTTTATGGTACGGAACCCTTCGTGCGCGAGTCCGACTCGCACTTGCCCGGTTTTTTCCTTTAATATCAAACTTGGAATATCACTCGCAGACGTATCTGCTTCTTTAAAAATTGGTTTATTTTCAGTTTTAAGTTATGCTCGCGAGATCTACAGCTCACAGAGCCACCATAGTCAATAAATTGCTTAAACAATTTTTATTAATTTGTTTTCAGACCCGGACTATTACCCGGAAGTGCCCATTAAACAGGAAACAAGATGGCGGCAGAAGAAGAATAAAGGCGAGCGCAAGCGCACCTACAAGAACTATACTAGCGATGACTTGAGGCAGAGCTTTGAGGTAATATTCTTGAAAGCTTATATATTTCTTTATTTCCTTCTTCCTCGCGTTATCCCGGCATTTTGCCACGGCTCACATAGGAGCCTGGGGTCCGCTTGACAACTAATCCCATGATTTGACGTAGGCACTAGTTTTTACGAAAGCGACTGCCATCTGACCTTCCAACCCAGAGGGGAAACTAGGTATTATTGGGATTAGTCTGGTTTCCTCACGATGTTTTCCTTCACCGAAAAGCGACTAGTAAAATATCAAATGATATTTCGTACATAAGTTCCGAAAAACTCATTGGTACGAGCCGGGGTTATAACCCGCGACCTCCGGATTGCAAGTCGCACGCTCTTACCGCTAGGCCACCAGCGCTTCTGCTATTTATTTCTTTATTTATCAGTAAATTATACATGTTTATCGCTAGGCATCAATGATCTGTAATTTAAAAAAATGTCGCGCCTCGTTTTGTGGCATTTGAAATATAATTATTATTTATAATTCAATTATATATCATTATACATTTATATATCATTGTTGGAGTACCCACAACACAAGCCTTCTTGAGCTTACCGTGAGACTTAGTAAATTTTTATTTATTATTTGTAAAGCAGGCAGGCAGTTGAAATAGCTGATAATGCCTGTATCCAGAGCCATCAATCAATTTGTTTAAGAATGTCCCTATGATATTTATTATTATTTATTTATTTGGTGAAGTTATTAACAATTGGCAATCGGGAGAGTTAAATAGAGCATGGCAACCTGCGCTCCTCGTCTCGCAATGGCCACACATCTGCCAAATACTATTTTTCAGTCATTAGTGTTTTTATTTTTATATTATATTTATAATTCTTTCTTTTATTTCTAGTAATTAACATAGTTTTTAAGTTTGTACCTACTAATAACTCATGGATCAAAGATCTGAAATAAAAGATTTTTTTATTAACGGATAACTGTTTGATCTGTACAGGCGGCAAAAAGCGGCCGCATGACGGTCGCCGAGGCGGCCGCCGCCTTCAACGTGCCGCGCAAGACTGTCGCCGCGCGATTACTCAACGACAGGAGAGGCAGTGAGTACTTTAGGGGTTGTGCACAAATCACGCGAGGTGTTCTCGGCTACTTTTTGACCCCTCCCTCCCCCTTGGTGATATTTGGTGAGGTTTTTGGCTACCTCCTCCCCCCACACAACCTCACGTGTATTTTTTTGAAATTTTTTCATTCGACCTAAAGATAAATAGTATATAGAATGTATATGTAAATGTATATAGAAAATGTTGTTTATTTTTTTGTTAAATAGACTCGCTATTTTGAAGTGCAGAGTGAAGATTAATGTTTAACAAAACCGAGAAAAACCATCTACTCATGTGGTAGGTTTTTTTTTCTTAGTTTCGTTCACTGTAGAAAAATACACGTGAGGTTTCCTTATACCCCCCCTCCCCCAACGTGATCTATCGTGATTTTTTTGTGACCCCCCGCTCCCTATTGAACCTCGCGTTAATTGTGCACAAGCCCTTATTTAATTCATTATTTCCATATCTCGGCACTATGGGGTACAGTCATCAGCAATAGTATCTTACACAACTAGGGCCGCAAAAATATATGACGCGCTCTTATTGCGCTCCAAATAAGAACGTGTCACATATTTTTGCGGCCCTAGTTGTGTAAGATACTATTGCTGATGACTGTACCAGACCTTTGCGAGACGTGCTTGGGGCTGAAGCCAGCGAGCAGCGGCATCTACTCGAGAGTAGAGATGCAACGTATAGTTGTTTGGCCGGATACCGGATATTCGGTCTGACTATCGGCCGAATATCCGGTATCCGGCCGCCCAATATTCGGCCAATGGTCAGGCCTTCTGCAGGTTTGACCTGTTTCCTAGTAAACGTTCGCGCGGACATATTTCTAGGTTCGAAATGAGTGCGCGTGCAAGTCAGTGGAATGATTAAATTGTTTAAAAATAATAAACAAGTATGATTATATTGATTATGACTGTGTCTATTTCTTAAATCCAATTTGTTTACTCCAAAATCAAGCAATGTTACTATCCGGTATCCGTCCGGATAGTAAAATAACGGCCGGATAGGCCGGATACCGGATAGTAACCGGATATCCGGTGCATCTCTACAGTCGAGAGTAGGCTGAAGGTTATGGCGCCATCGCTCGAAAATATTGCACAATACCTTTGGCATAGTGTCGATTAGATGGCGTTAATATTGATATTTAACAAGTTAACACATATCAGTGAAAGAATAAGGATCAGAGTCAAATGGCGTCCTAACAGTTTTAATCTTCTGTCAAAAGATGGCAGTAAATTTACAGTGGCTACATAATTTACTTTGACAATCCGCCTCTATACACTCTATTCTCTTCGCCCATACCTGTTGACCTTACGCTTGTTTTTTGAATCTTTTACAATAATTAATTCTTTGAATTAAACCAATTGATCTTATTCCAGTTCCTATAGCCTCGAAGTCAGAGAAAGACGACGGTCTGATGAAGGAAGTGAAGACCCTCTTAACTTACACCAATATGACGCCATATAAGACCCGTACGGCGCACTACCACTGCGCTTACTGCGGCACGGACGGACCCCTGTTCGAGGACACGGACGAGTTGCGGACCCACACAAGGACACAGCATGCAGGTATGATCCACAATAAGACACTAATAACTGATATGACCTTAACATGATCCCTAAATGACCCTAACATGATCCCTAAATGACCCTAACATGATCCCTAAATGACCTTAACATGATCCCTAAATGACCTTAACATGTTCCCTAAATAACCCTAACATGATCCCTAAATGACCTTAACATGATCTCTAAATGATCCTAACATGATCCCCAAATGACCCTAACTTGACCCCTAAATGACCTTAGCATGATCCCTAAATGACCCTAACATGATCCCTAAGTGACCTTAACATAATCTCTAAATGACTCTAATATGATCCCTAAATGACCTTAACATGATCCCTAAATGACCTTAGCATGATCCCTAAATGACCCTAACATGATCCCTAAATGACCTTAACATGATCTCTAAATGATCCTAACATGATCCCCAAATGACCCTAACTTGACCCCTAAATGACCTTAGCATGATCCCTAAATGACCCTAACATGATCCCTAAGTGACCTTAACATAATCTCTAAATGACTCTAATATGATCCCTAAATGACCTTAACATGATCTCTAAATGACCTTAGCATGATCCCTAAATGACCCTAACATGATCCATAAATGACCTTAACATAATCTCTAAATGACTCTAATATGATCCCTAAATGACCTTAACATAATCCCTAAATGACCTTAGCATGATCCCTAAATGACCCTAACATGATCTCTAAATGACCTTAGCATGATCCCTAAATGACCCTAACATGATCCATAAATGACCTTAACATAATCTCTAAATGACTCTAATATGATCCCTAAATGACCTTAACATGATCCCTAAATGACCTTAGCATGATCCCTAAATGACCCTAACATGATCCCTAAATGACCTTAGCATGATCCCTAAATGACCCTAACATGATCCATAAATGACCTTAACATTATCCCTAAATGACCCTAACATGATCCCTAAATGACCCTAACATGATCCCTAAATGACCTTAACATGATCCCTAAATGACCCTAACATGGCTTCAAAATGATCCCCAAGATGTCCTGTAATTATGTCCTGTAAACATGGCCTCAATATGACTTCTAATATGACCCTAACATGATCCCTAAATGTCAAGGGCCTGCCGTGAAACACGAAAATATAAAGTTCTTTATCTGCCTCTCTATCTCTTGCGTATTCGAGCGATAGAGAGGCAGATAACTATATAATTTAGATTTTCAGGTTATGTGGTAGACTCTGTAAACAAGCCGCCTTGATGCATCAATATATTCAATATCATGTTTATTCATAACAAAGTATCTGAAGAAACTTGTCACAAAAATGCTATCCTAAGGCATAGTATGTATAAGTTGTTCTATGGTTGATAAGTGCTGGTGCTGCACTCTGGCGGCAGAACAAGTAACACCCCCTATTCAAATGTATAACATATAACTTCTTCCTCAGGCGAAAGGACCAAAGCCGTAGAAAATTTCCTGCGTCCACTCTGGCTCAACGAGATCCTCAAAGTTGACATCGACAACCTCCTCTGCACCGTCTGCTGCACCGCCCTGGTGACTTGGAACGACATGTTTAAACATCTCACCGAGAAACATGGTCTGGTCTTCGATGAGGCCTACACTAGAGTCATACCTTACATACTCAAACCGGACCTCCTCTGTGCCCTATGTAAGACTAACTTCCCGAACTACCACCATTTAGACTCACATATGAACGCTCATTATAATAACTACATGTGCTCCGAGTGTGGTGATACTTTTGTAGCTTCATCCCGCTTGAAAAAACATCTTAAAATCCATGATACGGGGAGATTTATATGTGACGAGTGCGGGAAAGTGTTCTCTTTAGATAAATACAGGAAAAAACATGTAGAATTAGTGCATAAGCAGGAACAGAAAATACAATGTCTATATTGTCCGGAAAAATTCCTAAACACGTATCCTAGACATTTACACGTTTTAGAACACCATAGAGAGAAAGTTAAAACTATAACATGCGAGTTGTGTGGAAAGACTTTCGATTGGCGGCCATATTTCCTAGCCCACGTCAGAAGGAAACATAATAACGAAAAGAATTACTTTTGCAATTATTGTGATAGGAGATTTTTCATGAAAGTTGAATGTAAGAGACATGAGATGGCGGCTCATTTGAAAGTGAAGCCGAAGTGTAGGGTGGTCGCCCAATTGCCTCAAAAGCCGGGGAAGTATGCTTGTAGTTTTTGCGGTAAGCAGTACTTAAATAAAAATTGTTTAATAACGCATTTCAATACGCATAAGGTTGTGTTGGATGCAGACCAGTTAAACGCCATTACTGAGAGGTGTGCGCTTAGTAATAATGGACTTAATACTTCAATTGACTCTTAAGAATCATACTAAAGTGATTGGTAACATTACATCGTATATTGACCATTGTCGAAATATTGTGTATAGTCATCGATTGTGTCGAGTGATATAAGGTACCAGCCGGCCTAGCCAAGGTTACAATCGCTATCGCTTCGACAACGAAAAGCATTATGTCTCTCTATCACTCTTCCATATTAGTGTGACAGTGACAGTTGCGTTTCGATCGCTACGGAGCGTAAGCGATTGGCATCTTGGCTACGCGGCCAGGTACGATTTTTATTTCCACCGTAGTAGGTTTACACCTATTTTTTTAGGACATGGGTACCTTTGTTTGTCCTTGTGGTCTAAGGAAGCGCTGGTGGCCCAGCGGTAAGAGCGTGCGACTTGCAATCTGGAGGTCGCGGGTTCAAACCCCGGCTCGTACCAATGAGTTTTTCGGAACTTATGTACGAAATATCATTTGATATTTGCCAGTCGCTTTTCGGTGAAGGAAAACATCGTGAGGAAACCGGACTAATCCCAATAAGGCCTAGTTTACCCTCTGGGTTGGAAGGTCAGATGGCAGTCGCTTTCGTAAAACTAGTGCCTACGTCAAATCATGGGATTAGTTGTCAAGCGGACCCCAGGCTCCCATGAGCCGTGGCAGAATGCCGGGATAACGCGAGGAAGAAGAAGAAGAGGTACCTGTGTTTGTCCTAAAAAAATCCTCATTATTACTTTTTTGGATTCATGGTGAAAATCGTCCTTGAAGTTGAAAATCGTGTCTTCACCCCGGTTTATGGTAACGGAAATTTACATTTTTTTTTCGTGACAAGTGATATTTATTCATCCCGTGAATGAAGCTCTTCAAACTACCAATCTAACGAAAAAAAAATCCACCAAAGACATGTTATAAGTCGAACATTGTGTTATTTAGGCAAGTACATTGTATAAAATGAAATTAATAAGTGTGTACACTTTTACATCGCACAGTTGTAAGGCATCCGCAACCGTCGAATCGCTTAGTTTTAGACTTTATTTGTGACGTTCTACGGAAAAGGTACCTTAGGGTGGTTGGCGCTCACGTCGTGTAGCACCGTATGTGACGTATGTTTGTATCTTTAGTTATTTAAATAAAATAACATTTATTGATTAACCAACCAAATACAAAATCGCCTGGATCACTCACTGAACGACCTGACTTTAACCTACATTATTTGATCATGTAATGTTTTCATCTACCCTCAAATGGCTCCTTAAGATTTTGTTTACTTTTATTTAAATACCTAAAGATACAGATATACGGTGCTACGCGACGTAAGCGCCAACCGCCATAAGGTAGCTTTTCCCGTGGAACGTCTCATTTTATGATAGTACCTATAGCGTTAATATACCTATTGATGTGTTCTAGAATTTTTAATAAAGTTAATGATAACATTCTTAGTCTTGTTTATTATTTACCCGACTACGGCGAAGCAAAAGGAGTTATGAATTTTAAGTTTTGATGGCATATAGAGTCCGTATAATCTTAAATGTAAAAAAAAGGATTTTAGTACCTAGTCTTACGTGACATCGGTAGATAGACCCTAGAACCCTACTGGCATTTATACATTTCTAAAAAAACGAAACTTCAGAAATAATCTGTTAGGAGGGGCCCGTTTCTCAAAAGCTTGTAACTTGTAATACAAGTGGAAGTCCCTTTCTAACAAAAGCTGTCAAAAAGTGCCACCCGCTTGTATTACAAGTTGCATGCCGTTTTTTGCGTAATGGTACGGAACCCTCCGTGCGCTAGTCCGACTGGCACTTGGCCGGTTTTTATATTATTTACTATCTACGGTTCATAGCATTTACATACATAGGCATGTTCCTATCAATGACTCACCCTTCGTATTTATAAGAGTATAAATTTAATATAGGTACCTATCTATAGATCCTAAGACGTCATCTCGGAAGCTTCGCTTCACATATTAGGTACTTTCATCAGTCGAATGTGCGAACTCCATATGAGTAGGTGGACAGACATGGATTAATAATTTAGTGTACCTACAGTTAAATAACCCGTGTGACAAGGGCGTAAGATTCAATATTGCTTGAGCTGAAATTAATGTTAATTACTCGTGAATTTCTGTTTTGTTTTGAGAAGTTAAGGTTTTTATAGACGCATTCACGGTCTTGTAAAGGCAATAAAATAATAAATGTTATAAAAAATAAAATCTGTGTCACAGTCTCACAGTTACAAGAAATACATGATTTTGAAAATTAAAATAGTAATTTACTTTTAGTGACAAAAATGTATGGAAAATGGATGTGTTTCGTGATATTAGGTAAGTGAATGTAAGTAAGCAAGCAAATACTTAATTATTATAATTATGTATGTTTTTGTAATTATGTTAAGTATGTATTTAAGTGTTGTATTATTGTGACGAGTAGGTACCCTTAACAAAAAAAAAAATACCAAATTGATCATGCCACCGTCATAAATAAAAGAAAAAAGAAATACGATTTTTTTTTAATATATTTATGTGTTTTTGCACAATACATACATAACATTAGTAAGCTAGCAAGTTGTTTGCAAGCCCTTCGTGGATCCGTCTATAAATAAGGAAAACGGACCAACCGGTATATTCCAACACATCACATTCAAAACGACACAAGCGCCCATAAAATGTATACCAACTCTCTAGCCTTTGAATTTAAGGTACTATTTCAGCTGTACCTGAATATATTTTAAAACTTATTGCAAAGACATAAAGTTCAGTTTTGGTCAATTTAGTTGTTGTTTGTATTACGGGGTTTACCTTGAATTTGCAACATATCTTGAATATCTTGTTATTGTTCATCGGATGTCGTCGGTTACCGCGAACTCTAGGTCTCAGGCAACTTGTATAAAAGTGATGTTTAGCTTGAATTTTCAATATCTTGAATGTCTTTTGTTATTGTTTTTTTTTCATTGATTACCGAGCTTTCGTCTCAGGCAACTATAATTATAAAAGTGATATCATATCTACCTAACTTTACGCTTACCTAAAATCGCCGGCCACGGGGGCTGGGCGGTTGTAATATAAGAGAATAAGAGCGCGTCATCGTCACGTTAATCTTGAACACCTCGCCCGCTTAGCAACTTCTGCTGCTGACTGTACTAATAGTAAAAATAGGAAAGCAACTCTGTCTGTCTGATAACTTGGTGCTAGTTGCTAGAGACCAAGAGGTAGGTATCTCTCTCCGATTCAGACTCGCTACTGAATAGCGTTAGGAATAACATCGGACCGGTGCGGTGCACTGACCAGATGCAATGCTGACCTTTAATTTTAAAAAGTCTATTTTTGTCGTAACCAGACTTTATAATGAGACCTTAAGGTTTCTGCCCATGACGTTTAGGCGAATGCAAATATTTGTGGCATTCTCAACCAAAAGGGAGGTACTTAATTGTCAGTTGTCAATATGGCGCTATTTCCATATAGCTTCTATTTAAAATCAACCTTATCGACAACCTACAATGGTTGAAAACGTCACATACAGGGTGTTACTGACCATCGGGCTTTAAATCCAGGGCTTGATTCTACTCGCTAAACCGAGCTACTTTTATTATGGCACCAACCCCGAAATCCTGATTTGTTTTTTACCTTTTCATACATTTTGGATATTCAGATGTCGACGTTTTCTATGGAAAAGCCAAAAAACAAAATTTTCCCCGATTTTAGGGTTGGTCCCATAGTAAAAGTAACTCAGTTTAGCAACTAAAATCAAGCCCTGGAATTAAAGCCCCATGGTCATACACATTGTATAAGGCGTGTTTTACAACCTATTGTTTTTTAAGCAAAAAAAAAAATTTTCTCAGTTGGGCTTCTGATGGGTTTAACTTTTTATACATAGAAAACACCCCATAACTCGGGAACCAATACCCGTGCACATCACACAAATAAATGCCCTTATCGGGATACGAACCCGGGCCCATCGGCTTTATAGGCAGGGTCGCTACCCACTAGGCTACACAGGTCGTCTGATGTCATAAAAAATGTTATAAAAACATAGAATATATGCATAAAAAGTACTGTACATTTAAAACAAAAAATAATTGCATGATGGGACAAAAAAACAGAACCCTATGTCATCAAAAGGGACCGGATCAAATCTTTTACAGACCTCGTCATCGTAACCTACGGCAGCCGTGGCCGATTTTATCACGACCTCCACACCAGCCACGACAAGAACCCTTGGAGTGGGGACTGGAGCCAAAGCTGGCAGCATGACTGGTTCGGCCAGACTACTCCTCGGCCCACCAGACGGAAGACCACAACTGCCAGAGTTGTAACTGAGAGGTAGGGCTTTTCATCTGGTTCCTACCCCCACCCCTTGCTCGTCTACTAAAAGAGTGATAAACTGCCGTGGCCGCAGTACCTATCACTCTTTTAGTAGACCAGATACGGTGGCACTCTGTGTCTGCCACAATGTTTGGCCGCGGGACTTCACCTTAAACTTGGCATGCAATTACACAAATGGGTCTACCGCGATATAATTTCATTGTTTTCACCTTAAATTCCGACGTTTCAGCTGAGTTGCTCCAGCTGCTGTGGTCACGGAAGACCAACGGAACGGAACGGGTGATGGACGGTAGACCCGTTTGTGTAATTAAATATGTGTACAAAACGCGAGAGTTTAAAGTGTTATATTGCAAACACTAGTTTGCGACGTTGGTTCGAAGTATGTTCTGAAATACCCAGTAAGTATAGAATACGTAAACTAGAAAATTCACCGAAGGACGGATTCTTCTCGCAGGCTCCGCTCGTTGCAATCAAGTAAACCAATTTTATTCGGTTTCGATCGGCTAATGTTTTTGAAATTTCATTTCAGTACCCCGACCCCAACGCATCCTCAACCCGTTATCAGAGAAGTCGAAATAAGACTCGGAGAAAGGCAGACAACTGACTCCCCCACTCCGACTCCCAGACCGATAACTTTAATACAAGATGAGTCTCTCGTGAAAGAGCAAAAGCCTCAAACTGTGATCAATTCCGGCCCGAATCGTGATAATTTTCAAAGTGTAGCCGAGAATTCTGCTATCAAACCTGTACAAGCAGAAATGACTTTATCGAATAATGATAATAATCCAGTTTTCATTCCTGCGTCAGATAATAATAATGGTTTTGGAATATCAGTAGTAGATGATTCCAAGGCTAAGCCTATTGAACAAGGAACTGCTCTACCAAATAACGATGCCAAACCCCAAGACAGCACTGCAACTGATCAAATTGCACCCATAAGTACTATAGACGCAGTTGGCAATCAAGCTAAACCTGGCCAAGCAGATACAAATGATAGCAAAAAGCCCGTTTCAGATGATGATAACTATCAAGAATATTTAGCATCGATAGACGCAGCTTTAGGTGGTATTCAAGGAACTAATAATGCGAATGATGCAAAAGCACCACTGTTCGATGAGAAAGCGAGTATGTGGCATGTCGCTATTTATGAGAAGAAGATGGCATTGACTGAATATATTTATACATGTGGAGGGTCGTTGATCAAGGCTGACATAGTTATTTCAGGTAGGTTTCATGATGTTAATCCATATAACGCTATTTTGCAGAGTTTGTAGGCTAAAGGATGAATCACGCTACAACAGTCTATACTCTGTATCTTTAGGTATTTAAATAAAAGTAAACAAAATCTACCCTCAAATGGCTCCTTAAGCCAGTTGAGGGTAGATGAAAATATTACACGATCAAATAATGTAGGTTAAAGTTAGGTTAGGTTAGGTTTTGTATTTGGTTGGTTAACCAATAAATCTTATAACTACCCGAAAAAGTAAATTGTTTGTTTACCTAAAGATACAGACTATATTATAGAAAACGGACCGGGCCGCCCGTCACTTCAGTTTTCTATGAAAGCATTCACGTGATCACCGATCGCCTGTCATAGAAAAAGAAGTGTCGGAAGCGTCCCGGGCACGGCCCGGTCTAGCGTGAGTCATCCTTTATGGATGCTATATAGGTATACTAATGGTTGATCCCTGCTTTTGTTAGCCCACCCTGTGGGCCTCGTTCTGGGGATTCTTATGGTGCTTTCAAATATAAAGACGATATTCTTCTTGACAGGTTTATAATTAATATTAGTTTTACAAAGCTGGTTTCTCATTTAGCGGCAATCCTTCACCAGTTGACAGGCAAAGTTAAGAGTCACAGATAACATAATATATTAGTCCTATGCGTTTAAAAGTATACTTTTGGCGGGCTTTCAATAACTGACATTACAAATAATATTACAATCATCTTATGTTGGTACACTGTATTAGCCATATTGTTTTATTAAGCCGTTACGTTATTAAGCTTGAAATAATACTATATAATATAAAAGTAGTACAGAATATAAAACGCTAATACTTTGTTCAGCGGGGCACTGCTTCTGGTCCCCCGTGTGGCAGGCGCTGCCGACGACGCGGTTCCGTGTCGCAGCCGGCAAACTGTATCCCGACTACGATGATCAGAGAGACACTAATGCACAGTATTCTGAGGTAAGGACACACTCCATAATATTGCAGCGGGGCACTTCTGGTCCCCGTGTGGCAGGCGCTGCCGACGACGCGGTTCCGTGTCGCAGCCGGCAAACTGTATCCCGACTACGATGATCAGAGAGACACTAATGCACAGTATTCTGAGGTAGGGACACACTCCATAATATTGCAGCGGGGCACTTCTGGTCCCCGTGTGGCAGGCGCTGCCGACGACGCGGTTCCGTGTCGCAGCCGGCAAACTGTATCCCGACTACGATGATCAGAGAGACACTAATGCACAGTATTCTGAGGTAAGGACACACTCCATAATATTGCAACGGGGCACTGTTTCTGGTCCCCCGTATGGCAGGCGCTGCCGACGACGCGGTTCCGTGTCGCAGCCGGCAAACTGTATCCCGACTACGATGATCAGAGAGACACTAATGCCCAGTATTCTGAGGTAAGGACACACTCCATAATATTGCAGCGGGGCACTTCCGGTTCCCCGTGTGGCAGGCGCTGCCGACGACGCGGTTCCGTGTCGCAGCCGGCAAACTGTATCCCGACTACGATGATCAGAGAGACACTAATGCACAGTATTCTGAGGTAAGGACACACTCCATAATATTGCAACGGGGCACTTCTGGTGCTGCGTAGAGAAATATAAGTAAGGATAGAGTTCTAACTCCATACATCAGTTCTCTTACCAAAACGCGGGTTATTTCGTAGTCGACATCTCTACCGTCGATTACATACTTATTTTAAACGAGGTTTAGACTAGAAAGAACTTGCAAGCAATTTTCGTACACACTCTTACACTGCGGTATCTGATCAAACTGTGAATGCAGTATACCTTAGCTCTTAGCAGGGATGTTGCGAATATTCGCATCCGCATCAGCAGCCGCGGAACTTCTGCATTATTTTCAAAATCCGCATCCGCATAAAATCTATGCGGGGCTTAATGCGGATGACGAACATGTCGGTAACAGGATAGCGTCTTAGCGGCGGCGTAAGTGCTAGGTAATTTCGTCATTACCTATAACTAAATCGTCTACAGTGGCAGATTTGCTCTAACGTCGCCCAAGTTTGCTCTAACTGTCTCAAATACTAAACGCTTCGTTTTATTTAAAATAAAAATTACTAAAATGTATTGTATTTTAACGTTTTTTAAGTACCTACCTAATCTTGACATCCGCATCCGCGGATGTGAGCATTTAAATATCCGCATCCGCGGATATAAAAAAATCTGCATCCGCAACATCCCTGGTACCTACTTAGTAATCGGCAATGTAACGTAAATTGCATGCAAGTCTACACCACTACATCTTCTTATTTTTACAGATTAAAAACATATCAATATCAGAGATGGATGACCCGTGTAAGCAACCGGACTTGGCCTTCATGTATCTGGAGAGGCCGTTCAAATACACCAGCGTCGTCAAGCCGGCGTGCTTCAGCTTGGATTGGGACTTGGAGACTATCAGGCAGATCAGGGAAGAGAATCTAGGAACGGTTAGTGTACAACATCATAGTAAAAACATAGTTATGAGTTTTGTTACAAAAACGACTGTTATTTTCATAGTCGCCATCTAGCGTCAAGTAGCGGCACAGAATAAATAATAGTACTAGGTACAGAAGACTCACTCTCTAACAAAACGATTCTGTTACGTTCAGCACAGATATGGCCGCTAGGTGGCGACAGCGCCACGCGCGGCTTATGGCAAACCCCAAAATTGGGGTCGAACGGATGCACTTTTAGCTACCTGTAGCAAAGCGACGGAATCGCGGAGTGAGTCACGCCTGGTAGCGGAATTATCAGTACTTACTGCTGCTCGACAATAGATGTCGCGACGAACGGAAAGTCTAATACTCAACAATTTTCAGCTAATATAATAACCGGATTAACCGGAACTCTATTATTAACTCCTGCGTGTAATAATAGCGGTACTGATAAATCCGCTACTTGGCGCTAGATGTCGACTACGAAAATACTGAATACTGGTAAGGGGTTGTGCACAAATCACGCGAGGTGTTTTCGGCTACTTTTTGACCCCGCCCTCCCCCATGATGATATTTGGTGAGGTTTTTGGCAACCCCCCTCCCCCCACACAACCTCACGTGTATTTTTTTGAAATTTTTTCATTCGACCTAATTTTAAGATAAATTGTCTTGTAAGTACATAGAAAATCCTGTTTAGTTTTATATTTTCGTTAAATAGACTCGCTATTTTGAAGTGCACAGTGAAGGTCTATGTTTAAGGAAACCGAGAAAAAGTATCTACTTATGTGGTAGGTTTCTTTTTCTTAGTTTCGTTCACTGTAGAAAAATACACGTGAGGTTTCATTTATACCGCCCCTCGCCCCATCAGACCTCGCGTGATTTGTGCACAACCCCTAACAAGATGTATGGATGGAGTGAACACTCTATGACAACATTGACAATTGCGATTCGCCTAACGTATAAGTAGGTAACAAAAATTGTGACAAATGGTACGAAAAGTCATGTCATTCATGTGATTATTTCCATCTATTTAAGTTTAGATTAGCGTTTACTATACCAACGATTGTCCCTTAGAGCTAATGTCTATACGTCAATTCTTGGGATTAGTAGCCGAGCGGCAAGCGGAAGGCTCTCATGATTCGCAAAAAGCCGGAGCAATGTTCGAAAGATGCTGAATTTGGACACAATATTAACATTCTGAGGCACTGGTCCCATCGCGAGCTAGTAAGCTATGAGCTATCGGCTATAAACGGCAGCTCACCGCTGGGCGAGTAACTATAAATATCGCCGTGTCTCTTTTATTTACACGGGAGTGCTTATCTTTTGTTCGTGTTTATAGTCGATAGCTCATAGCTTACTAGCTCGCGGTGGGACCAGTGCCTATACTTCAATTCTTGGGATTAGTAGCCGAGCGGCAAGCGGAAGGCTCTCATGAGTCTCAAAAAGCCGGAGCAATGCTCGAAAGATGCTGAATTTGGACACAATATTAAGAGTCTGAGGCACTGGTCCCATCGCGAGCTAGTAAGCTATGAGCTATCGGCTATAAACGGCAGCTCACCGCTGGGCGAGTAACTATAAATATCGCCGTGTCTCTTTTATTTACACGGGAGTGCTTATCTTTTGTTCGTGTTTATAGCCGATAGCTCATAGCTTACTAGCTCGCGGTGGGACCAGTGCCTTAAGATCAATGTTGCAGGTAGCAAGTTGGATCGCTATAAAGAACGGTGAATGCGCACCCCGACGACACAGCTGGCTGTCCCTCCCGTTCGTCAAGAACGACGTCTGTCAGTATAAGGTGCACTACCAGACCACTGGAAGCAGCTTGATCTGTCCTGGCGAGATGAATAGTGAGTAAAAAAGACTTTTCACCTCAGCAGCTCTACCAAGGGTACTTTGCTTCTTAAAAACAGCGAGCAAAATGCGATTTTGCTCACTGAGTGAGATAAAATGAGTGAGCAAAATCGCATTTTGCTCACTGAGTGAGACAAAATGTCATTCAAGTGACCTTTATAGTCAAATGTCATTCCAACATGCGGGGTCTAATACAATTTAAGTTCGATATACTTGGGTTCTATAGGTCTGTCCCTCTAGGTATGTTCTCACTGCTTAAGGTGAAAAATTTTGTGTACTACACGAGATCAAAGTTATTTACATGTCGTGCGCTTTTGAATCCCTTACTACGCTCAAAATTCTAAATTACATTCACTCGCTACGCTCGTGAATCTACTATAGAATCTTTCGCTTGCACGGGACTCAAAATAAGCACTCGAATAAATATCAAACTTTGATCTCTTGTTGTACAAATAACTATTTCAACATTTTTTATCTGTATTCGTTGTCGGTGGTAACTATTTTACAATCTTTTTCGGACTTTTCTGACACTGCCTCAGCTTTCCCGTTGCCTTTTCGCTGGCCGGGCTGGCGCGTGGGTCTTAGGGCCCCCCCACATCTGGCGTCTTTCGAGCGTCGGCGTCTACAATTCTATGGCCGACGTCGACGCAACGTCGACGCGGCGTCGACGCAACTGCGCAGCGACGTCATTTTCCATAGCGCTGGACCGACGCCGACAGACGCCGACGCTCGAAAGACGCCAGATGTGGGGGGACCCTAAGTTTAACTTACGACGAATGTCCGAATGTTTTGGTTCGTTTTGATTTTTATTTTATTTATTGTCACTTAGCAACTATCCTCGAAATATGTTTTGTACAATAAAGTGTTTTACTACTACTACTACTTAAACCTAATTTTCGTTCGTCGCGACATCTATTGTTGAGTAGCAGAACTGATAAATCCACTACTTGACGGTAGATGTCGACTACGAAATAACCCGCGTATTGGTAAGAAAACTGATATATGAAGTTAGTACTAGAGTACTAGAGTAGTAGTAGTAGATATATGAAGTTAGTAGTAGAATAGATTCTTACTTATTTCTTTATGCCTTATCATAGAGAAATATAGTAAGCATAGAGTGCTCACTCCATGCATCAGTTTTGGTACCAAAACGACAATTATTTTCGCAGTCGACATCTAGCATCGGGTAGCGGAATTATCAGTACCGCTACTTGATACTAGAATTGTCTAGTATCTATCACGACAATTGTATTGAACAACAATTTACAACTATATAATAAAACCAGGCAAGTGTGAGTCGGACTCGCGCACGAAGGGTTCCGTACCATAAAGTAAATAAAAAACGGAAAAAAATGCAAAAAGAAAACGGTCACCCATCCAAGTACTGACCACGCCCGACGTTGCTTAACTTTGGTCAAAAATCACGTTTGCTATATGGGAGCCCCACTTAAATCTTTATTTTATTCTGTTTTTAGTATTTGTTGTTATAGCGGCAACAGAAATACATCATCTGTGAAAATTTCAATTTCAACTGTCACGGTTCGTGAGATACAGCCTGGTGACAGACAGACGGACGGACGGACGGACAGCGAAGTCTTAGTAATAGGGTGCCGTTTTACCTTTTGGGTACGGAACCCTAATTAAAAGCAGACGTGATTGAAAATAGAGTTCCGGTTATCATATTAGCTGCAATTTGTTGAGCATTAGACTTTTCGGTCGGTGCTACATCTATTGTCAAGTAGCAGTACTGATAATTCCGCTACTCGATGCTAGTCGACTATGAAAATAATAGTCATTTTGGAACTAAAACTGAAGTATGGAGTGAGCATATGTATTTTTTTCTCTATGGCCTTATCGACTTGTTCTTCAAAAAACATTGTACGCTCGTTTCAGTTACAACTAAATGCGATACTGACAGCGGCAACGGCTTGGTATTTTATCAAGACAAGGTCCCATTCATCCTTGGTGTTGCCACCGCGCCCGTCATTCGCCGATGTGGTAGACTTTACAGCCGCAGAACTTACACCGTATCGACCATAATCGAGGAGAGTGGAGATTTAAGGAAATTCTTGAGGGGCATTACTGATGTCTACAATTTGGGCGAATGTGAGAGCTTGTACAAAAATGCTGATAATAATCAGAACAACGGAACGGACTACGGGTTTGGAGATAGATTCGAGCAGGTATATACTACAGTCTGACAAGTACAGTTTTTACAAGCTTTTATTTAGTTTCACCTGACCGTTGTCCGTCTGTCTGTAATCAAATCTTGCAAGTTAAATTTGATCCACTTCCCGGTTTCCGATTGAGCTGAAATTTTGCATGCATTTATAAATCGTATGACAATGTAATATTATGGTACCATCGAGCTGATCTGATGATGGAGACAGGAGGTGGCCATAGGAACTCTGTGGTGAAACAACGCAACCTAATTGTGTTAGGGGTTTATAGAATTGTCTCGATGAGTATTAGTTGTCAGTCAACACGCCGAGGCCGCACTATTCGCCTGCCGGTACGCTTCGCTTGAGGGGGAACCCTGTGGGAACACTCGACTGACATCATGTGTTTTAACAGAAACACAAAATTGTTCTGAAAAGAACAGTTGCGATCGATTGACATTCGCAATTAAATAGAGAAACATGACGTGCCCTGACAAGGGCAGTTTTATGTTGCTCTGAAAGCTTGTACAAAAAATGAAATTATTGCCATCATTTTTTTTTTTTAATTTTTTGTTCAAGGTTGCCCCACCTGCAGAAGAGGGTAACTTGTACACTGGGCAAGGCATAGGGTCCACGGCGGTGCCGACGCTGCCGGGCACCAGCGCCCCCTCCTTCCAGTGGCACGTCGGGGTCTACAGCAAGCGCTGGGCGCCGTACATGCAGACATGCGGCGGGTCGCTCGTCAAACGCGACTTCGTTATATCAGGTAACTCTCTCTCCTTCCAACTAGTGGAGTAGAGTATAGGGTCGTCTCCGGTGCTGCTGCCGGGCACCAGCGCCCCCTCCTTCCAGTGGCACGTCGGGGTCTACAGCAAGCGCTGGGCGCCCTACATGCAGACATGCGGCGGGTCGCTCGTCAAACGCGACTTCGTTATATCAGGTAACTCTCTCTCTCCTTCCAACTAGTGGAGTAGAGTATAGGGTCGTCTCCGGTGCTGCTGCCGGGCAC
The DNA here is from genome assembly GCF_963556715.1 of Cydia fagiglandana. Lineage (NCBI taxonomy): Eukaryota > Metazoa > Arthropoda > Insecta > Lepidoptera > Tortricidae > Cydia > Cydia fagiglandana. Next base: position 1,113,016 of record NC_085955.1, on the reverse strand, counting down.
CAGCGCCCCCTCCTTCCAGTGGCACGTCGGGGTCTACAGCAAGCGCTGGGCGCCGTACATGCAGACATGCGGCGGGTCGCTCGTCAAACGCGACTTCATTATATCAGGTAACTCTCTCTCTTCTTCCAAGTAGTAGACTGGAGTATAGGCTCGTCTCCGATGCCGACGTTACCGGGTACCAGCGCCCCCTCCTTCCAGTGGCACGTCGGGGTCTACAGCAAGCGCTGGGCGCCGTACATGCAGACATGCGGCGGGTCGCTCGTCAAACGCGACTTCATCATATCAGGTAACTCTCTCTCTTCTTCCAACTAGTAGAGTAGAGTAAAGGCTCGACGCTGGTACCGACGCTGCCGGGCACCAGCGCCCCCTCCTTCCAGTGGCACGTCGGGGTGTACAGCAAGCGCTGGGCGCCGTACATGCAGACATGCGGCGGGTCGCTCGTCAAACGCGACTTCATCATATCAGGTAACTCTCCCTCTTCTTCCAACTAGTAGAGTAGAGTAAAGGCTCGATGCTGGTACCGACGCTGCCGGGCAACAGAGCCCCCTCATTCCAGTGGCACGTCGGGGTCTACAGCAAGCGCTGGGCGCCGTACATGCGGCGGGTCGCTCGTCAAACGCGACTTCATCATATCAGGTAACTCTCTCTCTTCTTCCAACTAGTAGAGTAGAGTAAAGGCTCGACGCTGGTACCGACGCTGCCGGGCACCAGCGCCCCCTCCTTCCAGTGGCACGTCGGGGTGTACAGCAAGCGCTGGGCGCCGTACATGCAGACATGCGGCGGGTCGCTCGTCAAACGCGACTTCATCATATCAGGTAACTCTCTCTCTTCTTCCAACTAGTAGAGTAGAGTAAAGGCTCGACGCTGGTACCGACGCTGCCGGGCACCAGCGCCCCCTCCTTCCAGTGGCACGTCGGGGTGTACAGCAAGCGCTGGGCGCCGTACATGCAGACATGCGGCGGGTCGCTCGTCAAACGCGACTTCATCATATCAGGTAACTCTCTCTCTTCTTCCAACTAGTAGAGTAGAGTAAAGGCTCGACGCTGGTACCGACGCTGCCGGGCACCAGCGCCCCCTCCTTCCAGTGGCACGTCGGGGTGTACAGCAAGCGCTGGGCGCCGTACATGCAGACATGCGGCGGGTCGCTCGTCAAACGCGACTTCATCATATCAGGTAACTCTCTCTCTTCTTCCAACTAGTAGAGTAGAGTAAAGGCTCGACGCTGGTACCGACGCTGCCGGGCACCAGCGCCCCCTCCTTCCAGTGGAACGTCGGGGTGTACAGCAAGCGCTAGGCGCCGTACATGCAGACATGCGGCGGGTCGCTCGTCAAACGCGACTTCATCATATCAGGTAACTCTCTCTCTTCTTCCAACTAGTAGAGTAGAGTAAAGGCTCGACGCTGGTACCGACGCTGCCGGGCACCAGCGCCCCCTCCTTCCAGTGGCACGTCGGGGTGTACAGCAAGCGCTGGGCGCCGTACATGCAGACATGCGGCGGGTCGCTCGTCAAACGCGACTTCATCATATCAGGTAACTCTCCCTCTTCTTCCAACTAGTAGAGTAGAGTAAAGGCTCGATGCTGGTACCGACGCTGCCGGGCAACAGAGCCCCCTCATTCCAGTGGCACGTCGGGGTCTACAGCAAGCGCTGGGCGCCGTACATGCGGCGGGTCGCTCGTCAAACGCGACTTCATCATATCAGGTAACTCTCTCTCTTCTTCCAACTAGTAGAGTAGAGTAAAGGCTCGACGCTGGTACCGACGCTGCCGGGCACCAGCGCCCCCTCCTTGCAGTGGCACGTCGGGGTGTACAGCAAGCGCTAGGCGCCGTACATGCAGACATGAGGCGGGTCGCTCGTCAAACGCGACTTCATCATATCAGGTAACTCTCTCTCTTCTTCCAACTAGTAGAGTAGAGTAAAGGCTCGACGCTGGTACCGACGCTGCCGGGCACCAGCGCCCCCTCCTTCCAGTGGCACGTCGGGGTGTACAGCAAGCGCTGGGCGCCGTACATGCAGACATGCGGCGGGTCGCTCGTCAAACGCGACTTCATCATATCAGGTAACTCTCTCTCTTCTTCCAACTAGTAGAGTAGAGTAAAGGCTCGACGCTGGTACCGACGCTGCCGGGCACCAGCGCCCCCTCCTTCCAGTGGCACGTCGGGGTGTACAGCAAGCGCTGGGCGCCGTACATGCAGGCATGCGGCGGGTCGCTCGTCAAACGCGACTTCATCATATCAGGTAACTCTCTCTCTTCTTCCAACTAGTAGAGTAGAGTAAAGGCTCGACGCTGGTACCGACGCTGCCGGGCACCAGCGCCCCCTCCTTCCAGTGGCACGTCGGGGTGTACAGCAAGCGCTGGGCGCCGTACATGCAGACATGCGGCGGGTCGCTCGTCAAACGCGACTTCATCATATCAGGTAACTCTCTCTCTTCTTCCAACTAGTAGAGTAGAGTAAAGGCTCGACGCTGGTACCGACGCTGCCGGGCACCAGCGCCCCCTCCTTCCAGTGGCACTTCGGGGTGTACAGCAAGCGCTAGGCGCCGTACATGCAGACATGCGGCGGGTCGCTCGTCAAACGCGACTTCATCATATCAGGTAACTCTCTCTCTTCTTCCAACTAGTAGAGTAGAGTAAAGGCTCGACGCTGGTACCGACGCTGCCGGGCACCAGCGCCCCCTCCTTCCAGTGGCACGTCGGGGTGTACAGCAAGCGCTGGGCGCCGTACATGCAGACATGCGGCGGGTCGCTCGTCAAACGCGACTTCATCATATCAGGTAACTCTCTCTCTTCTTCCAACTAGTAGAGTAGAGTAAAGGCTCGACGCTGGTACCGACGCTGCCGGGCACCAGCGCCCCCTCCTTCCAGTGGCACGTCGGGGTGTACAGCAAGCGCTGGGCGCCGTACATGCAGACATGCGGCGGGTCGCTCGTCAAACGCGACTTCATCATATCAGGTAACTCTCTCTCTTCTTCCAACTAGTAGAGTAGAGTAAAGGCTCGACGCTGGTACCGACGCTGCCGGGCACCAGCGCCCCCTCCTTCCAGTGGCGGGGTCCCTTTGTTTCCCATAAAGTTTTAAGTCATAATGTATTGTTTGTCATATTATCGTTAGTCATAAAACTGAAACCGTTAACTTTACAGGATTTTCCTAAGGTTATTCTATAGATAGGTTAGGTTAGGTTAGGTTTGTTTTATGGCAATCCTGAAAAGTTACGCGTTTCTGAGAAAAACCAATTATGACTAACGAAAATTCGGACAAACAATACATTATGACTTAAAACTATTTGGGAAACAATAGAGACCCTCCAGTGGCACGTCGGGGTGTACAGCAAGCGCTGGGCGCCCTACATGACATGTAGACATGCGGCGGGTCGCTCGTCAAACGCGACTTCGTTATTTCAGGTAATTAATAGTCCTTCTTTACTTCGTTTTTTTAAGCATCAGACATAAGGTAAACAATCTTGATGTGTCCTTTAGTTGAAAAACACTTTTTAAAAATAAGTTACGGCAAATATGAAACAATTATGAACCTAATACGATCATTTATATTCTTCTGATTTTACAAGTAATAGTTACTGATGTTAAAAAAGCGTTTTTCAATTAAAAGGCATGTCAAGATCGCTTACCTTCTTTCAAGTTCTTTCTAATGCTACAAAAGCGAACTTATAAAGTCCCTAAGTTCTTCTTCTTCTACCTAGCGTTATCCCGGCCTTTGCCAGGGTCCGCTTTCCTACTTGCTTCCTCCACTTTGCGCGATCCTGGGCGTCGTCTCGTGTGATCCTTACGCTCATATCGCTTAAAGTCTGTTTTGTTCCTCAAGGGGGGCACGAAATGTGGTATCTCTATGGTATAGTTGCTTTTAGGTTGCAATAAGCAACTCCACTCGTGGTGATGATGAAATTAAAGTCATAGAGAAATGAGGAAGCATAATAGAGTGCTCACTTCATACATCAGTTTACTTACCAAAACGCTTATTTTCGTAGTCGACATCAGATCTATCAGTACTGCTACTTGACAATAGATGTCGCGACGAACGAAAAATCTAATGCTTAACAATTTTCAACTAATATTATAACCGGATTACGGAACTCTATTTTCTGATATTTTAATTGAATTTGACTAATATTTTAATATTATTTTGAATTTTTATTTGAATATTGTAATCATTTTAAATTATTATCTTAATTGTGTCCGTGATTTTAATGTAATATGGATCATTGTATCTGGAATCTGGAATAAAGATGAATTGAATGATTGAATTCCCACTGCTTGCAATATTAGTTGAAAATTCTTGAGCAATACACTTTTCGTCAGTCGCGACATCTATTGTCAAGTAGCAGTTCTGATAAATCCGCTACTTGACACTAGATGTCGACTACGAAAGTAATAGTTGCGTTTATGGCTCTTCTACACGATGGGCCAACGCCGGCCACTCCAAGGGACGCAGCCATACGATAGAATGAGATAGCAATATCACTTGCTCCCTCTAACGCATAAATGTGTCCCTTGGAGTGGCTGGCGTTGGCCCATCGTGTAGAGAAGGTATTAGGTTTGCAATAAGCAACTCCACTCGTGTTGATCTGATGATATTGATCGTTCCAGCGGCCCACTGCTTCTGGGAAGACGTGGGGGGTCAGCAGCGCGCGAGCCTGTTCGCGGTGGCCGCCGGCAAGCTGTTCCGCCCGTGGAACATCACGCAGGATACTTACGCGCAACATTCTGACGTAAGCAGGCATGGCCAGTAGGGAGACACTCCTGACTTCGGTCACAGAATAAATAATAGTACTAGGTACAGAAGACTCACTCTCTAACAAAACGCGTCTGTCACGATCAGCACAGATATGGCCGCTAGGTGGAGACAGCGCCACGCGCGGCTTATGGCAAACCCCAAAATTGAGGGTCGAACGGATGTACTTTTAGCTACCTGTAGCAAAGCGACGAAATCGCGGAGTGAGCCACGCCTGCTTCGGTCGAATTCGGCCCAGCATTGCTCCGAGCAATTATTACGGGTTGGCACCACTTGACTTCCTTGTGCGTGCACGACCACAGATAAATAAATCACTTGAATTTTGACAACCCTAAATAGCCGAAAGGGATAGTGCTATATATTAGAACGGGATAGCATGATCCGACCCTGAATCGCTGTCAAACTTCGGGTTTGTAGGAAGTGTCCTTTCTGTACGGTAGTACTATTATTTCTTCTGTGGCATGGCTCACTGCGCGATTTCGTCGCGCCGCTACAAGTACATGCGGACCGCACCAACTTTGGTGTCTAGCAGTACGAGCGCGCATCGCTACGGAACGGACGCCAGGGGCCCGTTTCTCATGGTTTCTCAGAAGCTTGTAACTTGTAATACAAGTGGAAGTCCGTTGTAACAAATGCTGTCAAAAAGTTAACTTGTATTACAAGTTACAAGCTTTTGAGAAACGGGGCCCTGCTCGCGCTTGGGCCACCTTGCGGTGTTATCTGTCGTAATAGACGCGTTTTGTTAGAGAGTGAACCTTCTGTACCTATAGTCAGACCGTAAAAAGTCTGCAGTGATTTTGATAGCCCACGCAGTGCAAGTGTCATTTTAAACGCCAAACTTCTATGAAATTATGACGTATACATAACACTTACACTGCGTGGGCTATCAAATCCGCTGCAAACTTTGTTTGGTGCGACTCTAGTACTATTATCTATTCTGTGATGTAAGTAACTAACTTTTTGATTTTGTAAGTACCTTACGAAGTTACACACAGCTAAGGCTGGGGCTGGTTTAGGGGGAAACCCCGGAAACATTGGTGGTGTTGGCAGTGGCGTAGCTAGCATGGGTGGCACCCGGTGCGGAAATTGTGGGTGTCACCCCAAAATTCAATCATAATTGTAAAATATATTTAAATAGAGTAATTGTAATTTATGTTAAATAGCTCAGGATTTACTATATCGCTTTCATTTTACATGATTTTACGAATTTTTATAGGTGGCACTACTGATGTTCACTGGGCGGCGACGGGGCGGACCGCCCCCGCCGCCGCCCCCCCCCCCCTAGCTACGCCACTGGGTGTTGGCTTGAAATGCATGGGCGGATTTTTAATAATATGTGCCCCTTTTTCCATGAGATTTGGCTTAAAGAGCTGGCATCCAGGGCCAAAAAAAAGTCAATAAATAAAAAATTGACAAGCAGGCTAATGCTGCCGAAAAACCGGTTAATAGCCGGTTTTTAACCTTAATTACATACGAATAAAAACCGGTTAACATTCCCTACACACATTTAAGGTGTGTGTTCGTTTTGTCCTCAGGTCTCAGACATAATCCTGCCCGCCCGGTTCCGCGGCGGCACCACCAGCTTCCAGGATGACATCGCCATCCTGCGGCTGACCACCCCCTTCACGTACGCGCCGGGCGTGCAGTCCGTCTGCGTGAACTTCGACAGGCAGTTCGAAATGAAACAGTTGCGACCGGGGAACATCGGAACGGTAAGACCATAAAGGATGACTCACTTTGGACCGGGTCGTGTCCGGGCCGGAGTTTCCGGTGCATTGTTTTCTATGAAAATCATCACGTGAGCACCTGTCATGTCATACAAAAGTAAGCCCTGGAAGCTCCGGCCCGGACACGGCCCGGTCTAACGTGAGTCATCCTTAAACATCATCATCTTCCCCGCCTTATCCCGGTATTTTGCCACCGCTCGTGGGAACCTGGGGTCCGCTTGACAACTAATCCCAAGAATTGGCGTAGGCACTAACCTCCTTATTTATAAACGTTTACTTGGGAGTAGGTAATAGTTTTTTACGAAAGCGACTGCCATCTGACCATAGACTTATAATATATAGAGACGGTGTCTCAGCGAGCTGTCACTGTTGCCACTTTTGTTTAGTGTACGATTAACAATTTAACACCACCTTGCTGTAGCCATGTCGATAAAGTCATATCGATAAACTATCGATATTTCTTACAATTTTAATTTTACTTCAAAGGTTTGACGATATCTAAAATGAACAAAAACGCTTTTATTCTTTATTGTGGTTATCAGATCACAATTCAGATATTTAATTAAAATACATAAATACCTACTAAGATATGTGTTCCGCAATAATTGAAATATTTTATTATATTCTAATATATTTATTATTCATTAGCATTTAAATTATGTATATGTTTAACGAAGATATTGAAGCTTCAATTAATAGCTATTTCGTTCCGCTGTGTAGCGTTTATCGATATATAACATGATTAAAATCGACTTTTCACATCCCTAAAAGAGCACACATACACGTTTTTACGCACACATACACAGCCTGGATGCATCAAAAAAGGCAACACTTGATTTGAAGTTCACCTTGTCAACAATATGGTTGTCCTTTTTTGACAAATGGCATTTTTAAAATAGCGAGGAGAGAGAAATTATACTAGTTGCTGCGCCGTCAAAGAGAACAGAAAGCGTAGGGGCCTTGCATCTGACCTTCCAACCCAGAGGGTAAACTAGGCCTTATTGGGATTAGTCCGGTTTCCTCACGATGTTTGCCTTCACCTAAAAGCGACTGGTAAATATCAAATGATATTTCGTACATACCTAAGTTCCGAAAAACTCATTGGTACCAGCTGGGATGTGAACCCGTGACCTCCGGATTGAAAGTCGCACGCTCCTACCGCTTTTTGCCTTAATATTGCAGATCCTCGGCTGGGGTCTGACGGAAAAGAACGGCGATCCATCACAGCGCCTCACATACCTGGACCTCCCGTACATTGACGTCGACAAGTGCTTCGCGGACTCCGAGTTCTCCTTCCACAAGTACATCACTAGCGACAAGATCTGCGCCGGAGACGTTTTCACTGGTAAAACACTAATATTAGGTGGATAGGTAAAAAAAACTGTTAGTGTCAATATATAGGGACCGTGCGCGTTGGAGGGCCTGCCATCTTGTGGCCTGGATCAGAAACATATGTGCACATGTACATTGCCAAAGCCAGTGCTACCATCTACCGTTCTCGTTGGTATCTTTCCTTGTGCATAGTAGGTTCTGCCATCTTGTGGGCTACATCGGAAGCATAAACGACACATTTACACCTCGCGCCAAAAATCTGACGGATCCTATGCTGCCCCCTATAGTTCATGCACAGGCCTATAGTACCTAATGACATGACATAAATTTATTAATTTTCGCTAACTAAAGGTTATCTGGAAGAGATCGTTTTTTGGCGATAAGGCCGCCTGTTGTTTAATCTCTTCTTCCTGTACTATTTGTGTTGTTTTCTGTAATGGAGATAGAGGTCTTTACCCACCTATGTGTCTAGAATACATAAAGATCCGTGCTAGTACTTTACTCTATATTCTTTACGCCTCTTCTTCACGCCTGACGTAAGTACTCGGTTTGATTTCAGGCAAGGCGCTCTGCCGCGGCGACAGCGGGGGAGGCTTCGTACTCTACTCCTCAGAGATCCCTTACCTGCATGGCGTCGCGTCCACCGCCGCTGGCGACGACAACCTTTGCAACGCCTTCGCCATCGCCGCCTTCACAAGCCTCTACGCACACCGCGCGTTCCTTAGAGACAACATACCGAACATAGAAAAGGAATGTGTTCAATCAGAGACTAGAACACAAGCACAAAGAGTTAATGTAGACACGGCTCTTGGGATAGAGGGCGCTGTGACGACAGGGGCTCCGACCTCAGTGTATACCAACATGCCGTATTTCCCTTACCCTAATCATTTTGTGTGCAATTGCAATTGTAATCCTTAGCTTTAGTATTAATAAAATAGGAAGAGAGAATGTCTTTTATTTTAATTTGCGGTGAATATATATACGTTTTACATCCTATAAAGTCGGGCACACCCTGACGGTCAGCTCTGCGGTGACTCTGACTGTCTCTGACGGACGTCACAAAGGCACCCCTGACCTATATCTTATATAAGTGATAGAGTCCGTTAGAAGGCGCACCACATGTTTCCGGTCGATGCTACATCTATTGTCACTTGACAGTACTACTTACTACTGCTACTTAAAGTACTGATAATTCCGCTACTCGATGCTAGATGTTGACTATGAAAATACTAATATTTTTAGTACCAAAACTGATGTATGGAGTGAGCGCTCTTGTCTTACTATATTTCTCTATGCCTAGGCAAAATCTAAGTTCCGACGCCTTTTAATCAACAGATGGTGCTCTTCTTCTTCTTCTTCTTCTTTATTAGGGGCTATATAACGCTACGTCTTACGTAGGCGAACAACGCGCGAACGCGGCGCGGCGCGGCGCGGCGAAAGCGGCCGCCGCCGCGCCGCGCCGCGCCGCGCCGCCTGACATTCGCGTGCAAATCGCGCCGCACCGCGTTCGCAACGAGATCGCTTACGTAGGACACTTCTATGGGCATCAAAGGATTGATTTCGCCGCGCCGCGCCGCGCCGCGTTCGCGCGTTGTTTGCCTACGTAAGACGTAGCGTAAGGCTCCAAAGCCTATGTATCACTGCGACCATTCCTGATCTATTGTGATCGCCACCTACTACAACTCTCGATCCAACCCTGCAACTTCAAATAGCTGCAGGATCTTTTTGGTTTCGAGAGACTTTACCTCCTCCGGGCGTAATATGTGTCCGCCCAAGATTAGGTCACGAGTACGCATTAGGCAAGGGCACTCTGTGAGGATGTGTAAGGGCGTCTCCTCTGCCTCCAGAACAGCAGCTGGAGGAGTCAGAGTCAAAACATAGTTGCAAGTATTGCTCCGGCCACTCCGGACTGCGAGACAATAATTTAAGTATTTTTGCTGAAATTAATAGCTTTGATGTAGATTCAGTCGATGATAGCATAGGGTTCTCCCCAATGGTAGAAACAGTAGATTTAAAAAGTTCTGTGCACATTGAAGGCAGTAGTGATATTAGAGTCGCACTGAAAGGATCCAAAAAAATAAAAAAATATTTAAAACTCAGTAGATTCATAAAGAAATCTAAACTTTTGCTAAAACGCCATAATTCAATATTCAAAACGATACAATCCAAATGTAACAGTGTCGCCTTAAGCGATGAACTTCTAAACTGCCAATACCAACTAGACCGGACAGTAGAAGAATTGAGTCATCGCTCCGATGAACTAGAAAAATTAGAATTAAAGTTGAAAAACTTAAATAATAGAGACGAACTGTCAAGTAAAGCGTTACAGGAATACATAGCCTTTATGAATAATGTTCTAGAACCGGGGAGCGGCTACACTCTGCGTATGGACTCGCCGCGGCCCCCGCCCCGCCCCGCCACGCCGGACTCGCCCGCGCTGCGCGCCGCCCTGGCCGCGCCGGGCTCGCCCGCGCTGCGCGCCCTGTTCGCGTCGCGCGCCGCCCGCGCGCCCGAGCTGCGCGGCGACTCCGAGCCCGCCCCTCGCGTCGCGGATCCGGCGCCCCCGCCGCCATCGTCACCGCCGAGCCGAGCCGAGCAGGTTCCATCGGGGCCGGGCCGAGCCGAGCCGACTCCGTCGCTGCCGTGCCTCGTCGAGCCGGCCCCTTCACCGCCGAGCCTTGTCAAGCTGGCTCTGTCGCTGCTGACCTACGTCGAGCCTGCGCCATCCCCGCCGAGCCCTGTCTCGCCAGCTCCATCGCCGCCAGGCCTCCCCTCGCCAGCACCAGCGCCGCCCCGCCTCGGGTCCGGGGCGGCCCCGCCGCGGCCGCAGCGCCGCCCGCGCGCCGCCGGCCGCCGCACGCTGCTGTACTCGGACGAGGTGGGCGCCGGCCTGGGCGTGCTGCTGGCGCAGCGCTTGTCGCAGGGCGTCGTCAACCATTGTCACCCGGGCGCCTCTGTCGATCGTTTAATCGAATCTATTTCTGCGGGCGAGTTTGACCGCGACTCGACGCTTGTAGTTTTATTAGGAAATAGTTTAGACTGTACGAAGCGAGATATCTTAAAATTATCCGCTACGCTGTCGGCGATTGACCGGGGAGAGGTTGCTAAAATAATTATTTGTGCGCTCCCTTATAGAATGTCGAGCAAGGTAAATAAGAGGGTATTTCATTACAATTCTTTATTGTATAACCTTTCCTTGTACAGTAGTACGATTTCGTATTTTGATACGAATAAATTTATAGAAGATTTTGTTATGCCCCATAAGAGGACCTACCTACCGCGAAGATGTCTTGTAGAGTGTGCTAACCTGTTAGCATATAATATTGAAGACCCCGTCGTGGCTAGCACGGCGTCTAATAACCTTAAGTCGCGTAGTATTTTACGCCTTGGTAGCGTAGGGTTTGAGATGGAGCCGCCTGGTGATTTGAATTTAAACTAATCGCTACGACAACGTGTGCACCAGCCGGCTCCGTTCATATTGATCACTGTGATGCTAGTATGTTTAGTAAAACCAATTTATTGAACTTAGTTCATCAAAATATCCAAGGATTTACCTGTAAGGAACACGAAATTGATCTGTTTATACAGTACTCGAATATTGACATTCTCTGTATAACTGAGCACTGGCTTAAAGGTCATGAATTTATGTTTAATTTCAATAATCATAGTATAGTAAGTTCATTTTTTAGGAGATCTTGCAATCGCGGCGGGTCATTGATAATGGTAAAACATAATTTAAAAAGTAAGGAGCGTAAAGACATTGTTGACATGTCTGTGGAACGCCTTATAGAACTTTCTTGTGTTGAACTGGAACAATTTATAATTATATGCGTGTACAGGCCCCCATCGGCAGACTATAACTTATTCGAATCGGTCATAGATGAAGTACTTAGTAGTGTTTTTGGAAGTCACAAAAATATAATTGTATGTGGTGATTTCAATATTAATTTGCTAGAAAATTCGCCATTATGTGGAAGGTTACTAAATACTTTTAAATCCTTCAACTTAGTCAATTTATTTTGTGAACCCACTCGAGTCACAGCAACCAGTGCTACATGTATAGATAACATCTTTAGTAATAATGACGCGATTAGTAAATCTGTTATTAACAACCTAAGTTCTGACCACTGTGGACTAAAAGCTTCTTTCAGCGGGAAAACTGAAGAAATTCCTCAAGACACTTTGTGTAGGCCGATTTCCGAAAGTCGCCTAGGTTTATTCAATCGTAATATTACTAAACAATTATGTTGTCTTTCATGTACCCAGGAAAACCCTGACTGTTTGAGTTCCGAGTTGTTTAATTGTATTAAAAAGGAATTTGATGCCTGTTTCATTCAGAAAAAGGTGCAAGGCAAGGCTAAGACTAAATTTAGCGACTGGGCTACACCGGATATTCACGAGAAAAGACGCCGGCTCTACGACTTATATGATTTAAAGGCAACTGATAAAAGACCGGAATTTCTGGAGTACGTCAAAAATTATTCTAAATCTTTTAAAATGTTGTGTGTCGCCGCTAAAGCCGATTATTTGTCAAAAAAGATCCTAAATTCCAGCGATAAAGTCAAAACTGTATGGCAAGTTATCAGTAATGAAACTGGAAAACGTAAACTGAAGGATCCGCACTACAACCTACGAATTGCTGACACTTTAGTAAGTTCCGACCGTGAAGTGGCAGATCATTTTGAGCGGTTTTTCTCGAATATCCCGGTAGAAACAACAAGATCCCTTAATTCATCGCCAGACGTCGCTGAAGAAATTTTGAAGACAAATGTGGCAGAATGTACAGAAATCTTCAAATTTTCGTATGTCTCATCGAATATAGTTCTTAAGACTTTTAGGTCTTTAAATTTAAAGAAAACAGAAGATCTTTGGGGCCTGTCTGTCAAAGTATTAGATTACATCATTGAGTCAATTACACCATACTTAGCTGAGATTTTCAACAGATGCATTGATGCTGGAATTTTTCCAGATATTATGAAACATAGCAAAATTATCCCTCTGTTTAAATCAGGAACGAGAACAGATCCCACGAACTTTAGACCGATTTCAATACTACCGGCATTAAGCAAAGTGTTCGAGAAACTTATTTTGAATCAACTATTGTCACATTTCAACAGAAACAAACTGCTTGACAGCAATCAATTTGGTTTCACCAAAGGTCGATCAACTACTGACGCCGGTGCGGTACTTCTAAAACACATCTTTGATGCTTGGGAAAAAGCTCAAGATGCTGTTGGAATTTTCTGTGATCTGTCAAAGGCATTTGATTGCGTTAATCACGAAAATTTAAAGAGAAAATTAAGCCGCTATGGGATAAAAGCTAGTGCCCTTGACCTGGTCTCATCGTACCTTTCGGATAGAACTCAGCGAGTAGTTATTAATGGAACTCAATCGGCGGGGTCCCCGGTAGCCCTCGGAGTGCCTCAAGGTTCAATTCTTGGTCCCTTCCTGTTCTTGGTATACATTAATGACTTACCAAAAGTTGTGCAAGATAGACATGATATAGTGTTATTTGCAGATGACACTTCCCTTATATTTAAAGTGGACAGAAAGGAAAATAGCTTCGAGAGCATTAATGACGCGCTATCTACCATTGTAAACTGGTTTACGGCAAACAATTTGCTTTTGAACGCCAAGAAAACCAAATGCATCAAGTTTACGCTACCTAACGTCAAGCAGGTGAATAACAGCAAGATTAAAATAAAAGGTGATACGCTAGAATTTGAGGACCGAACTGTTTTCCTGGGAGTCACTCTAGACTCCAAACTGCAATGGCATGCACATATAGGCACTCTAGCCGGAAAACTTAGTTCAGCAGCCTATGCAGTGAGGAGAATCAAACAGCTGACAAACGTAGAGACGGCCAGGCTGGTATACTTTAGTTACTTCCATAGTGTTATGTCTTATGGAATTCTGTTGTGGGGAAAAGCGGCAGATATTCAGACAATATTTGTGCTGCAAAAACGAGCTGTACGTTCCATCTATGGACTGGGCGCTCGAGTATCCCTAAGAGAGAAATTCAAAGAAGTTAACATTCTTACCGTTGCATCTCAATCCATACTAGAGAATATTATGTATGTTCGGAAAAACATCCACGAATTCAAGGTTAACAGTGATATCCATAACTATAACACTAGAAACAAACATAAACTTGCTGTGCCCGCCCACCGCCTCCGTAAGGTTAGTACGTCTTTCGTCGGGAACTGTACACGTTTTTATAACAAAGTCCCCACTGATGTAGTGGATTTACCACTTCATAAATTTAAGTCGCACATTAAGCACTCCTTGTTACGTAAGGCGTACTACACTGTAAATGATTTTATAAACGATAGAGATGCTTTTAAGCCGGTAGCTTGATTTCATTAGTATAATAAGAATTAAATAAATATTGTTTTTTTTTACATTGTGAATTAAATATGCTAGTGTTGACACAGTAGAATTGACACATGAGACAATGATGTTCTCGCTTGATTATATTGTTTAATTTAATTTTAGTTTTGGACACTTGGAGACCTTATACATCTCTAAGTACATATTTATTTATTTGATTTTTATTTTTGATTGTACATACTTACCTATATTTTTAATGTTTCTGACACTTAGAGACCTTTACATCTCTAAGTCAACTTAGGCTAGTAATTATGTGAAGCTATATTACTGTCTTTTTATGTAACATATGAGCACAAAATGCCGTGTCTTACAGCTACATGTTATTACTATTTTAATATTAATACAGGCCGGTAGCTTGAACATGTCATGCTCGCTTAAAAGTCTTTGCTTACGGTGGCGTTGTTGATCGGGTCGCCACTTTCCCGAATGAAGGTTGAGGGAGGCGATGGCTGAGATACGCGTCATACTCGTGAACGGGTGCTGTTTGTGGAGACTGGTCTGTTAAGCTAACACGAGCTATTATACTTAGTAACTTTTATTAATTAATTACAGTGAGACGCCTCATTCTGTTCTCGTATGTTTCTTTTCTTTTAATGAATGTATTAATTATACAGGATATTGACTCTTGGAGACCTTATACATCTCTAAGGATAACTTGATAAACTATATAATCTTATAGTTCTGACACCTAGAGACATTTACACCTCTAAATATTATAGATTTTTTTTGTGTGTGTTTTTTTATCTGTATTTTGTATGTAATTCGACATTAAGAGACCATATACATCTCTTAGTAATTGTAATACGTTAGATTGAATTGTTAGTTTTATTTTATAAAATTGTTGATGTTATTATTTTTGCTTTTATGTAAATTCAATGTTGACGTGTAAAAGTGCCCTTGTGGCCTATTTGCTGAATAAATGTTGATGTTTTGATGATGTTTCCATGCAGTCTGCACCGCCCTATGTCACGTTTCCCCATGGTGTGCATGTGCTTATTTAGGCCGCTCTTAAACCTTATTAAGTTTTACTACTTGGCAATAGAGGGCAGTGTATTAAAACCTGTAAGTGGTACGATGTTAGTCTTTCACAGATTTTAATCCAACTAATATGTAGTTGAAAGAGAAAAATAACAGATATTAATTACAGCAATTACATTTTAAAGCTAGTCTGTGTTGGAACTAGTACGTACTTTTAGGCAATTACCGATTGAGTCAAGCGCTATAACTGTCAAGTGTCAATGTCAGTCGGCTGTCACTGTCATTCGGTATGCCGGGTAACGTTCGCACTTGTTCATTCTTGTTTGTTATTATTTATCTCCCATCAAATAGGAACATATTTACTGATTAAAATTAAGAAATGGAGCAGTGGGAAGCTATTATAGAGAATTTAGAGCGTCCGCCGGATCAGTGTCATCGTACGTTCGAGAAAATATTGGAAACTGCAGCCGCTTTATTGAGTACCGCGGTGACTCAGCTCGCCCCTTTCGAAACAGGTAAATGAGCAGAGATTTCATCTTTTCGAGGCTTGGTGCTTCCTTAAAGGTCAAAGTACCTATTGAATTACAGATCTTGGCGTTCAAAGTAGGTATATATACCGTCCAAGAATGCAGAGGGCACTGAGGTTACAATGACAATAATAATTATAATTCAGCCTATTTACGTCCCACTGCTGGGCACAGGCCTCCTCTCATACGCGAGAGGGTTTGGGCTATAATCCCTACGCTGGTCGGACCAGCGCAAACCTACCTACCTAGCCTGCCCTGGCATTGGGGTGGAAAATAGGTATAAATCTAAAACTAATATTTCTCCATCCCTTAACACTCAACAGAAAACGGGCGGCACTTAATTGGTTGGTACTGTAATATGAAGTTTCTAAAACAATTTCTTATTTGCCATCATCCCAGAATGGCTGGTGGATACTCTGCTTCACTCTCCGGTGGAGCTCTTGACAACTGTGTCCCAGAAGCGGGGCGACGAGGTGTGGCGCAAAGCTGTGGCAGATGCTCTGAAACTTATGGCAAGCGTGGCCGGATTGTCTCATAAATACTATGAGCAGATTGTTGATGTAAGTTATATCTTATCTTAAAATATATGCCATTTTTAGGGTTCCGTACCCAAAGGGTAAAACGGGACCCTATTACTAAGACTTCGCTGTCCGTCCGTCCGTCTGTCACCAGGCTGTATCTCACGAACTGTGATAGCTAGACAGTTGAAATTTTCACAGATGATGTATTTCTGTTGCCGCTATAACAACAAATACTAAGAACAGAATAAAATAAAGATTTAAATGGGGCTCCCATACAACAAACGTGATTTTTGACCAAAGTTAAGCAACGTCGAGAGTGGTCAGTACTTGGATGGGTGACCGTTTTTTTTTTGCTTTTTTTTTTGTTTTTTTTTTTTGCATTTTGGTACGGAACCCTTCGTGCGCGAGTCCGACTCGCACTTGCCCGGTTTTTTAGTAATTCAGCTTGTATGCATCCTACAGTTAGGCCCATTGTGCAAATGGGCTTGGGCTATAGTCCCCATGCTGGCCCAATGCGGTTGGAGACTTCACATAGACCATTGAATTTCTTCGCAGATGTAGGTAATAGGTATGCAGGTTTCCTCACAATGTTTTCCCTTACCGAAAAGCTAGTGGTAAATACAAAATTATATGATTTTCAAAGTCAAAGTCAAAGTCAAAAATACTTTATTCATGTAGGCCTAGTAACAAGCACTTATGAACGTTTTACATATAAATATATATTATCTTAAGCTAATTATCAGAGCAATTTATTGAAGTTAATATTATTCCATAGTAATATTGGATTATTATACAGGTCAAATTTAATACTAAGAATTTCACAAAAAGATCGTCAAAGATAAAAAAATTGTATAAAAAATACTAGTCTAGAATGTTTCTAGAATAAAATCTAAATGTCAATAACAAATGTCAATAAAATATAACAAAGAAGTACATACATTGAATTATCTATTTCGAGTCACCATTAATCCCACGTTGTTTTATAATTTTTTATGTCATTTTGATAATAGTTCAAATCTGTCATTATTCCTTGAAAGACTAGTTGTAAGTAGTTGAATTTAAACTGTTGTGAGACATATTAATATTGAATAATTTTATGACAAATAAAAGTTAATGTTGAATTTTTTATTTTAAATAAAAAAATATATATATATACATATATATATCTTTATTTCAGAATTTTAAAAATTCCATACAATAGTAATACATAAAACAAGTGAGTCTAACCCGTAAAATTATTCAATACTAGTTGTAGCTGTTGTTTAAATATATACTTACTTTACCTAATAACAACCTTATTTCAGATCTGTCTTCTAAACTACGACCCCGAGCTCCGTAAGCACGCTCTGGCGTGCCTCGCCGCGGTCGCTAAACATTCGGACGCCGCTACCAGAGACTTCGCAAGGCACGTGCAAGCGCTGGAAGAGGCTACACAGTGCAGGGCACCTATAGCGCTACTAGTGGGTATGTATAAATAACAACTATCTTGTATACAAATAACAGCCGGCACAGACTGGATGGCGACAGCACAAGACATATTATAAGTCATAGTTTTATTTTCAATTTTTTATGTAAACATTTTACAATGAATAAAGGGCTTTTTTATTTTTATTTTATTATCTTGTATACATAACAGCAACATACGAGTATAATCTTACATTCGGCCATTTCGGCAATAGACAAGTCGTTATATGTATAATAAAAAAACACTTACTGTCTATGAAGGACAGCTCAAGGTCATCAAACTCCTCATTGATATATCATTTATATCAAAGGACATCTTGAAATGGGTATTCTTTCCGTATGTTCTTAACACCTGTCTCTTACAGGAATGGTCATTTCTCCATACAAACGTACTCGACTGTTTCCTCCGTTTTTGATGCTAGAGCAATGATTTTTTTCTACACAGATTAATATTGTTAATATCTGTGTCGGACCGTTTTGCTTTTTTTGATATTTTTGTTTTTTAAGGCGCTAGTCCTTCAAAAATGGACAAAATGGCCTCATTGACTATGCCGCATTCGCAATTAGAGGCGTAGTATTCAGAACTGATATTAATTAGCCAAAAAAGCAAAGCGGTCCGACACAGATAATTTCATAATCATTTAGATTTCCAAGTTTGGTTAGGATTGGTTAAGTTTTGGAGGAGGAAGCAGTCGAGTACGAAACTTCGATTCTTGAGATTTTTACGCAGGATTTTTCGCCTTGTCCTTATCGCACTAGTTTTAGGAGCCGCTTCCGTTAGCGAGACGTGTATATTTACCTAAAATATTTAAAACTCAGCTCCTGTTTCGTCTTAAAGGCTTGCTACACGGTCGCCGACAAGCCTTCTACTTCAAACCTTGGTCTGTCCTTGGACAATTTTGGTCAAATTTTGTTGGTAACAACTGTCTACACGGTCCGGGACCGGCCAAGGCCACGCGGTCTGGGGGCTTGTCGGCGACCGTGTAGCAAGCCTTTTAAATCTTCGATAAATCGAACGGATGTGTTTGCCAACAGGCGCGCTGTGCGAGCACCACCCCGCCGTCGTTTG
Organism: Cydia fagiglandana; assembly: GCF_963556715.1. NCBI lineage: Eukaryota > Metazoa > Arthropoda > Insecta > Lepidoptera > Tortricidae > Cydia > Cydia fagiglandana. Next base: position 1,094,260 of record NC_085955.1, on the reverse strand, counting down.
CGACGAGCTGACTCGCATCTGGCGCGGCTATCTCAACATGCTGGACAATTACAAGAACACGGTAAGTGCACTAAAACTATTGTACAGCGAAATAAGCACAGTCAGCCGTAGATATCTGACCCCCCTGAATAATTAACCCCCCTCCCCCACACACAAACAGATTTGTTGGGGGGGGGGGGGGGTCAATTATCTCTGCCGCTGACTGTACTGACCTGACCCATCTGATCCCCTGAATAATTGCCCCCCCCCCTCACAAACAGATTTGTTTTGGGGGTCAATTATTTTCGCCGCTGACTGTACTTATTTCGTTGTTTAATATTATTTTTAATCACCGACGTACATATAAAAGTGTTAATACGTTTGACGCCAATGTCTGTCTGTGGCATCGTAGCTCTGAAACAGATAGACCGATTTCGATGCGGTTTATTCATGTGAAAGCATTTTTTGTGCGTAGGGGTCATCCATTAATTACGTCACACGAATTTCTAGGTTTTTTGACCTCTCCCCCCCTCCTTGTCACACTTGGACACATTTGGCAAACCCCTCCCCCCTAGTGTGACGTCACATTTTTTCTACGAAGTCGCCAAAGCGAATTAAGTAAGTAGTACCTAAGTATTATCAATATTTTATCAAAATATTTTTGACGATATAAATATTAGTAATTTTATAACCCAAAACTGCTTAGGAAAGAAAATTAAACGAATAAAAACGATTATCGTTTTAAAAACTTGTTATTTAAATGTACAGCGAATAAAATAATTTAAATAAATTTTCGGTTACTGATGAAGTTAAAGTGACGTCACAAAGTTTGTGTCTACCCCCTCCCCCATGTCACAATATGTCACATTTTCTTGACCCCCTCCCTCCCCCTAAACGTGTGATGTAATTAATGGATGACCCCGTAGGCGGCTTTTGTAATTTTTTATTGAATAGTTTTAAAGCAACTGTATACTGTATCACTTATATTTTTAGGATACGGTGACTAAAGCAGCTCTCGAGGGCGTCTGCAGTCTGTTCAAGCACTTCGGCGACGAGCTACCCTGCGCCGAGCTGAACCACTTCTATGATAACCTCGCCAAAGTGTACATCGAGAAATCTGGCTGCCAGGCTGGTACGCACAAATACGAAGAAAAAAAGAAATAAAGAAAAAACTAAAGTGGCCCACTGATTGACGCCGAACGGTATCGGCCTGTCAGTTAGAACAAAATTTTGACAGTTCCGAACAACTGACAGGCCGATACCGTCCGGCGGACTGTTAATCAGTAGGTCCCTTAAAGACAGAAGAATGTTGGTAAAAGACACCTAATTACAAGCTTTTATTACAAGCTTTTATTTAGAGTCACCTGACCGTTGTCTGCAATCAAATCTTGCAAGTTAAGTAAGTAAGTTAAGTAAGTTAGTTAAGTCTTTGCATGATTTTTTATTTTTGCCCGTAATTAATATGTGTCACGTAATTGTTTACTGATTCTGGGAAAAATAGTAAAAAAAATACATCATCGATTTTCACTGCGAAATCAGTGTCAGAAGTTGCATAGGCTAAATCATATTTTTGTAAATATATAAATATTAGTAAGGGGTATCAGAAAAAAATTACTGCCATCAGAAAGGTACACTATTTGTGATATTCCTATGATATAGTTTGTAAATATAAAATAATTACAAACCCTGAAAAATCGGCTCAAAATCACATACTAAAAATCATCAACTTCCAGGTTTTTCCAAGTTTTCCGAATATTCCTCTTCAAACAAATGTATTTTTTATAAATTAAAATAGTGCGTAAATTTATGTCAAAAATCAGAAAATAGATTAGTGTTGAAAGTTGACAGTTTTAAAAATAAATATCAATCACCTCCGAAAGCACCTTTATTTCATAGGACAATGTTATGATGGAAATTTCCATCACCATGCAAAGAAGGGTTAAATTTGATCCACTTCCCGGTTTCCGATTGAGCTGAAATTTAATTTGCATTGTCACCCGACTTACATATGTATGCAATATGTAAGTCGGGTGACAATGCAATATTATGGTGTCATCGAGCTGATCTGATGATGGAGACCGGAGGTGGCCATGGGAACTCTATAAAACAACGAAACCTAATTGTGTTTGGGGTTTTTTAGAATTGTCTCGATGAGTATTAATTACCTGTGGAAAGAAAAGTACAGTCAGCGATAAAAGCTTGTACCAAAAATGAAATTTCTGCCAAAAACTTATTTTTAGATTGCATATACTCGAGGAATTGGGACAGATACTGCAATTACCATTTCGTACTAACTCAGTCCCTGCAGTATATACGATCTTGCATATATTTTTTTAGATTTTACTGTACTTTTAAAAAGTTGTATATCAAGGGTCAAAGTCAAAATATTTTGGGTAATTTCATTAATAAAAAAAAAAACATGTACTTACCTATTAACCCCTTAGTTTGTAAGCATTAGTAGTAAGAATATGTTACACGAAATAAAAATAATTCAATTCAATTACTTGATTTTACGCATACGGCTGTATAACGAATATAACTGTTTTGGCTATGTATTATCTAAATTATTTTGTTGTAATATTTTGCCTGTTTGTTTCCCAAGTTTAAATAAAAATAAAATAAAATAACGATTGAATTTACCTATTGGAAAATACATTTCTAACGAGTACCATATGTACATATCCTGATATAGGAATTAGTAAATCCTGAAAAGTAAATGAAACTTATTAATTTGCCAGTATAATAAATGAATAACAAATAAATAAAATTAACTCGCACTGTTAAGGTACGGGATACTTACCTAATATAAAATAAGTTAAGTTAATGTGTACATATATATTATGTTTCTAGTTTTAAGGACAATAATATTGTGTGCCCTTACAGGGTGTCATATATGTACCTACCATTTTATATACTTGTAACACCTTATGTATTATGAACATGACTACAGTGAAATAAAGAATAGTATATATTTTCAGCATGCTACAGTATTCTGGCCGATCACGCGTCGTTGTTCCGCGAGCGAGTCTCAGCAGATCGCGCGCTGCGCTTGAAGTTGTGGGGCGCCGCCCCGCCGGCCACTCTGCTCGGTGTGTACGCGGTGGCGCAGTGCGGGAACAAAACGGCATTTATAGTAAGTCCTTATCATAAACTATACAGTATAGTAGTATATTTCAGCATGCTACAGTATTCTGGCCGATCACGCGTCGTTGTTCCGCGAGCGAGTCTCAGCAGATCGCGCGCTGCGCTTGAAGTTGTGGGGCGCCGCCCCGCCGGCCACTCTGCTCGGTGTGTACGCGGTGGCGCAGTGCGGGAACAAAACTGCATTTATAGTGAGTCCTTATCATAAGCTATGCAATATTATAGTGGTTTATTTCAGCATGCTACAGTATTCTGGCCGAGCATGCGTCGTTGTTCCGCGAGCGAGTCTCAGCAGATCGCGCGCTGCGCTTGAAGTTGTGGGGCGCCGCCCCGCCGGCCACTCTGCTCGGTGTGTACGCGGTGGCACAGTGCGAGAACAAAACTGCATTTATAGTGAGTCCTTATCATAAACAATACAGTATATAGTAGTATATTTCAGCATGCTACAGTATTCTGGCCGATCACGCGTCGTTGTTCCGCGAGCGAGTCTCAGCAGATCGCGCGCTGCGCTTGAAGTTGTGGGGCGCCGCCCCGCCGGCAACTCTGCTCGGTGTGTACGCGGTGGCACAGTGCGAGAACAAAACTGCATTTATAGTGAGTCCTTATCATAAACAATACAGTATAGTAGTATATTTCAGCATGCTACAGTATTCTGGCCGATCACGCGTCGTTGTTCCGCGAGCGAGTCTCAGCAGATCGCGCGCTGCGCTTGAAGTTGTGGGGCGCCGCCCCGCCGGCCACTCTGCTCGGTGTGTACGCGGTGGCGCAGTGCGAGAACAAAACTGCATTTATAGTGAGTCCTTATCATAAGCTATGCAATATTATAGTGGTTTATTTCAGCTTCTTACACTATCCTGGCCGAACATAATCGTTGATCCGCGAACGGGTCTCAACAGACCGTGCGCTGCGCTTGAAGTTGTGGGGCGCCGCCCCTCGATGACGTTGCTCAGTGTATACGCACTAACGAAGTCTGTGGTCAACACAGCATTGATGGTGAGTCATTAACTGTAACAATTAAGCATGTTACTATCCTATAGTAGGGCATCTTTGTTCCGTGAACGAGTCTCAACAGATCATTGAAACTCGTTCACGGAACAGAGCAATGATGCCCAGTGTGTACGCTCTGACGAAGTCTGTGGACAACACAGCATTTGTATTAAGTCGTAAACTGCACCAAAATAGATAAAAGTACATACTACAAAATCCATACTAATACATTGTTATTTTTAATATTATAAATGCGAAAGTGTGTCTGTCCGTCGGTCTGTTACAACCTCTTCACGCTTAAAATAAAATAAATAAAAATAAATAAAATCACTTTATTTCAGACACATGTCCATATAAAAATTATGCTAAACTTAATATAAACTAAAAACTTAAACTAAGAGTTGCTTCAGTCGCCACATGACTAGTCTTATATTACTTTTATATTAATTTACAATATTGTACTCTAGGTACTGTCACTTTTTGTTCTCGCAGTGGTGAACGGATGACCAGTATCGGAAAATGGGGCTGTACAGGCTCTCGGAGACGGTCTTAAGTATTAGATTGTCTGAGTTTCTCAATCTCTCCCAGAAACCTGCTATCCTACTTCTGATGATGGCGAAGAAGTCGGGCACCCCTGCCTCTGCGAACATGCTCGATGCACTACAAAACCTGGGTAACCTCAGTAGAATGCGGAAAGCGTCATTGTATTGAACCCGCAGAGTTGAAAATGCTTTTCTACTGAAGTTAACCCAAAGTTGACAGGTATACAAACACTGACAAAATGCTCTGAACAGAGTCACTTTGACATCATTTGTACACCTCGCAAATTTGCGCGCGAGCATGTTACACCTGATGGACAGAGCTCGTCTTTCTCGTTCCATGTCAAGGTCATCTTTTAAGTCACTGCACAAGACGTGTCCAAGGTATTTAAACTTATTCACTACCTGCACCGGTGAGCCATTCAGAACTAGTTTAGGTATCCTGTCCGGACCTCTGCCAGCCCTAAAGACCATCATCTCGGTCTTCTGAACGTTATATTTTAGACCATGGGCCGCCGCATACCGTTCACAGATCGAGAGTAGCGTCTGAAGACCACTGATAGACGGGCTCAGCAGCACCATATCGTCCGCATAGCTGAGATTGTTTAGACAAACATCCCCGATATGACAGCCGATCCTGGCGCTGCTCAGTTCGACTATCAGCTCATTCACATAGAGGTTAAAGAGGTCCGGAGAGGTCAAACCACCCTGACGTACACCGCAGTCTAGTCTATAGTCACTAGACGTCGCGTCGCCCCACCTAACGCAGTTAGTTTGGTTCCCGTACCAGTATCTCAACAGCCCGACGATAGGTTTAGGTACCTTAGTGTCGAGCAATTTGTTCCAGAGAATATTATAATTCACCAGATCAAATGCTTTACTTAGGTCCAGGAAACACGCATAAACAGATGTTTCCCGGTCCACGTAGTAATTCACACTGTGTTTTAGGCTTAAAATCGCCGCGTCTGTTGAGAGCCCGGTACGAAAACCAAACTGTGCATCATTGATATCTAAATTACTCACCAGTGCAGGCTGTATAAGTCGCTCCAGAATTTTGCCCAGTATTGTACCCAATGAAATGGGCCTATAATTGCTGGCAGATCCCAGGTTACCCGTTTTGTTTTTAGCAACTGGCACCACAACGGTCTTCATCATCTCAGGCGGTAAATAGGTATGTTTGACGCACATGCAGTATAACGCACATAATTTGCCATAAATAACATCGCCAGCATACTGCACGTGTTCCAAACTAAGTCCATCATGCCCAGGCGATTTACCCCTTGTCATTTGTGCAACTGCTTTTTTAACATCCTGGGGGGTAAACCGAACTGAGCCTTCCGTTCCCGAGATCACTGTATCCGTTTGCGCCGCCGCAGGCAGCGGGTCGACCTTGAACCTACCAGCAAACATGTCGGCTATGAGCTTGGGCTCCTGCAGACCGTCCACACTAACAGGCAAGCTTTGTTTGGGGTTGAGTTTTTTGATACCGTTCCAGAACTTTACAAAGTTTTTTTCACGTTTACACGTAGCTAGTATGTCCATTTTGACCTTATCTTCATTGTCTTGACACCACTTAAGGTTATTTTTGAAGGTTTTACGGCTGTTATACATGTTATCAAATACTTCACCCGAAGACGGACGGCCTGCAAGAACCCACGTCTGAAAATGTACCCTGGACATTTGATGACTCTGCTTGACGTGTAAATTCCATCCCGTTACCTTCTTAGCCCTATTCCGTTCACCACCACGAGACGCAGAAGTGACGACGGCGGCTGACTGCAAAACAGTTACAATCTGACTATAAAGATTTTCTATATGTAGTATATGATTATTTGTATTATTACAGAATATTTCCGGATCGTCGAAACAAATATCACAGTTTGAACTATCACTTATGCCTACAAGCTTATTGTAACATATACGCGCGTAATCATTAATATGCGACAGGGACCTTGTACCCCATTTGATATATCTAAGATTGTTATTTTGTTGTCCGTTTACGTCTTTATTCATATTTATCGTTAAGCTTAGGTCACATACTATAGCCAGGGGCAGGTGATCCGACCATAGTACGTCCTGTAAGACTGTTACGGAATTGACAGTTCGCCAGGCCGCTTCAGTTGTGAGACAGTGGTCTAGCCACCGCCGGCTCCCGTGCGCCTCGCTATAATACGTGTATATGTCCGAGTCAACGCCTAGCGTATTTATGTCTGCACACTGCCAGGTTTGTTCCCTACAAAAACTCATCATTTCTCGCCCGAAACTAGCACTAGGGTGGGCATTAAAGTCGCCTAGCATGTACGCTAATTGCACGTCATTCTCTTCAATTATAGCACTTATTTTGGCTAAGCAATTCGTATATTCAGGAATGTTTTCAGGAAGGTCTACCGGCATATACACTGTAAATACTAAAAATGTGCACGACGACACTTTCACTCTTATAGCAGCTAGTCTATCACAGGAACAGTCCACAGTCGACACATTGGGAAATATATCCTTCCGCCACATCAATGCCAGGCCACCGTACGGCCGCCCGCGCAACGCGCCAGCAGACGTATCGACAGATGATGTCGCCATGCAGCTGAATCTGTTGTCAATTTCTTGCACATAATTTAACTCATGCGGCATAATCCAAGTCTCTTGCAGAGCAATAATGTCATATGTGTCACATAACTCACGTATATGTTGTACAGACCTCTTGACAGATTTACAATTAAAAGAAACTAATTTAATGTTGTTAGGCGTGCTATTCATGATTAAATTTTTTTTTTTGAATCAGTTATCGCTGCGCTGTCAGGCCTATTTTTAAAACGTCGGAATTTCACATCCATTGGCCAAAAATCCTTAGACAGAAACGATGGTAATCTACTCCTGGATACGACTACTTTAAAAGAGCTGAAATTAGTGTCCCATTTCGAAACTAATATTTTTACATCAATACAGGATTGACCCATTTCGGTTATGTACGACTTAATATCTTCCTCTGTCGTTGACTTCCTTAGCCTTGACACATATATTGCATCCAACAAATCAGCTGCTACGATTTTATTACATGTCGTTGCAGTTCCGCATAGATTACGTTTTTTCTGTTTCTTATGAGTCACCGTTATAAACTCATCCTTAAACCGTTGAACCGCTTTAGTTGAAATTTGGTAGGTAGATAGTTTGAGTCCCGAGGAAGGACATAGGGTAGTTTTTATCACAGAAATCACTCTTTAAGGGGGTGGAAAGGGGGGTGGACGTTTGTATGGGGAATCGATAAAAAGCAGATTGGATAAAAAATAAGCTACCCAAATTACTAACTCCACGCAGACAAAATCGCGGGCAAAAGCTAGTATAATCAAATATGGCGCCGTTTTCTTCAGTTGTTAACCATACCCTTGGTTTTAGTACTATAATATGTCTATTTTTATACTAATATTGCAGAATATATTAACAACCGAGGTCCTCCCCCACACCCAGTCGCCGTCCCACCAAGTGAAAACGACCGCGTTACGAATACTGGGCGCGACCAAAAGTTTCGGAGATCTGTCGCAGTTCACTGACGTACATACACTCGAGTACGAGCTGAGGGGGAAGGTGTCACATGCTGATGCTGAACTTGTAAGTAATTAAATAAATAAATATTATAATACATTTTTTACACAAATTGACTAGGCCCCACGGTAAGCTCAAGAAGGCTTGTGTTGTGGGTACTCAGACAACGATATATATAATATATACATACTTAAATACATAGAAAACAACCATGACTCCGGAACAAGTATCTGTATCATCATACAAATAAATGCCCTTACCGGGATTCGAACCCGGGACCATCGGCTTCATAAGCAGGGTCACTACCCACTAGGCCAGACCGGTCGTCAAGTAAGTAATTAGTGATACATTCAGCAGCAGAAGTTGCTAAGCGGGCCAGGTGTTCAAAATGATCTTGACTTTATTGTTAAGAGGATAAGAGCGTGTCAAGGTAATTTTGAACACCTCGCCCGCTTAGCAACTTCTGCTGCTGACTGTACAATCAGGCCCGGTTAATACGATATCATATCACGTTTAATACGTTTCTCGCGTAATACACCATTTTAAGTTGGTCTGTGTAACATGTTTTCATTTTTTCACGTTTGAGGCGCTTTTTAAGTCGCGTTTTTGCCATAGTCTTTTTAGGGTTCCGTACCCAAAGGGTAAAACGGGACCCTATTACCAAAAAGAATAGATAGTATAGAGGGGTCCTGTCAAAGTAAATTTTGTAGTCGCGGTACATTTACTGCCATCTATCGACACACGATTAAAACTTAAAATAAAATTGAAAATGTATAAATGAATTAATATGATATAATGAATTAGTATGTGATAAATAAAAGACGTGCGCTCGCGTTGTAGTTATTTAATGCACTGATTGGCCTAACGGTACATGAGTGAAAGAGACAAATATATACGGACTAACCTAACATCCCTCCACCATAAATCCTTAATACTACTTATAATTACTTATAATTAACGCGGGGTATATTCCTAAGTCGAGCGTTCCGAACGCCCTCACTGCTTGCGGGTACCACGGCGGCAGAACCGTCTGGCTGGTGTGTAGACGTCGAATCTTGTTGCGCGAGTGGAATGTTCGATGACGGTGGTTCCGCCGGGGCGATGGGTACGGTTGGTGATGGTAGCGGAAATGAAGCGACAGTCGTGCCCAACGATGACGGTGTATGCGCAGCGTCCGAAACGCGCGGCATCTGCGGGGCTGTTGGCACGTGTTGACCGCCTTGCCCGGCCGTGGTGGTTTCTACCGGATCGGAATCGGCTTCCATCCACTCCTCTTCCTCCTCTCCTCCCAATCTCTGATCCGAAGGGAAAGGCAGCATCGCCCAATTGAAACTTCTATCCTCCGTATCTTCGTTCAACCCATTGGTTGAAGTTCCGGTGTATCCTTTGTATTTATATATTTGATTCTTATGTTTCTTTATAAGTTGATCCATTTCCGGTACGTAGATTTCGTATAAACATCGGCCTAACTTATTTTTAACTATACCTTTTAACCACTTGTTTTTACTAATTATTTTTGTAAGTACATGTTCATTAATTTCAAATTCTACATTTCGGTTCCCCTTATAATATTTAGCCTGCAAATACTGTTTAGAATTCACATTACTTTGCAAATCCGTTGAGAGTGAGGATGGTGCATCATTGTTTACTAGCAATAAATCAAACCGGTTACGTAGCGGGCGGCCGATCATTAGTTCGGCAGGTGACTTGTCCGTTGTTGCATGTTTGCTATTCCGGTATCTGAACAAAAATTCTTGTAACCGCTCATTAGTAATTTCCTTCATTGTTTTTCCCTCCATAAGCAACCCCTTAATATGTTTTTTTAACATTTTAACATAAATTTCCACTTGTCCATTACTTGACGGTGAATAAGTTGGAGAAGTTATGTGTGTTATGCCGTTTAATTTGCAAAAATCTTTAAATGCTTTAGATGTGAAAGATGTACCATTATCGGTCACTAGAGTGTGCATTATACCAAAACGAGACATAACCTCTTCAAGTTTTGATATCACCGTAGCACTCGAATAGTTGCTAGTTAAAGGGAAACATTCGACCCATTTTGAAAATGCGTCCACCAATACGAAAAACATGGTATTTTGTATGGGCCCAAAAAAATCTAAATGGACTCTGTACCATGCCTCGGTCGGGTACTTCCATACCGTTAACGGCGCACGCGGCGGTGTCGGTTTACATTGAATACATACCATGCAACTGCCTACTCTTAATTCAATGTCGCGATCTATGTTTGGCCACCAAAATCGCGAGCGAGCCTCTGACTTTGTTTTATTTATACCTAAATGACTTCTATGTAACTCGTCTAGTATTTTTGATTGCAACACTTTAGGTATAACGATTTTGTGCCCTCGCATAATCACATCGTTTTCCTAAACAAGATCGAACCTACAATTAAAATATGGTTGTATTCCCGGGTTAACCATTTTTTTTGGCCAGCCAGAAATTAGAAATTTTTTTACGGTATGTAAACATTTATCGGTTTCGGTCGCGTTTACTAAATCATTCATGGTAACAGGTAGGTGACCGTCCGTTACAAAATTAATGTAAGTTGCTCGATCTAGCGGGGCCGGCGCGTGCGATCTGTGGGCCTGCGGCGGTCGAATGCTGGATGACGTAATCTCCTTATCAGCGACCGACGTATTAACAGCTGTTGCGCGACTCAAAAAATCTGCACAGTTATTTGCGCTTGCAACGTATTCTATTTCATAGTTGTAACTGTTTAAGAATAAAGCGTACCTCTGAAGTCGATTCGCGGAGACTTCTGGAACCCCTTTGTGTGGGTGGAAAATGTACATTAAGGGTTTATGGTCAGTCCGGAGGATGAAAGGCACTTCCAACCCATATAAATATTGGTGAAAACGTCTTATACCAAAAATTATAGCTGTAGCCTCCTTTTCCATCTGACTATAATTTCGTTCAGCGCTATTTAAAGACCTCGAGGCATAAGCAATCGGCCGTTCAACCCCCTGTTCTAATTGACCTAGGACGGCACCTAACCCCCAAGGTGACGCATCAATACTGAGAACCAATTTTGAATTAGGGTTAAAGTGCGCTAACACCCTTTCTGATACGAGTTCTTCCTTAATCTTCGCGAAAACGTTATCATGCTCTGTAGTCCATTCCCATTTTACCCCTTTCTGCAACAACCGGTTCAGTGGTCCTAAAATCGATGCAGCGTTAGGTACAAACACTCGGTAGTAATTCACTAGCCCTAGGAATGACCTTAGTTCGTTCACGTTTGTTGGTGCTTTTGTGGAAATCATTGCCTCAATTTTATTACGGCATTTATGAATGCCATGTTTGTCGATAACAAACCCTAAGTAGGTTACAGAGTCCTTAAACAGGTGACATTTGTCCCTATTTAGCACTAACCCTGCCTCTTGTAAACGACTAAAAACTTGTTCTAACCTCCTGCAATGCTGTTCTTTTGTTTCCCCTGTCACCAAAACGTCATCTAACAAGCACAAAACTCCTTCAATGCCCTGCAGTAAACTTTCCATGGTTTTTTGGAATATTGCCGGGGCATTTGATAATCCAAAAACGAGACGGGTGAACTTGAACAAGCCTTTGTGAGTATTTATCGTCGTTAGTAACTGAGAATCTTTATCTAAACTCAGTTGTAAATACGCTTGACTTAAATCTAACTGAGAAAACTGTTGCCCGCCGTGCAACTTAGCAAAAAGCTCCCCTGTTTTAGGCAAAGGGTATTTTTCTATTTGAAGCACTTTATTAAGCGTTACTGAATAATCCGCGCATAACCTAATTTCGCCGGAATGCTTCAAAATAGGCACTATGGGACTCGCATATTCGGAATGGTCGACCGGTTGAAGTACTCCCGTTTCAACTAACCTATTAATTTCCTTTTCAACTTTTTCTCTCAGTGCAAACGGAACTGTACGAGCTCGGAAAAAAATTGGTTGACTGTTAGGCTTAAGTGATAACTTTACTTTAAATTTATTTAAACAGCCTAACCGGGAACTAAACAGTGTTGGATATTTTACCGTGTAAAAATTTATTTCTGACTGGCTATGGCAGGGCTCGCAAGAGTTTACTTTAGATATCTGTAAGTTGAATGATGCAAAAAAATCTCTTCCGAGCAATGCCGAGGCACCCGTTCTCACAACATATATATTTATATAGTTACTTTCCCCTTCGTACTTTACCGATGTTCGCATAACTCCTACCGTATCCAAAATATTGTCAGAATAGCATATAAGTCGTGTGTCGGGCGGAGCTAAGGGAACATTTGGGAAATATCGGTTATACATATGCAGTGGAAGGGTTGTGACAGCTGAACCACAGTCGACCAAAAATCTAATATTCTGCCCACATACCTCAACGGACAAAGTCATCTCCTCGCCATGATGGCTACGTAAATTACAAATATGATTAGAATAACAAACGGACTCATTCTTACCATCATCATCGTTACTCTCATCGATAGAATGCAGCATGTTTACACGTTTCCTACGCTTGCACATACGTTTTAGGTGGCCTTTATTGCCACAGCTTTTGCACTTGTAACCTTTGAACCGACACTTATCGACCGTATGATTACTGTACCCGCACACTTCACATTCCACACCACTATTAGACGATGATCCTTTTGATACTTTGTAGACCTCGACTGACTCCGTCAGCTTATTGGTGTTGCTAGGCGCGGCCGACTGGCGCGCGGCGGTTCTCGCGCTGTGCAACGATACGGCGATTTCTAGCGCTCGTGCTAGCGTGAGGGTATCTGCATCTTCTGTGAATAGTCGGTCCCGCACGGGTCCCGCCTGCATGCCCAATACGAACCGATCACGCAGCATGCTATCCAAATCCGAACCAAATTTGCAATCGGATGCTAACAGACGAACTCTTGCAGCCCACTGTGTTAAATCTTCGTCCCCTTGTTGAATGGCCCTGTGGAAATTGTGCCTTTCTGCAAAAAGCGACTTTTTCGGCAATAAATGTTTGTCCACCTCTTTCACAATTTCTTCATAAGACAGCTCTTCAGGCGTCTTCGGTGAAATTAGTTCGCGTACCAATTTATACGCGGACTCGTTGAGTGCACTTAGCAACACGGCGCGTTGACGATCGACCCCCGTTTCTGTTTTAATTATTGCGTTTGCGCTGAGCCAGATGCTTAATCTTTCCTTAAACACCTTCCAGTCATTTCCAACTTCAAAAATAGGTAAATTTCCGATCGTCGAATTCATTATGATCGTCTATATCGCGTGAGTACTTTAAAAAAAAAAACCCGGACGTCGCCACTGTGATAAATAAAAGACGTGCGCTCGCGTTGTAGTTATTTAATGCACTGATTGGCCTAACGGTACATGAGTGAAAGAGACAAATATATACGGACTAACCTAACAAATATGTTTACGGATATATGATTATTAATTTTTATTGTTCCACAATGACCCATGTTCTTTCACTGATACGTGTTAAAATTGTTAAATATCAAACAGTGTCGCCAACGCCATCTAAACGACAATAGGCCAAAGGTATATGGCGCCATCTATTCGACAGTGACTTTTGCTTGACATCCGAGGCACGTTTTTTTCTTAGACTTTATTTATCTTATACGGAGTTATATATATCTCTGCTATTACTAAGACTCTGCTGTCCGTCCGTCCAAATACATATATATGTTAGTCAGTAAGGTATGTATTTGTAATATGGGCCTTGTCGCCTGATTTAAATAGTCTAAATAATATAAATAAATTTATCGCAAAACAAAAAAAATATAGTGTTACAGTGATAAATAATTATTTAAGTAATTTTTAGGGTTCCGTACCCAAAGGGTAAAACGGGACCCTATTACTATGACTTCGCTGTCCGTCCGTCCGTCCGTCCGTCCGTCCGTCCGTCCGTCTATCACCAGGCTGTATCTCACGAACCGTGATAGCTAGACAGTTGAAACTTTCACAGATGATGTATTTCTGTTGCCGCTATAACAACAAATACTAAAAACAGAATAAAATAAAGATTTAAATGGGGCTCCCATACAACAAACGTGATTTTTGACCAAAGTTAAGCAACGTCGGGAGTGGTCAGTACTTGGATGGGTGACCGGTTTTTTTTTTTTGCTTTTTTTTTTCGTTTTTTTTTTGCATTATGGTACGGAACCCTTCGTGCGCGAGTCCGTCTCGCACTTTCCCGTTTTTTATCTATCCGAAGCGTGATTGGGCTCGTGGACGCTCATAAAAGGCCTTTGCCCGTAAGACGTCGGGTTGATATTGACTCTCCGTTACTGCAATATATATACAAGCAGATACCATTGACATGTCCTCATGAATATCTCAGTTTCGTCGATCAAATTATAGTAAACTCACATATTTAACACGTTTACCGTCGGTGCATTATATGACATGCACCGTCAAACTAGCTCTGTCACGTCCAAGTGACGTCAGAAATGGGAATGCTCTATACATTTGTGCATTACCTGTAATGCACGGACGTATCGATCTATGTGAGTAGTGAAGGCGAGGGACAGTTAAAGTGTTAATTATAACAGCCTATATCCCGTAGTTTTTTTACAAGAGTGTAATCATTCGTTTCGTTTTGCAGATACTATGGTGCGTAGAATACAGCCTATCGAACAGCGAGCGACTGCTACAGGCAGCCATCTTGTTTTACGAGAATTTGCCGCAAGCCGTGCGCAAGAAGATCGTTGTCAAGGGCATTTCAAACTCACCACCGGAGCTCAAGCGAGTGAGTATAGTCACAGAATAAATAATAGTACTAGGTACAGAAGACTCACTCTCTAACAAAACGCGTCTGTCACGATCAGCACAGATATGGCCGCTAGGTGGCGACAGCGCCACGCGCGGCTTATGGCAAACCCCAAATTTGGGGTCGAACGGATGTACTTTTAGCTACCTGTAGCAAAGCGATGAAATCGCGGAGTGAGCCACGCCTGGTATAGTCTCGGACGGGGAAAATCATAATATCATATAAATAAACCTACAACCGGTGGTCAATGTCAACCCCCATACATTTTGTCAGGCGCTTTAAAGTACAAGCAGTGCGGAGAGGGTGCGTCTTATAATTTATACCAACATTTGATAAATGTTGTTGAACTGCGAACAAACAGCGCGCGAGCCGAGCGAGCGAATTGAGCGTGCCGCGGTAGCGGCCGGCGAAGCGCCAGAACAAAATTTTTCAATGGTTAACTATTTAAGGGATTTTTAGACTGGTTGTAAGAAATAAATTCTGCAATTCTGCTAGGCGTTTTGAACATTATTATTTATGTTCTTAGATCAACTAACTAATATAGTTTATGATCGTTCGACTATATAATTGTTATGAAAATTAACATTTATAAAATATGAAATTATGTACATTGAATGTTATTCAAACAGGAATTAGACATTTTATCGTTATACAATACAGCAATTATACCATGCAAATCTTATACTAAACAAAATTATACAAAGTGTGCATATACATTGTGAATACTACATTAAAAATGTGTATATTTTATATTACTGACCCGTGCGGAGACACTCCTGACTTCGGGCAAACTCGGCTCCGTTCGGCTCAGCAATGTTCCGAGCAATTATTAGGGTTGGCACTACTTGACGTCCTTTTGCGTGCACGACCACAGATAAGATAATGACTTGAATTTTGACAACCCTAAATAGCCGATACGGACAGCATGATTCGACCCTGAACCGCTGTCAAACTTCGGTTTTGTAGGAAGTGTCGTTTCTGTACGGTAGTAGTAATTAATTAATTATTAATTCTGTGGTTACAGGCAGCCATACAGTTCCTGATATCACAATCGTGCGAAGACCCGGATGCGCGCGTGTGGCGCGACCTTCTACAAGATGATGACGTCACGGTCGTGACGGCTGTCGTCCGGGAGCTGGCCGACTGTCTGGCAGCAGCCTTACAGGCGGTGCAGGATGACGAAATTGAGGTATGAATAAACCAGTCGTGTACAACTCTGTAATGGGGTTGGCCGGTTGAAGTATTTTACAGATGGCGCTAGCATAACTTGTACTGTAATTTGTAGTGTGCAATATGACTCTTCTTTTAGAGCACTTTTCTTGATTATGTCAAAAGTTTAATGGATCATATGTACTGTAAAACGTTGTACGATACACGTGCGAATAGGTAATTCGCAACTCGTGTCGGTTTTAAACGTTCCCTTCGGTCGTGTTTTGATTGATCGCCATTCGTTTCTCGGGAATTTCCTCTTTTCCGCACTTGTATCGTAAATAACTATTATTATTGTTATTAATCTATTTCTCAGGAGCTACCCCCAAAGCTGTCTTCCCTGTTACGCCTAGCATCTCTAGTTCCGCCCGCACATGCGTTACCGCTGCGTGCGTGTGGTCCGCAGCTGCGGGGCCTCGTTCACCACGCCGCTACGCTGAACGCCGCTAAAGCTTTGCTTGCGGGGGCCAGTGACTTGTATAAGGTGAGTGTAGAGCCATATGTAGAGCTACAAGCATCTCTAGTTCCGCGTCTTGACATCTTTGCTACTGTACAATCTTGGACTCTGGTTTCGAAGGGAAAGCAGCTTCAATCAAACACCTTGTTTTTATAAACAGAAGTATGTTTAATCTGGCACACAAATCGTCTCAATATATAAAAATAAATAAAAAATCTTAGGTATCCCACGATAGACAACCGTTCGCTAGTTCTAAACATAAAGAGCGACATCTATCGGGAAATTCAGTAAATAAAGTAAATAAGGCGTTTTATACAGCTACATTTGTGTCGCTTCACTTCAAACTCGGTTAAATCTATTCTACTCTCTCAGCAAATATCAACTACATCACCTTTTCTTAATACCAAAATCGTATAATTTGACAGCTGGATTTACCCGAGTTTGAAGTCAAGCGACTCATTTGCTGTAAGAAATGAACCTAAATTGTTAAATTAATATTATCATTTCTCTACTACGTAAAGGTTGTCTGGAAGAGATCGCTCTTTAGCGCTAAGACCGCATGTTACCTCTGTCTTTATGTATTAAGTATGTGTCATGTGTCTCTCTCTGTAAATGTTATTTTGAGGTTGTGCAATAAAGAGGTATTGTATTGTGAACAGACATAAACTTTCCACCTCGGAATACTTGTTTAAAGACCTCAAAGCGCCCTCTACATTCTCAATTTATAGTTTGTATCGCCACAATTATTTTTCAGTCAATACGACTGCACAGATGTCGGGACGAAGCCACGCTGCACGCGGCGTGTCTCGCGCTAATACAGTCTCCTGAAGATGTCGATATAGAGGCTGGTGAAATGCTGACCGCGCTGCAAGTGAGTATAGGCATAGAGAAAAAATTACATAGAGTGCTCACTACATACATCAGTTTTGGTACCAAGACGACTATTATTTTCGTATTCGACATCTAGCATCGAGTAGCGGAATTATCAGTACTGCTACTTGACAATAGATGTCGCGACCAACGAAAAATCTAATGCTCAACAACTTTCAGTAGATTGTGACATCTGATGTCAAGTAGAGGTACTGATAGTACCACTACTTTCTTTCTAGGTAGATTTGATGAATTATTCCACTTACGTCAGCTGCCACATAGGTTAGAAAATTTATTTGCATACATGGAATTCCATATAGGTCAGAAAATATTTTAATACCAATTTCGTCAGCTCCAGTCAGGACAGAAGTTTATATTCCACTTACGTCAGATTCCAGACCCTATTTTTTTTTTCAGATGATATTTTCGAGCGACGTAGACCCGAAGATACACACAGAGGCTTTAAAGAAATTCGACTATTTACTCGCTAAGGAGAGAAGTCCGGACGTAGACATTCGCGATGTAAGTACATGCCACATCTTGTGTATCATCATCATCATCTCAGCCATAAGACGTCCATTGCTGAACATAGTCCTCCCCCTTGGACCTCCATACGTGCCGGTTGGAAGCGACCCGCATCCAGCGTCTTCCGCCAAGGTCGTCTGTCCATCTTGTGGGTGGACGTCCTACGCTGCGCTTGCTAGTCCGTGGTCCGTGGTATCTTGTGTATACTAAGTGTTTATTCTTTCCAGTATTATAAGTTTCTGTCAATAGGGAATATTAGGCAAAGCTCTGCGTAGGTGGCACCACTAGCACATACAGTAAACAAACCTCATTGACTCACTCACTTAGTTTTAGTTGTAGTTTTCATAGAGGTACAATAATGATGACACGGGGGAGGGGCCAAATGACCGAACGAGATGCACTTATGGAAATTTCAGTAGGAGTAGCAGAGAGAGCGGTATTATTGCTTGTCCTTGTCACAGTCTCACTTTTTGTTTGTTCCCTACCAAAAATTTAGTATGTTTTATGGTGGGCAACAAATAACCCGACCGAATTACGTAGATTGTTTTTGGTATGTTGTCAGGAATGTTAAAACGTGTTTTTAATATTGTCGCTTTGCGTATATTTTGTCCCTCACGGAGGCACGCGTATAGCTCGTCTATGTAATACTAGGTCTATGTGTAGTTTTAGTTTTTTGCATGCCAGATGCTGGTGAAATATGTGTTACCTATTTATAATATTCTCTGACCATCTTTTGTAAAATATTTCATGCAAAATAAAGTTATTTGTATTTGACATCATCAATGACACATCATGTGTCACTAGGTCAATCACATGGCCTACCGTGAAACACGACAATCGAAAGTTCGGTTTCTGCCTCTCTATCACTCTTGCTTATTCGATCGATAGAGAGGCAGATAAAGGAATTTCAATTTTCGCGTTTCGCGGTAGGCCACCTGTAAACAAACCGCCTTGGTGCATCAATGTCATAGTGAAAACATGTCAAAAAACTGTTTAAGACCTAGTATGTATAAGTTACTCTATGGTTTACTAAACAAATTAGTGCTGCACTCTGGCGGCAGAACGTTGCAGTAATACTCCCACTTTTTTAGATAAAAAATATCGTTTTAGATATAAAAATAAATAAATATATTTTTAAATATTTAGGTAATACGCTCGTTAGAGAAACTGAGAGCGCGCGGCGACCGAACGGACCGGGACGTCCGGATACTTCACAGAGAAATCACTATGTTTTTAGGTGAGTTATATATAGGTTGGGCAAAAAATAAGTGCATTCCCGTTGCCAAGGAGGTTTTGGGATTATACTGAGCAACTTTTATTATGTGAACAATCCCGAAATCGCGAAATGCCATAAATACATTTTTTTTTGCATTATGGTACGGAACCCTTCGTGCGCTTCCGATTCGCACTTGCCCGGTTTTTAATCTTTTTGATGTTACTCATAAAGGTTAATATCCTACGATTTCAGGTAAGCACGGTACCGTAGATATGAACAATAACAGAGATACTTGGGACGACGCTGTTGTGGTTGACTTGAAGAAATCCCTCGCACTCACTTTACCCCACCAGGGGAGCTCTTACAAGGTAATACTAGAAAAATATGGTTTTAGTCTACTAAGGGCCTTACTTTACTTTGTTGGCGCGGTGACCCAAAATGAGTCTTGGCCACTTGCACCATATACTAACATCAAACATCAACATTTATTCAGCAAATAGGCCACAAGGGCACTTTTACACGTCAACATTGAATTTACACAAAAGCAAAAATAATAACATCAACAATTTTATAAAATAAAACTAACAATTCAATCTAACGTATTACCATTACTAAGAGATGTATATGGCCTCTTAATGTCGAATTACATACAAAATACAGATAAAAAAACACACAAAAAAAATCTATAATATTTAGAGGTGTAAATGTCTCTAGGTGTCAGAACTATAAGATTGTATAGTTTATCAAGTTATCCTTAGAGATGTATAGGGTCTCCAAGAGTCAATATCCTGTATAATTAATACATTCATTAAGAGAAAAGAAACATAACTCGGGGCTAACCGGTTAAACCTGGAGTTACCAGTACATTTTGACACAGGGTTAACGGTTTCACAGGGTCATAGAGAAATAGAGTCGAATTCGAAAATAATAGTTTTTTTTGTACCAAATCTGATGTATGGAGTGAGCACACTATGTACTTTTTAGGGTTCCGTGCCCAAAGGATCAAAAACGGGACCCATAGTCTAATAAAACATGGTCTTCTCTTCCCAGAGTGACACAAGGCTACGTCACAATAACATGGCCGCTATATATAGCGCTATCGCATATTATCATATAGCGCTGTCGCATGATGACGTAGGCTTGTGTCAGTCACGTGACCACGAAAAGGCGGGAAGAGAGTACCAGGCGGAGTATATTATTATACCATGACGGGACCCTATTACTAAGACTCCACCGTTCGTCTGTCTGTCAGGCTGTATCATGAACCGTGATACAGCCGTTCATGATACAGCCTGTTCCAGCTAGATACAGTGGAACCTGGATAATTGCAATCTCAAGGGACCGGCCATTTTTTGTCAATTAACGAGGTTTTTCATTTAAGCAGGTCGTGTCAATTAACGAGGTTCAAAAAATCGTTGTGTCAATTATAGAGGTTCTCATTAATAGAGGTTGCGTTCTGACAAATTTCTTTTATGGAGGCCAAATAACTTTTGAAAGTAGATTTACACGCTTACGTTCTGGGTTTTTGGTCTATATATTGCTTATGTCTATACTTGTATTTTTACACTACGTTAATTACTACTTTATTTTCTTATTAATCATTTGGGTTTAAAAAATTCCCTTGATTTGTAGAAGAAAATTTTATTAGAATGTAAAAAGCATACTTTGTTTTTGATTTCATCAAAAGTATTTCAACTACTACAGGCTGTGATAGATACCCAATACGAGTAAATAAATTGAATTCGGGATGAAGATACGAGTATAAATAAAATGATCATTGCTATTAAAATATTGTTTCTGCTGTCTACAACTACATTATTTCAATTACAGAGGTAATAAGTAAGACTCGTTTCAATAATGGAGGTAAAAAGAAGAGCAAAAATAACGGATTTTTTTAGCACAGTGTCAATAGTGTCAGTGTCAGTGTCTTAGTTGCGATGTGGTCAATGGCAAAATTAAGAAAAGCACTAAAAATCTAAATTTCAATTATAGAGGTTCCAAAATTTCAATTATAGAGGCCTTTTGGTCTCAAGGGACCGGGACTGGACTTTTGGTTGCCATTATTGAGGTTTTCCATTTATCCAGGTGCCAATTAACCAGGTTTCACTGTAGTTGACATTTTCACAGATGATGCATTTCCGTTGCCGCTAGCACTATAAGTAGCACTAATGGTAGCACCATATGTACTGTAATAAATATTATAGAGGTCTAAATCGTGGCTTAATGATTATAACAATTAACTTTAAAAAATATGCCACTTGAGTTTCACGTAAGGTCAAAAACTTAAAGTCAAAAATAGCAAATGTAATGTCATGTAATGTTTGTAGGTGGACCTCAAAACTATGTTGTTGCTGGCGTTACAGCAAGAGGACCCGCGCGCGCTGCTGACGCTACTCGCCATGTTGTGTGCCAACCGTATGTATTTATTTATGTATGTATTTTATCTGTAGGGTCTAAATACTGAACCAATTCTTGTCTTCGTAAAATATGTTATTATTAAGCATGCTTCAGTTAATATTTTCTTATATTTAAATACTAAATATATACAGGGTGATTCATGAGACGTGAGCAGGACTAATCCTGCACACTCAGTAACTGATAATTGATCGATCACCGGCGTATTTAGGTGAAACAACGACACTTTTTCCTATTTAGTCCTGCTCACGTCTCCTGAATCACCCTGTATAGGTATACGGTGCAAGAAAATATTTATACTTACCTCCTAACACAAGTATTGATATACTTACGTATAATAGAAAGTATCCACCACAAATTATTGTATAAATCCACCTAGATACCAAGTAAATAATTTTGAACTTTTTTGAATTTTGAAGGGAAACTTCTTTAGCGGCGCTGTGCACTTTTTGTGATGGGGAAAAATGTTAAACTCGCGAGAGCGTAAGACGTAAGACGCTTCGTAAGACGGACACGTGACCTGATCGAAAAACTGTTACAATGTCATTGAGTTTTCACTTCTGCCGGCACTCCCGGAGTGAAACCCGTTGTTCTTTTTAAATTTGAATTACCAGGAAAAGTTCTAGGTGTAATAATAATGGTAACTTCTAGTGTCCTCCAACAAAGAAATGAGTACACAGCGAGCGATAATCCGCGTCGCTCGTGCGTTGGCGAACGCGCACGCCGCGGGCGGCGGCGACTACGCCGCGCACATACAACACGCGGTGCGCCTGTGTGACGCAGCCGGCGTGGATTTATTGCAGGTATGTAGTCTGTGATATATCGGGTGTGGCCTGTAATATGAGCAAAAATTAAACTGTAGGCTGTACTCCTCATACTGACGAACATTTGTTCAGCAGCTTTTAAAAATAACTTGTGGTTTGATTTTTAATACACTTTAAAGTTTATTCTAAGACGCAATGTATTGCGAATTTTGTTATGTTTAAGGCGTGACAAGCAACGTCAATCACAATGATATGGCGTGAAAATGGCGTCCATTGAAGATAATATTTATTTTGTATGAAAAATAGGGAGTCTAAATACTTCATAATTTTTTAAAGTTCTTGAACAAAAGTGTCACCGTTTGAGGAGTACAATTTTTTTTTAATTTATTTAGAACACAAACAGTCATAATAAACATATTACATATGTTGTACACAGTGTACAGAACCGGAGAGGTGATACAAACAGACCTGGAGGTTCATTAAATTTATGTTTTAATTATTTGCTCATGTTATAGGCCACACCCGGTATGTTGTGTAGTACCGTATCACAGCTGATCGCTCGGTTAGTCGAGTTCACTAACCGAGCAATCAGCTGTGGTTAAGATTTTCATAAATTAAGATTTTCATAAATAATTTAATGTCATAATTGGTGGTAGTTTTAACTTGTCTCTCGAAATATATCTTAGAATACGAACGAACCATTGCCATTTTATTAGTTATCCCAGTGTTCCTGGCTCCTATATATATATCTCATTCAGAATTGGTCATATAATATTACATACCCTTTAGAGGTAAACAAAATGTTATTTACAATACATACGATCCTACTTTAGAGCACTTTCCGTGCGTACGTCAAAAGTTTAACCTTTTGACCGCGTATCGTGCGCGGCGCGTCATCGTGAACCTAGCCGAAATGCACTAAGGTTGATATTGGGCTGTGGCCGCGGTCAAAAGGTTAAAGGACCATATGTACTGTAAAACGTTGTACGATACACGTGCGAATAGGTAATTGGCAACACGTGTCGATTAAAAACACTCCCTTCGGTCGTGTTTTAATTTATCGCCACTAGTTTTGAATTTCCTCTTTTCCGCAATTGTATCGTAAATAACTATTTCTCTACAATTTCCAGTACATAAGTAGCAGTAAGTCGTGCGGGGCTCGCAAGCTGCTGGCCGCAGCCCTAGCCGCGGTGTGCGAGGAGCCCGACGTGCTGCAGAGGGTCGCGGAGCGCGCCTCCGTCATGCTAGCCAGCTCTGAATGTAAGTTACATCAACAGTTACTTTCAGTACATTAGCAGCAGTAAGTGCGGGGCTCGCAAGCTGCTGGCCGCAGCCCTAGCCGCGGTGTGCGAGGAGCCCGACGTGCTGCAGAGGGTCGCGGAGCGCGCCTCCGTCATGCTAGCCAGCTCTGAATGTAAGTTACATCAACAGTTACTTTCAGTACATTAGCAGCAGTAAGTGCGGGGCTCGCAAGCTGCTGGCCGCAGCCCTAGCCGCGGTATGCGAGGAGCCCGACGTGCTGCAGAGGGTCGCGGAGCGCGCCTCCGTCATGCTAGCCAGCTCTGAATGTAAGTTACATCAACAGTTACTTTCAGTACATTAGCAGCAGTAAGTGCGGGGCTCGCAAGCTGCTGGCCGCAGCCCTAGCCGCGGTGTGCGAGGAGCCCGACGTGCTGCAGAGGGTCGCGGAGCGCGCCTCCGTCATGCTAGCCAGCTCTGAATGTAAGTTACATCAACAGTTACTTTCAGTACATTAGCAGCAGTAAGTGCGGGGCTCGCAAGCTGCTGGCCGCAGCCCTAGCCGCGGTGTGCGAGGAGCCCGACGTGCTGCAGAGGGTCGCGGAGCGCGCCTCCGTCATGCTAGCCAGCTCTGAATGTAAGTTACATCAACAGTTACTTTCAGTACATTAGCAGCAGTAAGTGCGGGGCTCGCAAGCTGCTGGCCGCAGCCCTAGCCGCGGTGTGCGAGGAGCCCGACGTGCTGCAGAGGGTCGCGGAGCGCGCCTCCGTCATGCTAGCCAGCTCTGAATGTAAGTACAGTCACCACACGGGTTAAGTCATTAAGGGTTCTTGCTAAATTGGAAATTCTATAGCGTAAGTATTGAACAACCAGTTTAGCTAGGACCCTAAATGGCGCAACAGTCGCGGAGCGTGATGGTACATGATAGGGTATTTGCCTGACTAGTCAAAACGGTTTCTTTTTAGGGTTCCGTATCCAAAAGGTAAAACGGGACCCTATTACTAAGACTTCGCTGTCCGTCCGTCCGTCCGTCCGTCCGTCTGTCCGTCCGTCCATTCGTCTGTCTGTCACCAGGCTGTATCTCAGGAACCGTGATAGCTAGACAGTTGAAATTTTCACAGATGATGTATTTCTGTTGCCGCTATAACAACAAATACTAAAAACAGAATAAAATAAAGATTTAAATCGGGCTCCCAGCTCCCATACAACAAACATGATTTTTGACCAACGTTAAGCAACGTCGGGCGTGGTCAGTACTTGGATGGGTGACCGTTTTTTTTGCATTTTTTTCCGTTTTTTTTTCTTTTTTCATTATGGTACGGAACCCTTCGTGCGCGAGTCCGACTCGCACTTGCCCGGTTTTTTTGAAATGTCAAAACGATAAGCAACTATAGAATCTATATGAAACAGAGAGCAAGTGACGTCACGGTCAAGATGCCAATAAAATTATCTGTATAAATTTGATCTTTAAATATACCCCGTTTTTTTTAAGATTATAATTTTTCTAACCTCAAAAGTATTGGTAATTAAGATTTTCTTCAGCGCAATAAAGATTAAATAAATAAACGACCATTAACATTTTTTCTACTTGCGAACTTCTTTCAACCACCCTGCAACTGATGAAATAATGCCCGAATGAGTATTGTTTTTTTTTTTAATAATAAATATTATAGGACATTGGCTACACAAATTGACTAAGCCCCACGGTAAGCTCAAGAAGGCTTGTGTTGTGGGTACTCAGATAACGATATATATAATATATGTATAAATACTTAAATACATAGAAAACAACCATGACTCAGGAACAAATATCTGTATCATCATACAAATAAATGCCCTTACCAGGATTCGAACCCGGGACCATCGGCTTCGTAGGCAGGGTCACTACCCACTAGGCCAGACCGGTCGTCAAAAGAGATTGTTTACATATCTACCTTTTTTCTTACATTGCTGTGCCCATCAGGGTTTCATGTGTAATTTGTGTACTTACCTGTACATGTATTTAATTATTTATGAATTTCAATAATTAAATACAGTACTATACAATATACAATACAATACTTGATATCGCGGCATAACAATGAAAGCGCCGATTACTGATTATAACATTGTATAGTCAGCCAAGAAAGTGGTCTACCACTTTTCTACTCTATCATCTGATTGATAGAGTCGAAAAGTGGTAAACCACTTTCTTGGCTGACTGTACATGTCTTTATTATGTTTTAGCCACGACCAAACGGGCCGGCCTCGACATCGCAGAGACCATACTAACATCTCTAGAGAACAATCACGCTCTAAGCAAAACCATTTTGCCCGAACTTACCACACTTATAGCATTAACTTACGAGAGCGACACGAAAACTATATTCAAAATCGCTTCTAAAGCATTCATAGATAAAAGACAACTTTTCGATAGAGATACGATCAGAAAAACAGTATTTAACCTTCTGGATAACGTTTTGAAAAGCAATGTATCCGATGTCAAAATATATAAAGACACTGTGAAAATGACAATTGAATTTGTGAAGAATTTACGAGACGTCAATTTGGATGAAATGTTAGATGTTGTTTTTGACATTAGTAAAAATTATGTCAATGTAAAAACGCTGTATGTGTTGGCAGTTATGAAGAGTGAGTTTGATTTTGACAGTGAGATGTCAAGGAAGATTTTAGGAAGGGAGGATTGTGTTTTATTGAATTGTTTGCTCGGATTGACTATCGATCGAAACGACGTCTTCAAAATGGAGGCGATCTTGAAATTTTTAGAGGAATATTCAGAAGGCGTTTTGGAGTTGAAATATATGGTGAGTTCAAAACAAAATGTGACGTCTCACGGGTAAAGGTACCTTATGGCGGTTGGCGCTTACGCTATTATTAACGCCGCTCCAACACTATAGCGGTGCTATGCGTCGTAAGCGCCATAAGGTACCTTTTCTGTGGAACGTTACAAATATATATAAGTCGTAACGTAACTTAGATAGTTGGCATTCCTCAACTATGCCTTTCTCCAGAAACTTCTTGCCTCGCGCAGCTAAACTAAATGAACTTTCGGCTGTGGTGTTTCCGGCCCGATACGACCTTCAAACTTTCAAGAAACGAGTTCACTCCCATCTTTAAAGCCGGTAACGCACTTGTGACTCCTCTGATGTTGCAGGTGTCCAAAGCTGACGGTTATTGGTTACCATCAGGCGATTCCTCTGCTCGTTTGCCTACTGTTTAAAAAAATGTATTGCCATGCCTATTTAAATTGTTTTAAGAAATTTTTTTTTCAGGAAACTATAAAATTAATTTCAGACATAATCACAAACTTCACATCAACATTAGTCAAAGAACTGCATAAAAACATCAATCTATGTTTTACATCTCTAAAAAAACACTGGAAAAACACACCAAAGACAATAATGGCCAGCATTCAAACCTGGCTGAATATGCTGCCAATTAAAAAAATAACCGAATCCATAGAGCGTGAGCACTTCACGACCGAACATCACTTACACATACAAGCTTTCAACATAATGTCAAACATATTTGACATGTCCGAACTCATTTCACCAGATGTCAAAGTGGAAATGGCAAAATGGCCAAAATTTTTGATGAAATTATACGCGTCTGGCAGGTTAGAAGAATATTTCTACGAAGAAATGTCATATTTTACTGACATAATCACAGTCAGTTTAAAGTTTTTGACGGCAGAAGATGTCAAGAAGATTTTGAAAGGGGAGTCCAAAAATGGCATTTCGTTTGGGGCATTTTTTATTGAAGGTTGTTTTAAAGTGTTGACTGAGAAACCTTTTGTATTGTTAGAAGATGAATTAAAAGAATGTAGCGTTCTTTTGAATGACATAGTAAGGATGACTGTGAAGAAAAATTTCAAAGAACGATATGGAAATGTGCTGGAATTGGTGGATGAGGTGAGGTTTTTTTTACTAGTCAATTTTTTCTTTATTTAATAACATTTTTATAACATAATAGAAACACTAAAAACGTATTAAAAAAACAACGGGTTGCACTCCGGGAGTGCCGACAGAAGTGAAAACTCAATGACTAATTGACTAGTCTAAAATGCCTGCAGCACTATGTATAATTGACCCATCCTCCTTTCTATTGAAAAACTTTAGTGCCGAAATTGCTGGCCAGTGAGCTTAAATTTGTAGCGTTAATTGTTTAAAATTCGAATAGAAAGTCTAAAGTTACCTTGCAGACCTCGCATCTAAATATATTTGGTCATGATATTTTGAGTTTTATTCACCAGTACTAGAGTTCACTTTTATTAGCGATTTCATCAAATGTAGCTTTATTGAATTATATTGGAGTGATATAAAGTTAGAATGTAACTGTGAGATCCTCGTATTTCAGCCCGTACAAGATTAGAACATTGAGCTTTATTGCTTAATATAGAAGTCCAGTTTTAAATAAGTAATTGACCTGATTATGATACGTTATGACTAAAGTTCTTTGGTGAATAACATTGTCCGTGACACATGACGTCAGCGTTACGTTACGCGTTACGCTGTATCAAGTTTATCATTTTTTCCCCACCTCAAAAAGTGCTCAGCCCCGCTAAAGAAGTTTTCACTTCAAAAATATCTAAGTCTAAGTCGCTCGGTAGGGTGCCCAGAAGGCTGGCCGCATTGCCCCGCTGGATGGCAATGCTGTCGGGCAAAATATTGGCCAGCCCTCTGGTCACCAGAAGCCTCTATGAGGCGCTTTGACAGCTCCTTATAGTGAATAGAATCAGGCGTTACTTTGCGGAAATCCATATTAATAAAACAAAAATATAACTTTGCTACGTTGTTTAATACGTTACGTTTTATAGGTGTATAACGGGTTAGCACTGATTGACTAGCGCGTTATCTTTTCGCGGATTAGCAATGTAATATTTTGGTTTTAATTAGCACCTTATAGGTGAGATATTAATTTTTAACAAGCAGAAACGTCTTCGAACGACGCTATTAAGCTTAGAAACAAATTAAAAGTGGAAAAATTCACTGTTCGGTTGGGACTTGAACCCTCGACCACTGAATCGCTAGCCCAGTGCCCTGCCATCTGAGCTACCAAGACCTTACCCAATACAGCGAATATTTTCACCATACATGAGCCTTAGGAAGGCCCTAGCGACATCTACAGCCTGGCAAAAAAGAGTAGTAATAAAAAAATGGCAACACTGTAGTGTTGTCCCGTTCTCTTATATAAATTGATTTGAAAGGGACTACACTACAGTGTTGCCACTTTTTAATTTCTACTCTTTTTTTGCCAGGCTGTACTGGTAAATCTGGCTGTCCTAAAATGGCGTTTGACAGTTCAGTTACCATAAAACGTATGGCGCCGTACAGCGCCATTTAATTCAGCTGTCAAGATGGGGGCACGATATTTCTTAGACTTTTCTTCTGCAATATATAACTCTTTTGTTTAAGTATTAGTTTAACACGGCTTGCAATGAATATGCGGTTCCGTTACTAAAGGGTAAAAACGGGACTCTAAGACTCCACTGCCCGTCCGTCTGTCTGTCACCAGGCTGTATCTCATGAACCGTGATAGCTAGACAGTTGAAATTTTCACAGATGATGTATTTCTGTTGCCGCTATAACAACAAATACTAAAAAGTACGGAACCCTCGGCGGAAGTCCGACTCGCACTTGACCGGTTTTCTTTAATCATTAGAATATACCTAATTTCATTAAAATGTGTACATTTTATTGCACGTTTGGTCTTTTTACAGCTCTGGCCGACGTACGAACAGCACGCGACCTTCGTCCAAGAGCACTGTCTCCTAGCCAACCTACAGTGCCTCGGACCGGGGCCGGAATCAAACCCACTACAATGGGCGACACGGGTCGTATGTTCGCAAGATGCGTCGCTCGACGAGAGGACCAAGCTTCTGTGTTTCTTACCGGAGGAGGCGTTCAAGTTAGTATTTAAGAGCCAACAGCAGTGGTCATTTCTCCATACAAACGTACTCGACTGTTTCCTCTGTGGGTTTTGATGCTAGAGCAATGATTTTTTCAACACAGATAAATATTATCAATATCTGTGTCGGACTGTTTCGCTTTTTTTTGATATTTTCGTTTTTTAAGGCGCTAGAGCCCTTCAAAATTGGCCAAAATGGCCTCATTGACTATGCCGCAATGAGAGGCGTAGTATTCAAAACTGATATCAATTAGCCTAAAATGCAAAACGGTCCGACACAGATAAATTCATAATCATTTAGATTTCCAAATTTAGTTACGAATGGTTAAGTTTTGGAGGAGGAAACAGTCGAGTACGAAATCTCGATTTTTGAGATTTTTACGCAGGATTTTTCGCCTTGTCCTTATCGCACTAGTTTTAGGAGGCGCTTTCGTTAGCGAGACGGGTGTATTTACCTAAAATATTTAAAACTCAGCTCCTGTTTCGTCTTAATATCTGGGAGACCGCGCTTTGCTCAGAAAACATAAAAACTCAAAAATACGCGTTTCCCCCGAGATAAGACCTAGCTAGATCGATTCATCGCCCTCTAAAACCCCCATATAGTTAATTTCACCGAAATCGTTAGAGTTGTTTCCCATAATCGTGTCTAGAATTAAAAATAATAAGTTACGTGAATTTTATAACATTACCGCGTTATAGTATATAAGTATACTTTTTATTTAAAATAACTTTTACCAACGTGAAACTACATTCCCAATCATATTTTAGTTATATTCAAATTGGACCCGGGTATGTCCCTAAACTACGTCCAAGACCACCGGTGGACGGGCAGCAGCGTCCCTCAAATTCGGTGTACTCGACTGCGATCGCCAACCCGCCTGCCAAGCGTGGCGATTATGGCATTCACCCCCAAAAAAGGGGGAGGCCTATGTTCAGCAGTGGACGTCTTATGGCTGAGATGATGATGATGATGATGATATTCAAATTTCGTCAAGTGGACGACAACTAGCGCGATCAGAGAATCCTAACTTGCTGTCAGAAAAAGAGTCCCGTGATCTTCTTGAATGAGTGAACGTGTGTACCATTCGCACGGTCCTTGTGGCCAGTGTGGACGTGCCTCGCGCGCGCCGCCTCGGCCTTGCGCGTATGCTCGCTGTGTGGACCCGGCTAATGAGTGAATGTTCGTGTCGCCCGCAGGGTACCGGAAGTGTCAGCGGCGGTGTCCTCACTGTTCCCGGCGCGGCTGCGGGAGCTCCGGCCCGCGCTGCTGGAGGCGGCCGCGGCGCGCCCGGCCGCGCTGCTGCCGACTGTCGCCGCCCTTGCAGGCAGTAAGTCCGCTTTTTAGGGTTTCGTACCCAAAGGGTAAAAACGGGACCCTATTACTATGACTCCGCCGTCCGTCTGTCTGTCACCAGGCTGTATCTCATGAGCTGTGATAGCTAGACAGTCGAAATTTTCACAGATGATGTATTTCTGTTACCGCTATAACAATAAATACTAAAATCGCCATTAAAACTAATGAATTTTATAGCAAGCTTTTTTAGTAAACCTCTTCAAATAATATGTATATCCATCCAAATGCTACTATTAAAGTTTATTTGTACATAAAGCATTGTCATTTTAGTTTAATTATAATTAATAAAGTTTTATTTTAATATTTCTGTCTAAGGTGTATCTATATTAATATCTACACTTGACATAAGTGACGTCAAAATGGCTCACCCCTGCCGAGCTCTGGTGATTACCTTTTGTATTGTTTTCGAGCTCCCGATATTTGGACGCAGTTACATGCATCTTGTTCACGGCTCGAAAACAATACAAAAGGTGATCACGGTTCATATCCCGGTCGATATCTGTGAATTATGTTCCATCCAAACATACCTTCTTTCGGAAGACTAACCTCGTTGCCATGGTAGCAACATCCTTATGAAATAACATTCGTGTCAAAGATTTGAATACTTATACTTCAAACAACATATTAGTTATATTAAGAAGTATTAAATAAAACCGGGCAAGTGCGAGTCGGACTCGCACACGAAGGATTCCGTACCATAATGCAAAAAAAATACAAAAAAAAGCAAAAAGAAAACGGTCACCCATCCAAGTACTGACCCCTCCCGACGTTGCTTAACTTTGGTCAAAAATCACGTTTGTTGTATGGGAGCCCCATTTAAATCTTTATTTTATTCTGTTTTTAGTATTTATTGTTATAGCGGCAACAGAAATATAGTGCGTCAAGCAAATCTTGTCAGTAGCAATGTAAAGCAAACTAAAGTAGGGCAACACTCAAAGAGTAGTATAGCGCTAAGAAAAGCAGCAATGTACAATGTACATCGAACCTAAACTTTTTTTTCCGCTGAGCGCGCCCGTCAATTCAAATTGTCACTCGCGGATTCTCTATTGAAAATGTTTGAAATTGTTATTAATAGGTATACGGACAACTTAAAAGCGGTGTGTGATGTTGATAAAAATGATGAACTAATTTGAAGATCTCAAAATAAAATTAGAAGTGGACTATGCCGTTAAACAAGAATGTATGAATACAATCATTGCTTCAGCAGGTAGATGTCCTACTACTGGATTTTAATATTTTATTAGATTTCTCAGTTGCCACCGTAGGCATCTTAGCTTTGATTAAGCACAATCTTATTTAATATATTGGTATTTAATGGTGACACAGCAGAAATATCTCATGAAATAGAATCGATTCAGAATGTAAACAAAGATGATGGCTGTCATTCACGATCCACATTCCACAGATAAAACACAGATGACACGCGATTTTCGAATTATTCGAACACAGTGTTGCTATAGTAGCGTGCCTAGGGTTTTGGAGTAGGGCAAGCCGAAAGATATGTTTTCGTAATAACTGTCCAATCTTCACTCTTCGGGGTCAAATGCATCTGCTAGCGTGACGAGGCGAGCTAATCATAGCGCACGTCTGCTACGGAATGAATAATGTCATTTTGTATTTTGTTAGACAAATAGCTCGAGCTTGGTTTGTCGCTTTGAACATGTTTTTGTAGAACGCCGTCATATTTTGATAGCAACGATACAAGTTCCAAAAAATTGCCCCTATTTAATGAAGTGTTTGACTCATCGTGTCCTCTAAAAGGAAGTTCTTGCTGTGCTAAATGGCACACAATATCGACTAACCTCTGAAAAACACTACGATTGTTGTCAACACGCATGTTATGTTTTGATATTTCTTCTGATAATTGTCGCGACAAAGAGGCCTCGATCCTTTGTTTCCCAAAATTGCTAAAAGAAATCACTACACACATATGTTTACCGGAATTCATGTGCCTCTTTATTGCTCCAGATAAATGATTTAAATCGTTATAGCCAGAAGTATTCCAAACGTTAATATCGTTCGAAAAAAATATGCAACACCAGCAATACATCTTATTTGTATGGGAACAACCAACAATCCAATGAGTTTTGTAGACGGCCCTACAGAAATTTCTCTTACGCGACTGACTTGACTGAGAAATACACAAGTCGGGTGTTGGTTTTGCCGCGCAAATTAGGTCCCGTTTTTCGACAAAGGTCAAAGACTTTACCTTGTTTTGGTTGACTAAAACGTGGACGCATTTCAAACCGTCACAAGGAACCACTTCTTGATCCATTGTTAACACTTATTAAACTAAGCGCCACAACAATGAACAAATTCACATTCACTATTTAATCAAATTCACTTAAACAAACTTTCGTTACTTTCGACTCGACCACTGACTCGGCTCAACTAAATAATAATACACTTGAAGTAAACGCGAACGCGCGCTGTGCGAACTTATGCAGCTAACTTCACACAAAATCCAAGCATAAATCGTCTTATAAAATTGCTATACATACCAACAAATAGTTACATCGTTCTTTGACGGTTTGTAGGCTGATAGTGCCCAGAGCGGGACGAAAAAGCAAGCACGGTTGCAAGCCAACGAGTGCGAGTTCGAGCAGGATAGCTAGAACATCCTCCGCCTGATTTAGTTCGCGCGGACGAGGCGCCACGCCGCGGCATAATTTTGCAACACGCTCGTGCCGCGGTTCGAGGCCGCTGTGGCTTGAATTTAATAATACGGGTTCGTTTGGCGCGCGATTTTCAAAATAATCTTTATTGATCTTATCACTACGTAATTTCGGTAAGGCAATTAGTTGCCTTAGGGCAAGCCCGGCTTTTGGGCTTGTATGGAAGTCCCGCCACTGTGTTGCTAACCCGCGATTTTTCAAATTTGCCGCCGTTTGCTACTGACAAGATTTGCTTGACCCAGTATACATCATCTGTGAAAATTTCAACTGTCTAGCTATCACGGTTCGTGAGATACAGCCTGGTGACAGACGGACGGACGGACGGACGGACAGCGAAGTCTTAGTAATAGGGTCCCGTTTTACCCTTTGGGTACGGAACCCTAATAATAATTAGAAATGCTTCAGTTTTCTTCTTATACTAAACATGAGTACTTCTCATAAATTTGAGAACTTCACAATATCAGTCTAGTGAAACTTACCGTGAATCATTTAAAACTGCTATAAATAAATTCACTAATAACTAAAGAATAACGAAACGAAAGTCAACCTTATTTTGATAGTAATACGGTTCACTATGACTATGAACTGGTGGTAGTAATAAATAACTTACGTAATGTGCCTATTACAGCACCTGGTGTCGTAATGTAGCACCAGATATACGTTATAATAAAATATAGAGGGCCTACCGCGAACCACGTTCGACTTTGCCTCTCTCTTCCACTTGGAAATTCGTACGTAAGTGTGACAGGGAGGCAACACGTCGAACGAGCTCTGCGGTAGGCCCTCTGTTTTTACAAGCTTTTATTTACGCGACCGTTGTCTGTCTGTAATCAAATCTTGCAAGTTAAATTTGATCCACTTCCCGGTTTCCGATTGAGCTGTAATTTTGCATGCATGTATAAATCGGATGACAATGCAATATTATGGTACCATCGAGCTGGTCTGATGACGGAGAGAGGAGGTGGCCATAGGAACACTGTGATGAAACAACGCAACCTAATTGTGTTAGGGGTTTTTAGAATTGTCTCGATGAATATTAGCTGTCTGTCGTAAGAAAAGTACAGTCAGCGATAAAAGCTTGTACCAAAAATGAATTTTTTGCCAAAAACTTATGTATTCAATGTGGAACATTTTCAGACGACACAAGCACGGGCTGGTGGGACTCGGCCTTAGAGTCCTGCGTGTCTGCTTCAGCTAAATGGAACAACCTGGAACTGTGTGGAACACTGTTCCAGAAGTGCCAAGGCGAGAGGGCCTGCGAGCGTGTTTTAGTTCCATTGCTGAGGTAAGATTATATAATAGTCGCAGTGTAAAAAGTAACAGTGGACCGACGCCTTTGATGTTTACGTAAATGCCGCCACCGCACAAGAACACAGTAGGGTTGTCACAGACTTTTACACACCAACACAAACATGCCAATCATTTCAACAAGACACGCTATAGTTCGTTTTTTTTAGCATTAGAAATAAGGTAAACAATCTTGATGTGTCTTTTAATTGAAAAACACATTTTAAAAATAAGTTACGGCAAATATGTAACAATTATGAATCTAATACGATCATTTATATTCTTCTGCTCTCATAAGTAATAGTTTTTGATTTTTAAAAAGCGTTTTTCAATTAAAAGACATGTCAAGATCGCTTACCTTCTTGCAAGTTCTTTCTAATGCTAAAAAAACGAACTGTAGGGCTGTAAGTAGTACAGAGCTACTAACGATGGCGATGTATGCAGCTCGGGTGCGCGCCCCCCCCCCCCCTCACCCCGCGCACCCCGCACGGTTGCCCTGTCTAGACGGCTTCGCCGAATGACTATTTTTTATAGAGAGAAATGGAATGGAGAGGAATGGAATTCCTTGCCGGCGTCTATATTTCCGTGTTCTTATAACCCGGCAACCTTCAAATCAAGAGTGAACAGGCACCTTCTGGGCGAGCTCGCTCCATCGTAGGCCACGTCTACGCCTCGGCTAGTCTGTGGCCATGAGTAAGCCCATTCATAATAAAAAAAAAGAGGGTAATAGTTATATTTTTAATAAAGGCACGAAGTCCTTCCTTGGAACCCTCGCTGCGCTCAAGGTTCCACTTTTTGACTCACTCACTCTACGCTAATGATTCAAAATTGGAGTTATTCGCTTGCTCTTGCCAACCCTAATAATGGCTAGAAGCAATGCCGAGCAATGCTTTATCTGAAATAAAGAATTTGAATGAATTTGAATGAATGAGCCGAATGGAGCCGTGAAGAGAACTTATTTATTACTTGTGACTTATTTATTTATTTATTTAAACTTTATTGCACAAAACATAAAAATAATGTACAAATGGCGAACTTAATGCCTAATGGCATTCTCTACCAGTCAACCATCGGGCCAAACAGAGACGTGTAAAAATGGTGCAAGGAGAACAGAGGCATTTATTAGAACATTGGAAAACAACTGAACAACGAACAACTAATAATTCTGATAAACATGTAGTTTATCAGAATTATTAGAATACACAAATAAATATACTAGAATATATATAATGAATATACTACTACATATTTCATACATACTCATCATCATTATCATCATCTCAGCCTATATACGTCCCACTGCTGAGCACAGGCCTCCTCTCGAGCGCGAGAGGGCTTGGGCTATAGTCCCCACGCTAGCCCAATGCGGATTGGGGACTTCACATACCTTTGAATTTCTTCGCAGATGTATGCAGGTTTCCTCACGATGTTTTCCTTCACCGAAAAGCGACTGGTAAATATCAAATGATATTTCGTACATAAGTTCCGATAAACTCATTGGTACGAGCCGGGGTTTGAACCCATAATATATAATATAGAGTTAGTAGTTTGAACCCATAGTAAATTAGGAGCAGGTATATATATGTATATATATATATATATATATATATATATATATATATATACATATATATACCTGCTCCTAATAAGAGAGAGAGAGATAATATATATATATATATATATATATATATATATATATATATATATATATATATATATATATATATATATATATTATATATCATTATTGTATACATATACGTATATATCGTTGTTGTATATTTTATCTTCGTATTACATTTATATTTGTACCTATTAATTTTAAGCATCAAGTTTTAGTGTTTTTACATACCCCGCACCAACTATGCTTCTCTGTTTGGCCTAAAGGTTGACTGGTAGAGAATGCCGTGTAGCATTAAGTCCGCCTTTTGTCACTGTATATTTTTTACTGTGCAATAAAGTTTAAAAAAAAAAAAATATAATGATGACTTACACAAACTTTTGTTCCCCAGACACTCATCGACCGACATATGCGAGAGATTCCTAGCGTCAGTGCTAGACCGCATCCTAGGTAACCTGAAGAAGGGACCCAAAGGCAAGCCGGCGCATCCTAGCTACAGGAAATCCTGGGAGGAGTACATGATCAGTCTGTATTTGTTGCTGGTCGCTTTCGAAAAGGTATACTACGAGTTGAGACTATGTTGAGACTCCAGTTGAGCTCACGTGGCAAACATAATTTCATTTCACGAGTTCTAAAACTGGGTTACTGAATGGTGCAAGCGGCCCTTAAAAAGTCATATATTTACTAAAAAAGAAAATTGATATCTGATAGGAAATTTGTGTTTTAGTTTTGTTTTCTGAACCCTAAAGCTTAACCCTTCTTTGCATGGTGATGGAAATTTCCATCATAACATTGTCCTATGACATAAAGGTGCTTTCGGAGGTGATTGATATGTATTTTTAAGACTGTCAACTTTCAACACTAGTCCATTTTCTGATTTTTTACATAAATTTACGCAGTATCTTAATTTATAAAAATTACATTTGTTTTAAGACGAAATGTCGGAAAATTTGGAAAAACCCAGAAGTTGATGATTTTTAGTATGTGATTTTGAACGATGTTTTCGGGGTTTGTAATTATTTTATATTTAAAAACTTTATCATAGGTATATTACAAATAGTGTACCTTTTTAATGGTAGTAAAAAAAATCATACATCTATTACTGAAAATTACATATTTACATAAATATGATTTAGACTATTCAACATCTAACACTGATTTCGCAGTGAAAATCGATGTTATAATTTTTTTACCATTTTTCCGTAATCCGCAAACAATTACGTAATACATATATTAATTTCGGGCAAAAATAAAAAATCACGCAAAGAAGGGTTAATACGTTAAAAACAAGTTAATTTAGTACCAAATAGTTACGTAAATGTGCGTTTTCAGCTGCCCACGTCATCTTTAGAATCGCCAGCGTCAGTATTATACAGTGCGACCACTAACTCTACGCCCTGGCACCTTGTGAGGGAAACTTGCAGTTGGTGCCATCAGCTCAGAGAGCGATTACACCGCCCCATGCCAGATGATCAGCTCTACCCTATGTACAGGTAAATATATGTCAGAAACTATATATATTTGCCATATGTGCTATTCACAATCAAAAAGGGTGTTTATTGTCGGTTGTCAATAAGGCGCTATTTCCATATAGCTGCAATTTGAAACTAACCTTTTAGACAACCGACAATGTGGTACCTTTTGGTTGAAAACGTCACATATATTGCATCTGTCGTCCCTACACAGCGCAACTACCGAAACAGCACCTTGATATCTGTTGCGATTTCTGATAAAAGTCAATAACAAAGATGAGAAACCTTACACCTGCGAAAATGTCGATGGTCATTATACTTTACAGTGCGATCACTAAAGCTACAGTTACAACGACTAACGCCGTCCTTTATACATATTTAATTTGTCGTCCCTAAACAGTGCGATTAATAATTAGAAACCGGGCACCTAAGCACATTTTTGAACAAAAATAACATCAGGTGAAAAACTCTACACCTGAAAAACATGAAAATGACGACCTATTTGTTTATTTGAATTGGCGACGAATGTTTATATGAAAAAAATATTTTTTAACTAATTGTTTCTTGTGTTTTCTGTGCAGAAAGCTCCAATGCCTGATATACAACGTGATGTGTGCTGCCATCTGCCGGCGGCGGCCGGCGGCGCCTCTATACGAGCAGCTGCTCGGTACAGACGCGTTACAGAGAATTGTCGATGAGAAGGAGGAATATGTCCTACCTATACGCACTAGCTGGGTTAGTATGGCCATACATAAATAAAAATACTAAAAAAACCGGTCAAGTGCGAGTCGGACTCGCGTTCCAAGGGTTCCGTACATAGGTAAGTCCGACTCACGCTTGACTGCACATTTCTAACATACATACAGTTAGTCATACTTACAAATTAAACACACACAAGTTACTAACTAAACATTGCTGCCGCTCCCAGACGCTTCCGGTGCAAAAGTGCCCATAATACTCGCGGCATTGCCGCGCTGGATGGCTATGGATAGGATAGCCTTTGCACCAGAAACGACTCGGAGCGGGGGTCCTCCCCATTTCTAATAGGTTTTCCTGTCACTATAGGTAAAGTACTATTTTGTGTATTTTTTTCAAAATTTTTGACCCAGAATTTTCAGAGTTAAAGGGGGGGGGAATGGTCGGACAGACACGAGTGATCCTATAAGGGTTCCGTTTTTTCCTTTCGAGGTACGGAACCCTAACAAGTAACAGTGCGTGATATTTAGAGGAAAATATGACGCAATTGCAAAATATGGCGGCCGTACAGCGCCATCTGCTTCAGCCATTAATTTGATGGCTACAATATTTTGCAAATTTTTCCACATTGTGAGGAAACCTATCTGCGAAAAAATGCAAAGGTGTATGTGAAGTCCCCAACCCGCATTGGGCCAGCGTGGGGACTATAGCCCAAACCCTGAGTGCTTGAGAGGAGGCCTGTGCCAGCAGGGGACGTATATAGGTTAAATCTTTTGTGTTTTTTTTCTTTTTTTTTAATAGCCTATGTGTGTGCCCCACTGCTGGGCAAAAATAAAACACATGGGGTGTTTTATTTTAATATTATTTTATGTTTCGAAAAATCGTTTCATTGAAAGATTCACAAGAATTACACATAAATGACATCCTTTTGATATGTATAATGTCTTTTCAGACTCAGCGCACCAAATCACTCCCCGTGGCGGTCCCGCTCGAGCCCAGCACGCTGTCTCCCTCGCACACGCAGCGCTCGCGCATCTTCCTTCGCACTCTCTCCGAGGACCCCATGCTGTTCGATTTACACTCCAGTGTGGAAGAACAAGTATGTACTATAGGGTATTTTAATCAAATCTACATTCCTATTTCGATCAGGCTTAAAAACTCAGTAACACAGGTGAAAAACTCTACACCTGCGACTTATGTCGCATGTTTCTTAGGCAAGTTTTTCTTGTGAAAAATCATAATGTTTGAAAACAAACCAAAAATGAATAAACACCGCCTCCGTTGAGACTTGAACTCGTGACTCCGGGATATCAGCTGAGCAACCGAGAGTCACTTAAATGCAGCAAATGCCTCCTGGTCATCTTATTGAAAGTTAACATTTTTGTGACTTTGGAGCGCGATTCATCTTCCTCGCACTATCCCAGTTTTTTGCCACTGCTCTTAAGAGCCTGAGGTCCGCTTGGCAACTAATCCCGAGAATTGGCATAGACACTAGTTTTTACGAATACTTTAGTACGCGATTATCGTTTATAATTTTCTAACACATAGTCATTACAACATTAATTTGACAGGTGGAGGTACAAGACATATCACTGGTAGAGACGCCACTGAATTCTCACCCTTGTGCCGGCACGCTCACGGCGTTACTACGCCACGCGGCTGGCGTGTCGACGCTGGCGTCACTGTGGCGTATTCTGGCGTCTTTACTTAAAGGCGGGACATCGGGAAAGAATCTCAAGTGGCTCCTAGCTCAGGTACAAGATATGTTTCTCGTAGAGACGCCACTGCACTGTCACCCTTGTGCCGGCACGCTCACGGCGTTACTACGCCACGCGGCTGGCGTGTCGACGCTGGGGTCACTGTGGCGTATTCTGGCGTCTTTACTTAAAGGCGGGACGTCGGGAAAGAATCTCAAGTGGCTCCTAGCTCAGGTACAAGATATGTTTCTCGTAGAGACGCCACTGCTCTGTCACCCTTGTGCCGGCACGCTCACGGCGTTACTACGCCACGCGGCTGGCGTGTCGACGCTGGGGTCACTGTGGCGTATTCTGGCGTCTTTACTTAAAGGCGGGACGTCGGGAAATAATCTCAAGTGGCTCCTAGCTCAGGTACAAGATATGTTTCTCGTAGAGACGCCACTGCACTGTCACCCTTGTGCCGGCACGCTCACGGCGTTACTACGCCACGCGGCTGGCGTGTCGACGCTGGGGTCACTGTGGCGTATTCTGGCGTCTTTACTTAAAGGCGGGACGTCGGGAAAGAATCTCAAGTGGCTCCTAGCTCAGGTACAAGATATGTTTCTCGTAGAGACGCCACTGCTCTGTCACCCTTGTGCCGGCACGCTCACGGCGTTACTACGCCACGCGGCTGGCGTGTCGACGCTGGGGTCACTGTGGCGTATTCTGGCGTCTTTACTTAAAGGCGGGACGTCGGGAAATAATCTCAAGTGGCTCCTAGCTCAGGTACAAGATATGTTTCTCGTAGAGACGCCACTGCACTGTCACCCTTGTGCCGGCACGCTCACGGCGTTACTACGCCACGCGGCTGGCGTGTCGACGCTGGGGTCACTGTGGCGTATTCTGGCGTCTTTACTTAAAGGCGGGACGTCGGGAAATAATCTCAAGTGGCTCCTAGCTCAGGTACCGCCCTTGTGCCGGCATGCTCAGCGTTACTGCGCCACGCGGCTGGCGTCACTGTGGCGTGTCCTGGCGTGTTTATTGAAGGGCGACTCATCGGGAAAGAATCTCAAGTGGCTCCTAGCTCACGTACAAGACTTATCTACATTTCTGAATTCGAGATAATAAATTTCCGAATGATCTGTCATTTTACTACAAAACTGGCAAAAAGGCAAGACTGTATAGTACAGTAATTTGTTCCAACTAACGTTTTAGTATGACTACTATTCAAATCAGCTTCTTTTTTCGAACTATCAAAACGATTTTGCTACTATGGAACACTAGCATGTGACGTAGATTTTTAGGAAACACTAGCATGACGTGACGTCATAATTAACTTATCTACTTTTTATAGTTTTATACGGGTTTTAAAATAAAGATTGTGTCATGTCATAAAATAACTGCTGTCTACGTTTCTCTATTAATCTTCTGGTGATTTATTTCATGCATGGTGTAAAATAATTTATTTTAAATACAGTCAAATACCCTATTTGGAATATAAATATACAGGGGGTCCGCTACCCTAAGGTTGTCTGGAAGAGATCGCTTTTTAGCGATAATACCGCCTGTTGTTTACCTCTGCTTGTATTTCTGTTTTCTTTTGCATTGTTTTCCTTTATTGAGGTGTGCAATAGAGTATTTGTATACAGGCGTTACACTTGATTTCCACGCAGAAATTCCAAATTCGAATCTACCTTCAAGTATTTTTTCACCTCAGCAGCTCGAACAAGGGTACTTTGCTTCTTAAAAACAGTGAGCAAAATGCGATTTTGCTCACTGAGTCATTTTGTCTCACTCAGTGAGCAAAATGCGATTTTGCTCACTGAGTGAGACAAAATGACTCAGTGAGCAAAATCGCATTTTGCTCACTGTTTTTAAGGTGATCTGCAACTGTAAAGAGGAATTAAAGCCGCAAGCTAGTGTTCTGCTCCCGGGTTTGCTCGCCGTGCTCGCCTCCGTCGAGGAGGGGAAGTGTATGAACGGACTGCATTTAGACGTAGTAAGTATAATTTAATAATTTACTTTTCCTGCCCTCTTTTATTCGCTTTTTTAGGGCTCCGTACTCAAAGGGTAATAACGGAACCCTATTACTAAAACTCCGCTGTCTATCTGTCTGTCCGTCTGTCTGTCACCAGGCTGTATCTCATGAACCGTGATAGCCAGACAGTCGAAATTTTCGCAGATGACGTATTTCTGTTGCCGCTATAACAACAAATACCTACTAAAAAGTACGAAACCCTCGGTTTTCATTTTAGAGATAGACTATTTAGTTGCGCAAAGGTCTCGAATTTGACAGCTGAAGTAGATGGCGCTTTACAAAAGTTGAGACATAGCCAGTGCGTGGTACGATGATTCATTCACAATTTTTATTAATTTTGAATTTCTTTGAAAATTAATTTATTTTCAGCTCGACACCATACTGTACTGGAAGGAAGACATCACCAGCGAAGACCTGAACACCATCACCCACCACCTCATCAGGACGTGTATGGAAAACCGCCGTAAAAACGTGTTCGACGGCTTGCTTAGGACTCTGCAGGGGTTGTTGGAGTTGTATGGAACCATACAAGTCGAGTGGAATAGCTTTGAAGCGTATTATGAAGGTTTGTGATTATCATCATCATCATCTTAGCCATAAGACGTCCACTGCTGAACATAGGCCCTCCCCCTTGGACCTCCATAAGTGCCGGTTGGAAGCGACCCGCATCCAGCGTCTTCCGGCGACCTTAACAAGGTCGTCTGTCCATCTTGTGAGTGGACGTCCTACGCTGCGCTTGCTAGTCCGTGATACCACAGAATAAATAATAGTACTAGGTACAGAAGACTCACTCTAACAAAACGCGTCTGTTACGATCAGAACAGATATGGCCGGTAGGTGGCGACAGCGCCACGCGCGGCTTATGGCTAGCCACCAAAATTGG
The DNA here is from genome assembly GCF_963556715.1 of Cydia fagiglandana. Taxonomy (NCBI): domain Eukaryota; kingdom Metazoa; phylum Arthropoda; class Insecta; order Lepidoptera; family Tortricidae; genus Cydia; species Cydia fagiglandana. The sequence continues at coordinate 1,051,034 of NC_085955.1, read as the reverse complement.
TGTGGAACGGATGTACTTGTGAAAACGACGAAATCGCGGAGTGAGCCACGCCTGACATTATGTATCTACGTCGAACATTTAAAGGGCTGTATGTGTCGGCGGCCGATCGTAAGATAAGGCATATCGTGAAATTCCTAGGCATATCGTGAAGCAACCTAACGAACCTATCCTACCTATATATTAGTTTAATGTGACTGTAGTCAAAACATTACACAGGAACATTACGATCTGCCTGATCTTACGATCGGCCGCCGACATATGTACTGTAAAACGTACGACCACGTGCAAATAGATAATTCGCATTTATATTGTAAATAACTATTATATATGTATATGTATAATAATAAGTCATTATATTGTTTTAGATCCACACCACGACACACAAAAAGCACTGTTCAAAGTAATCAAAACGATATCGAAAACCAAATACATACCCACAGTGGTATCAAAACTCGTGGCGAAATTAGACACAGACCCATCCAATGTGTCCGAATGTTTCGGGCTGGCCATGGCGTCTCTCTCTCTCTCTCTTTCTCTCTCTCTCTCTCTCTCTCTCTCTCTCTCTCTCTCTCTCTCTCTCTATCTATCTATCTATCTCTTACCCCCAGTTGGGTAGTTTAGGAGATATTTTGAGAAGTAATGGCATCACGAGTTACGTTCGTGTGCTTTATTATGCCTCTTTGGGATGTGCGGAATGCTGTGGCGAACAAGAGTTCAGGTGAGTTAGAGTTTATGTAGTCTCTCTCTATCTCTATCTATCTCTTACCCCCAGTTGGGTAGTTTAGGAGATATTTGGAAAAGTGTAACGGTATCACGAGTTATGTCCGTGTGCTGTATTATGCTTCTCTGGGTTGTGCTGAATGCTGTGGGGATCAAGAATTTAGGTAAGTTAAGATTTAAACACGTAAGGGCCACTTGCACCATTCACTAACCCTGGGTTTTCTGGTTATACCTGGAGTTACCATGGTTACCAGTAAGATTTGACACTGGGTTAACGGTTTAACTGATTAACCCCGTGTTAGTGGGATGGTGCAAGTGGCGGTAAGTGATCCACTTTAAAAAAATCGACATTGTGTGTGATGTAATTATTGGACGACCCCTTAGCCCTCGTATTAACGCCCCCGCCCCGCCCCCGGAACGCCCGAGGAAACTATTAGACAAAAATAATCGCGGCACCATAGAGAAATATAATTTTCACCTCAGCAGCTCGAACAAGGGTACTTTGCTTCTTAAAAACAGTGAGCAAAATGCGATTTTGCTCACTGAGTCATTTTGTCTCACTCAGTGAGCAAAATCGCATTTTGCTCACTGAGTGAGACAAAATGTCATTCAAGTGACCTTTATAGTCAAATGTCATTTCAACATGCGGGGTCTAATACAAGTTCGATGTACTTGGGTTCTATTATCTCTGTCTCTCTAGGTATGTTCTCACTGCTTAGGGTGAAAAATTTTGTGTACTACACGAGATCAAAGTTATTTACATCTCGTGCGCTTTTGAATCCCTTACTACGCTCAAGATTCTAAATTAGATTATAGAATCTTTCGCTTGCACGGGACTCAAAATAAGCACTCGAAGAAATATCAAACTTTGATCTCTTGTTGTACAAATAACTAAAGACAAGAGTGCTCACTCCATACATCAGTTTTGGTACCAAAAATATTAGTATTTTCATAGTCGACATCTAGCGTCGAGTAGCGGAATTATCAGTACTGCTACTTGACAATAGATGTAGCGGCGACCGAAAAGTCTAATGCTCAACAATTTCCAGCTAATATTATCGGATTAACCGGAACTCTATTTTCAACTCCTTCTGCTTCTAATATTAGTTGTAAATTGTTGTTCAATACAATTTTCGTGGGTCACCACTCGAGAGACATCTAGTATCGAGTAGCGGTACTGATAATTCCGCTACTCGATGCTAGATGTCGACTATGAAAATACGAATGTTTTTGGTACCAAAACTGATGTATGGAGTGAGCACTCTTGTCTTACTATATATCTCTATGGCGGCACACGAGAGGTTAATATTTATTTAAATATTTATATATTCTGGCATACACACTTTGTCAGTAGAAACAGGCATATTCAAAAATTTTGGCACAATAAGTTTGAGTAAGACATAAAATACATGAGTAAGACATAAATTATGCGCATTTTTTTCACTGACAAAGTTGGTATGTTTCTGATTATGCCTCCTTTACAGGAAAATAGCGGACTACGTAACCAAAGTGATCTCTCACGACCGAACCAAATGCCTCCACATACTGTCATGCTACCTGTCGCGCGGACGCCGCGGCGAACACGTCGTCGACATGTTCGATACGATAGACCTGCCCCACATGATCGACAAGGACCAGAAAGGTAACACATTGCCACAGGGCGGACACGCCATACTTACATCATTTGCGTATATATTATGTGCGCGGCACGTCTGTACACGCGTCATTGTGTACGTGTGGATAAGTCGCTTTACTGAGAGGACGCCAGAAGTCCGCCAGATCCATGTCGTGGCCAGTCGCGGGGCGAGGTAATGCGAGTCGGGGAGGGGCGGTGCGTATGATAATACTATTACTTATTCTGTGACCATACTGACCGAAGTGGCTTCAGACTGAAGTGTCACGTCGTGGACATGTTCGATACGATAGACCTGCCTCACATGATCGACAAGGACCAGAGGTAAGCTAAATGCCATGCTATTACATTTAATAAACAAGAATCGATCGCAAAAAATAAATACAAAATCAACCATGTCTCGTTACTAATACGGTTCAGTGTGGCTCTGAACTTGTAGTAGTTATTAGTGAGTTTGGTTGTTACCTCACCTGAGTTGTGTACGAAAATAACCAGGATTCGAATCCTTTTAAATCTCGGGGCAGAGGTGTACGGTTGGAGCCGGTTTAGGTTTATTTGACGTTCATAAGCGCATTGTAATATGCCTACTTGAATAAACTATTTTTTATCTTTATCTTTTTATTAAAGAATAATTTTACAAGCTTTTATTTAGTTTCACCTGTCCCATTGTCTTGTCTGTCTGTCTGTCTGTCTGTCTGTCTGTCGGTCGGTAATCAAATCTTGCAAGTTAAATTTGAACCACTTTCCGGTTTCCGATTGAGCCGAAATTTTGCATGCATGTATAAATCGGATGACAATGCAATATTATGGTACCATCGAGCTGATCTGATGATGTAGACAGGATGTGGCCATAGGAACTCTGTGATGAAACAAGGCAACCTAATTGTGTTTGGGGCTTTTTAAATTCTCTTGATGAGTATTAGAAGTTGTCTGTCGAAAGAAAAGTACAGTCAGCGATAAAAGCTTGTACCAAAAATGAAATTTTTGCTAAAAATTGATTAAGAAAGGTATGTTGCAGCTCTGTTGTTAGTAAAACACGGGTTACCCCTGATGGAGGACGCGATGAAGAGGCGCTGCGTGGCCCAGATAGCTGCGTTAAAGCCAGCCACTGTTAAAGTTAGAAAACTCGTGGTAGAAGTCATGCGGAAGGCTTACGAAGGTGAGTGCATATGCAACCATAACCTCTAGCCGCCCAGAGACTTATAAAAAGGTCTCCTGTTCCATTCTAATTTGAACTTTGTGTTGACAGAATAAAATTTCATTTTGCTTGGCAAGGTTTGACGTATTTGGAACACCTACTGACATGACATAAATTTATTAATTTCCGCTACCTGAAGGTTGTCTGGAAGAGATCGCTTTTTAGCGATAAGACCGCCTGTTGTTTAACCTCTTCTTCCTGTATTATTTGTATTGTTTTCTGTAATGAGGTGTGCAATAAAGAGTATTTGTATTGTATTGTATTGTATTGTATGGGCGGCTAGAGGACATAGTAATAAGTAAGGATAGAGTGGTAACTCCATACATCAGTTTGCTTACCAAAACGCGAGTTATTTCGTAGTCGACATCTAGCGTCAAGTAGCAGCATTATCAGTACTGCGACTTGACAATAGATGTCGCGACGAACGGAAAGTGTAATGCTCAACAATTTTCAGCGAATATTATAGCCGGAATAACCGGAACTCTATTTTCAACTCCTTCTATGTCTAGTATTAGTTGTAAATTGTTGAGCAATACACTTTTAGTCAGTCGCGATACTCGTGACAATTACGGACGTATACAGGGTGATTTCTGGGTCGTGATCCAGAACCACTTTTTCTGACTCTGTAAATGATCCACATTATCATATGGTAGTATTTGATTAAAAGATAATTACTTTAATTATTCTTATTTTTCAAGTCAAATTAATGTTCTACTAAGTAATTATGGTCACCCTATGACTTTTGACATACGCTGTATGGAAAGCGACAAGACGTCACATTGAGTAGGGTCACCAAATTGTATGCAAAAATATTTTTTCCTACTTGTTATCTGGAAAATAATCATCATTATTGGTGATAAACAATAATTAACAACATCATTAGGCTCATCTTTGGATTCTGTATGATGTCTGGCTTTCTTGCTCCACGACCCCAAAATCACCCTGTATACGTACCTCGGAGTAATTAACAATGGAGCCGCCATTAACAGGCGTTCCCCTCTGTCGAAAATAGGCGGCCAATGGTCAACCACATGTCAACCATATGTATGGACTGACGTTTATCTGACATGACGTACCTATACATTTGATGTGCCCCACCCCCGCAAAAAACGGCAGACTATTTTGTACCGAAAATTTTAGACATGGCGTCTCCGTTGGTTATATCCTCTAAGATACGTACGGAGTTAGCACTCTATGGATGAACTGAAAGCCCGCATATCGCGGAAATGTGTGCGTACCCCTTAACCAGCGACATGGGCGCTATCCAATGCGCTATGACGTATGTTTTATACGACCTCATGGACATATAATAGTTTTACATCAACTTGTTCATATATTTCAGAACTCTTCACCACGCCACCACAGCCACCAGCCAAGCGACAGAAGACAGACTCCACCCCAATCCTCACCGCGAGCCGAGATGACGTATACACCAACACTGTACTGACCTGCCTCGGAGTGTACGCTGTGGACGCGAGCGAGGCGGCGGAGGCTGCGAGAGACGCTTTAGAGGCACATTTAGATAGAGATCTTGGCGCCAGGTGAGCCTAAACGTTATAAAAACTAAAAACAAATATTAATCAATATTAATACTGATTACGCTTTAAATACTCTGAACGCCACGCCTCTCGTGCGTGATCCGAGATGAGGTATACACCAACAGTGTACTGACCTGCCTCGGAGTGTACTCCGTGGACGCGAGCGAGGCTGCGGAGGCTGCGAGAGACGCTTTAGAGGCACATTTAGATAGAGATCTTGGCGCCAGGTGAGCCTAAACGTTATAAAAACTAAAAACAATATAATATCAATATTAGTACGCCATACGCTTTAAAAACTCGAACGCCACGCCTCACTTGCGTGAGCCGAGATGACGTATACACCAACAGTGTCCTGACCTGCCTCGGAGTGTACTCCGTGGACGCGAGCGAGGCGGCGGAGGCTGCGAGAGACGCTTTAGAGGCACATTTAGATAAAGATCTCGGCGCCAGGTGAGCCTAAACGTTATAAAAACTAACTCTGAACGCCACGCCTCTAGAGCGTGATCAGATGACGTATACAGTATACACCAACAGTGTTCTGACTTGCCTCGGAGGCTGCGAGATACGCTTTAGAGGCACATTTAGATAGAGATCTTGGCGCCAGGTGAGCCTAAACGTTATAAAAACTAAAAACAATATAATATCAATATTAATACGCCATACGCTTTAAAAACTCGAACTCCACGCCTCACTTGCGTGAGCCGAGATGACGTATACACCAACAGTGTACTGACCTGCCTCGGAGTGTACGCTGTGGACGCGAGCGAGGCGGCGGAGGCTGCGAGAGACGCTTTAGAGGCACATTTGGATAAAGATCTCGGCGCCAGGTGAGCCTAAACGTTATAAAAACTAACTCTGAACGCCACGCCTCTAGAGCGTGATCAGATGACGTATACAGTATACACCAACAGTGTTCTGACTTGCCTCGGAGGCTGCGAGATACGCTTTAGAGGCACATTTGGATAAAGATCTTGGCGCCAGGTGAGCCTAAATGTTATAAAAACTAAAAACAATATAATATCAATATTAATACGCCATACGCTTTAAATACTCTGAACGCCACGCCTCACGTGCGTGAGCCGAGATGACGTATACACCAACAGTGTACTGACCTGCCTCGGAGTGTACTCCGTGGACGCGAGCGAGGTGGCGGAGGCTGCGAGAGACGCTTTAGAGGCACATTTGGATAAAGATCTTGGCGCCAGGTGAGCCTAAACGTTATAAAAACCGGGCAAGTGCGAGTCGGACTCGCGCACGAAGGGTTCCGCACCATAATGCAAAAAAAGGCAAAAAAAAACGGTCACCCATCCAAGTACTGACCCCGCCCGACGTTGCTTAACTTCGGTCAAAAATCACGTTTGTTGTATGGGGCCCCACTTAAATCTTTATTTTATTCTGTTTTTAGTATTTGTTGTTATAGCGGCAACAGAAATACATCATCTGTGAAAATTTCAACTGTCTAGCTATCACGGTTCGTGAGATACAGCCTGGTGACAGACGGACGGACGGACGGACAACAGAGTCTTAGTAATAGGGTCCCGTTTTACCCTTTGGGTACGGAACCCTAATAAAAACAATATAATATTAATCAATATAAACCCGCCGATATAATATTAATAATATATAATATTAATATAATATTAATATATATATAGGGACCTATAGGGGCCTATAGGGACTGTGCGCGATGGAGGGTCTGCCATCTTGTGGCCTGAATCGGAAACATGTATACTTGTACATTGCCAAAGCAAGTGCTATCTACCGTTCTCGTCTGTACGTTTCCTTGTGCATAGTTGATTTTGCCATATTGTGGGCTACATCGGAAGCATAAACGACACATTTACGTCTCGCCACAGAATAAATAATAGTACTAGGTACAGAAGACTCACTCTCTAACAAAACGCATCTGTCACGATCAGCACTGATATGGCCGCTAGGTGGCGACAGCGCCACGCGCGGCTTATGGCAAACCCCAAAATTGGGGTGGAACGGATGTACTTTTAGCTACCTGTAGCAAAGCGACGAAATCGCGGAGTGAGCCACGCCTGGCCTCGCGCCAAAAATCTGACGGCTCCTGTGCTGCCCCCTATAGTTCATGCTCGGGGCATAACGTGCGCGGCGTCATCGTGAAGCTTGGCGTAAAGCACGAAGGTTGATATTGGGATGTATAGTTAGTTTTTTTTAGCATTAGTAATAAGGTAAACAATCTTAATGTGTCTTTTAATTGAAAAACACATTTTAAAAATAAGTTTCGGCAATTATGAATGAAATACGATCATTTATATTTTTCTGCTTTCAAAAGTAATAGTTACGGATTTTTATAAAGGGTTTTTCAATTAAAAGACATGTCAAGATCGCTTACATTCTCGAACTATAGCGGCGCTCATCAATTGACTCTCGCGACATCTATTGTCAAGTAGCAGTACTGATAATTCCGGTACTTGACGCTAGATGTCGACAACGAAAATAATAGCTAATTTCTGTGGTCCATTGGTTAACTGGTAGAGAATGCCTCAAGGCATTAAGTCCGCCTTTTGTACTTTTTACTTGTTCTTGTGCAATAAAGTTTAAAATAAATAAATAACTCGCGTTTTGGTAAGAAAACTATGTATGTAATGAAGTGACCAACTATGCTTACTTATTTCTCTATGGCCACGTCTACTATTTTTTCAGATTTGCAGAATGCTTCCTATTGGCCGTATACTTACCCGCACACACGGACAAGCCGCCAGACGTGTGTGGGTGCGTGTCGGCGTTACTAGGAATGCTGTTCGGCGGGGTGCGGGGCGCGGAGGGGTTCAAGGAGATACGACTGAGAGAGGAGCCTCTACCAGTCAGGTGAGTCTGTCCCTTTCCAACTAAATGCGTTCATCATCATCACATCATCACCTCAGCCTATATACGTCCCACTGCTGAGCACAGGGCTCCTCTCATGCGCGAGAGGGCTTGGGCTATAGTCCCCACGCTAGCCCAATGCGGATTGGGGACTTTACATACACCTTTGAATTTCTTCGCAGATGTATGCAGGTTTCCTCACGATGTTTTCCTTCACCGAAAAGCTAGTGGTAAATATCAAATGATATTGCGTACATAAGTTCCGAAAAACTCATTGGTACGAGCCAGGATTTGAACCCGCGACCTCCGGATTGAAAGTCAGACGTCATATCCACTCGGCCACCACTGCTTCACTAAGGGCAAGTTGCACCAACCACATTTGACAGACTGATCAACGTCAGCCGGCGCTCCCCAGCGCTTTACTATGAAACTTTCCATACATAGAAATTTAGCGAACTCTTTAACGATACGAACAGTTTGGTGCAACCGACCCTAAATGCGTTACCATAGTCTAATAAAATATGGTCTTCTCTTCCCAGAGTGACACAAGCCTACGTCACAATAACATTGCCATTTTATATAGCTCCCATATTATCATATAGCGCTGTCGCATGATGACGTAGGCTTGTGTCAGTCACGTGGTCGGAAGAGAGTACCAGGCGGAGTATATTATTATACCACGATGCGTTACCATGTTGGTGTGATGAATTCTTTGAAACCCACGCAACGTTCAAAATTCCACTTTTCGAATCATTCGCTACGATCGTGGTTCAGTTTTGGAATCTTTAGCTTGCTCTTGTATCAATATTAGCACGAGCTGTTAAACAACAACTTTGTTTTTGTTATAGCCTGTATTGTGTCCCACTGCTAGGCAACCTTTATAACTATATTAGGCGTATCCAGATTAGTACATTTTTCGCCAATCTGATTAAATTACCCGATCGGATTAGGACGTGCGGACGCAAACGCCAATTTGGCTCGCCGAATTCTACCGCCGATAATGACCCGGACCGGGTCATTATGACCGATATTACCGATAAAATGAGGTGCGGACGCAAGAATACCAATTTAAGACGCCAGTATTTTCGTTCATTTTTAGGGTTCCGTACCTCAAAAGGAAAAAACGGAACCCTTATAGGATCACTCGTGCGTCTGTCTGTCTGTCTGTCCGTCTGTCACAGCCGATTTTCTCCGGAACTACTGGACCAATCATTTTGAAATTTAGTACACGTATGTAAGTTTGTGACCCGAATACGGACATGTAACGTAAACAAATGAATTTTAAACATGGGGGCCACTTTTGGGGGGTAAATGAAAAAACTAAAAAAATAAAAATTTTCAAACTATATCATGTTACATATCAAATGAAAGAGCTTATTGTAAGGATCTCAAATATACATTTTTTATAATTTTCGAATAAACAGTTTAGAAGTTATTCAAGAAAATAGGCAAAAAATGACCATTCCCCCCTTTATCTCCGAAACTACTAGGTCTAAAATTTTGAAAAAAATACATAAAATAGGTCTATACCTATAGATAACAGGAAAACCTATTAGAAATGTACAGTCAAGCGTGAATCGGACTTAATTACAGTTTTTGATCCGGCCCCTACGGATTTAAAAAATACATTGTTAAAAATTGTGTAATATACGGAACCCTTGGAACGCGAGTCCGACTCGGGCTTGGCCGGTTTTTTCAATTTAGAGGGCTCTAATATCGCCATAAATCTAAAATTGGTGATTAAATTGGAGGTAGAGATTTCTTCAATTTCATTTCTGACCAAATCGGTCGATTTGATCATCCCGTTTGGATACCGCTTATGTGTGCAGGGAAGAACCAGGTTCGAGATTGCTGACGCTCAGCAAAACGTTCCAAGGCACGTTCGGGAGCTACAGCGCAACGAGGGGACGGACAAACACACGCGGCACTCCCAGTACTGTTAGATCAGGTACAAGCACAGTAAAAAAATTGTTGGTTTAGTATACAGCTCACAAATAAACCTACTATAGAGAAATAATAAGTAACATATAGTGCTCACTCCATACATCAGTTTTACAAATACAAATCGTTTATTGACCAAATAATTTTACAATTGACATCACAGATTGAACTTAGCAGAAAATTAAATTTTACAATTAAACTAATATTCATCGGCCCCAAACTAGGCACAGCCTGTATCTCGGGAACCGGGAAAATAGATTATGATACCAAAATGCCTATTATTGTCGTAGACGACATCTATCGACAATATGATATTTAAAACTTTCGCGTTTTGGACACATTCTAACTCACATTTATAGATCGGTCGGGTCTATCGCGAATTTATTTTATTAACGTCGGTAAATGCGCGTTAGACCCGTCTATAAATGTGAGTTAATACCTAGCGAGAAGTAGCGGATCTATCAGTACTGCTACTTGGCAATAGATGTCGGAACGAACAAAAAGTCTAATTAATGCTCAACAATTTTCAGCTAATATTATAACCGGATCAACCGGAACTCTATTTTCTTCTTCTATATTCTATATTTTGCTTATAATATTAGTTGTAAATTGTTGAGCAATACACTTTTCGTTAGTCGCGACACTCGTGACATCTAGTGTCAAGTAGCGGTACTGATAAATTCGCTATTTGACGATAGATGTCGACTACGAAAATAATAACTACAATAAGCGTTTTGGTGAGGCAACTGATGTATAGAGTGAGTACTCTATACTTGCTTATTTCTCTATGCCACAAGTACAGTACAGTCATCAGCAATAGTATCTTACACAACTAGGGCCGCAAAAATATGTGACACGTTCTTATTTGGATCGCAATAAGAGCGCGTCATATATTTTTGCGGCCCTAGTTGTGTAAGATATTATTGCTGATGACTGTACCTGTGTAAAATTTATAGCCAAAGTACTTATATTATATATAGGTATGTTTATAGTTTATGCGTATTTATAGATATGTAGTACTGGTTTTTCTCTTTACTCATTGCTCTCGTCTTTGCCCCTTGTTATTTGTCCATATTAAATTGTCTTTCACCGGTTAGTGTTTGATCCTTTCGCATTTTCTCAAAGGTTAGCTGGAAGAGATCCCTTTTAGGGATAAGTTCGCCTTTGTACATAATATTTTTATTTCTGTTTTGTTTTACCTGTTTAATTAAACCTGTTTATGGGCAATAAAGTGACATACATACATATATTACATTTTGTTTTCAGACGCTAACAATTCGGCGATTGACGTTCAAATACCGGTCGATAGTATACTGCAAACGCTGCTCGATTTCGCTAAGGTATCACACACGTTCTTTGTTATTCTGACCATAGAGAAATAAGTAAGGATAGAGTGCTAACACCATACATCAGTTTTCTTACCAAAACGTGGGTTATTTCGTAGTCGACATAGCGACTAGCGTCGAGTAATGGATTTATCAGTACCGCTACTTGACACCAGATGTCACGAGTGTCGCGACTGAGGAAAAATGTACTGCTAAAACCATTTACAACTAATATAACGAGCGGAAGGAGTTGAAAGTAGAGTTCCGGTTAATCCGGTTATAACATTAGCTGAAAATTGTTGAGCATTAGATCTAATTTTAGATTAATTTTTGTAAGTCTACTAACAAATCTTTATGAGTCCATAGTTGCTCGAAATAAATGTTTTTCATTTCATTACACTTTTCGTTCGTCGCGACATCTATTGTCGAGTAGCAGTACTGATAAATCTGCTAATTGACGCTAGATGTCGACTACGAAAACAATAAACGTATTGGTAAGAACACTGATGTATGGAGTGAGCACTTATTTCTCTATGGTTGCTCGATATTTAATGATTTTTTGAAGTGAAAACTTCTTTAGCGGCGCTGTGCACTTTTTGTGATGGGGAAAAAATGTTAAACTCGCGAGAGCGTAAGACGTAAGACGCTTCGTAAGACGGACACGTGACCTAATTGAAAAACTGTTACAATGTGAGTTTTCACTTCTGCCGGCACTCTCGGAGTGCAACCCTTTTTTTATCTGTTTTTCATGTTTTTCAGACATCGACCGATGCAGCTCGCTGCCTACTCGCAGAAGTACTGCGCTCCGTTCTCTCAAACACCAAATTCGATGTGGCGTCTACACTGGTCCCACTGTTGGGCACATTGCTGGGCCGAGAGCCCACAGACCTCACGCCGGTGTATATAGACGTGTGTAGAGTGTTAGAAGGGAGAGTGGGGTGAGTAGCCCACAGCTGGGCATGTTGGGCTAGTTGGCCTCAAAAATGTTAGCTTTGTTTTATCAAACACCAAATTCGATGTGGCGTCTACACTGGTCCCACTGTTGGGCACATTGCTGGGCCGAGAGCCCACAGACCTCACGCCGGTGTATATAGACGTGTGTAGAGTGTTAGAAGGGAGAGTGGGGTGAGTAGCCCACAGCTGGGCATGTTGGGCTAGTTGGCCTCAAAAATGTTAGCTTTGTTTTATCAAACACCAAATTCGATGTGGCGTCTACACTAGTCCCACTGTTGGGCACATAGCTGGGCCGAGAGCCCACAGACCTCACGCCGGTGTATATAGACGTGTGCAGAGTGTTAGAAGGGAGAGTGGGGTGAGTAGCCCACAGCTGGGCATGTTGGGCTAGTTGGCCTCAAAAATGTTAGCTTTGTTTTATCAAACACCAAATTCGATGTGGCGTCTACACTAGTCCCACTGTTGGGCACATAGCTGGGCCGAGAGCCCACAGACCTCACGCCGGTGTATATAGACGTGTGCAGAGTGTTAGAAGGGAGAGTGGGGTGAGTAGCCCACAGCTGGGCATGTTGGGCTAGTTGGCCTCAAAAATGTTAGCTTTGTTTTATCAAACACCAAATTCGATGTGGCGTCTACACTAGTCCCACTGTTGGGCACATTGCTGGGCCGAGAGCCCACGGACCTCACGCCGGTGTATATAGACGTGTGTAGAGTGTTAGAAGGGAGAGTGGGGTGAGTAGCCCACAGCTGGGCATGTTGGGCTAGTTGCCTACAGAATTATTAGTATACAGGTTGGAACATTTTTAGAGACTGAGCTGAAAGGATAGTGTTATTTAAGTGTTATTATAATCTAAAATCATTCATCGAACAAAATCATTAAAATGAAATATTGTTATATCAGTGACAACCCTACAAAGTTACTATATTTGTTAGTGCATACGAACTTAATATACATACTTAAAAAAACATAATTAAATAACTTAAACTAAATCTAAAAATAAACAAAACTAAACTTAAAATAAATGATTACAAAATATCCACCTGCGGCATGGTGCCGTTAGATGCTGGTAGCATTTCCTCGCTGTATCGCAATACTTATTCTTTGTGCGAGGAAGCTGCCAGATCTACGGTCACCAGTGGCGTCAGCTATCCTTTTTGATAGCGCCTTAAAAAGGGTAGACGCGTTCGGACCCCACGGGCCAAGGGTCTCGACACCAAAAGGTACGAAATCGTATTCGGGGCCGAGACCCCTATATTTGGACTTCTTTAATTTTTCGGATGATGGTAGCATGACGTAGGAGGAAACGGAGTCATTAGAAGCATGATTTTGAATGATTTTAGGGGGGGGGGGGTCAAAAATCAAACAAAGTTACTTACATTTCTAAATTGACACACATGCCATGTCATTTAATAGGATCTACTGGCTAGGGTTGAAACATACAGATTTTTGGTCGAATGTTTAACAAACTGTATCTCAAAACCGGTTAGAAATATTAACGTGATAAATAAAGTACGTAGCCTAAACGATTCCCCGTTTGCGTAAAAGTCGTTCGTTCTGTTCCACCCGATATACACGGTGTAACATGAGGAAACCGAATAATTTTAACAGCGTATTCCTGCTCATATTTAGAGACAAAAATGTCATATAAACTTTTTTGAAATTCGCCTAGTTTCAGAGATAATATTAACCTCTAGCGGCCCACCATACAAGGAAAATTGGCAATCGAATTTGAATCAACCGAATTAGAAAATAGAGTTGAATTTGTTTTGTTTTAAAATCGAATGAAACAAAATAAACGAAACTCTATTCCATTTCATTAAGATTTAATTTTCATTGGAGGTAATTTGTACTAGTATTAGGACATTGAACCCCAAGAGGTTAATTAAAAGAAAAATAAGTTTTTATTGTTACATACTGTAAAAGGCATTTTTGACGGTGATGTTGCTGCTTATGGGACGTAGTCTAAATGTTAAAATCAATTTTAAGTGACAAATTTACCAATAACATTATTTTTTTATGTTTTTTTTTGGCGAAATTTACCTAAACTCATATTACATTTTTTCCTTTTTTTGGCCTCAGAAATGTGTGGTTAAAATTATTCGGTTTCCTCATGTTACACCGTATATATCGTCAGGTGACAAGCAAAACTCACTAATTACCACCACAAGTTAAAAGCCGTAGTGAAACATACTAATACCTAAAAAAGGTTGATTTTTGTTTAATATTTTTTTGTAATCAGTGAGTTTTGCTTGTCACCTGACGATATTTCGTCGGGTGACAAGCAAAAGTAACTAACTAACACCATTGAAATTATCGGACGATAAACCGTATTACAAGTGTAATAAAGTACATTATTACTTTAATTTTTTGATAGTACTTAGTGACTTTTGCTTTTCACCCGACGATTTATTAGTACGTATTCTTTTCATAAATTGGCGACTGAACTAGATTTTTTATCATGGTTCAAGTAATATTTTTATTTCAGTCTTCTCGCCCCTGTGGAGAGGCTCCGGACGCTTACATCTGGCACAGAAGGAGCTGCCTTGTCGAGACTTTTATACGAAGACGTCGCTATGAGGTGTTTGGGAGACGCCATGTTCCAACTAGGGTTAGTTAATAATAATAATACATGTAAATGGGTTCTAGCTGGTGTATTACATAAGTACATAACATCAAACTTGTCTTAAAGGGCCTCTGTGCTGTTGGCTTCGGCCACGCATGCCTCCCAAAGGTTCGGGGCCCCATGGTCCCGAGATATGGAAAGACATACAAAAAAAAATATTTATTTCAATAACAACAACTAAGGCCCACTTGCACCGTCCCACTAACCCGGAGTTAAGCGGTTAAACCGTTAACCTAGTGTCAAAATGTACTGGTAACCAACTCCAGGTTTAACCGGTTAACCCCAGGTTAGAGGAATGGCGCAAGTGGGTCTAAAAGTTACATTTAAGGTAGGGAGGTAAATAACCAGTCAAATTATATATTTTGCTTCAAATAATATTATTTACAGTGTAAATACAATGGGGTTGGCTGGTCGAAGTTTTTAGCAGATGGCGCCATCATAGCCTGCCCTGTCAATCCCTAGAATTGTGTCATGTTTATGTTTTTTAGGGTTCCGTACCCAAAGGGTAAAACGGGACCCTATTACTAAGACTTCGCTGTCCGTCCGTCCGTCTGTCACCAGGCTGTATCTCACGAACCGTGATAGCTAGACAGTTGAAATTTTCACAGATGATGTATTTCTGTTGCCGCTATAACAACAAATACTAAAACCAGAATATAATAAATATTTAAGTGGAGCTCCCATACAACAAACGTCTTATTTTGCCGTTTTTTGCGTAATGGTACGGAACCCTTCGTGCGCGAGTCCGACTCGCACTTGCCCGGTTTTTTTAATACCCCGGATGCCAGCCCTTTAAGCCAAATCTCATAGAAAACAAGCTATGATGGCGCCATCTATGCAAACCTTTGACAGTTGCCAACCCCATTATTACATACATACATACATCACTGGCTCAGTGACCCAAAGAGGATCTTGGCCTCTGACACAAGAGAGCGCCATTCTGCCCTATTCTGCGCCACTTCACGCCAGTTGGGTATTCCGAGGGCGGATAGGTCTTTTTGGGCTTCGTCACTCCAGCGGTATCTGGGACGCCCAGACGGACGTTTTCCGCCCGGGTGCCCCACATACGCTCTTCTCACAGCACGATCCTCCCCCATCCTCTCCAGGTGACCAAGCCAGCGGAGTCGTGTTGCTTTGATCTCGCCACTTATATTAGGCATCGAAACCAGCTCCTCTAGCTCCCTATTTTTTACCCCATTATTACTTATATTATATTTACAGACAGCCAGAGGACATCCAAGATGAGGTTATGAATGAGGCTTCAACGTTTTCCATTGAAGGTACACGTTTTACATTCCTCATGATCTAAAAGTGGCTCATTATACTGGAAACAGTTACGTAACGCTGCCATACATGACCCAAAAAAATTTTATTAAGCTATGAGCTTCATCACGTCTGATATTTGAGTAATTCTAAGCATTTCTAGCCTGGGGTGGGGGGGAGGGTGGGGTACAAAGACGGCCGCCACCCGTCATCTTTAAAAAAAATCTATTCTGATCCTGGTGGGTACTAGGGCGAGTTTGGTATCATTTTCGTATAAACGAAAAACGTAGAATTCATTGCTGATATTTGTTTTTTTCAGTTACATAGTAATTTTACAAGAAAAACGTAAAAAGGTGAAAATTTGGTTGGAGATTTTTGCTACGCGGAGCCGAAACTACAAAAGATAGAAAGTTGAAATTTGCACACTAGATTACATTTATAAAGTGTACAAGAGATAAGAAGCGATTTTGAGAAATCAACCCCTAAGGGGGTTAAAAAGGGGATGAAAGTTTGTATGGGGTTCAAGTTTTATTTTAAGCTAGGAATTTGAAACTTTGTAAAACGATATATTATTAAAATACAAGAAAACTAATTTCAGCGTTTTTGAAAATTCATCCCCTAAGGTGGTGAAAAAGGGGTTGAAAGTGTGTATAGATATCAAAAAATTTTTCGAACGCGGGATTTGAATCTTTGTATTTGGGGATATTATTAAAAGACAGGAAAAGTAATTTCAGCGTTTTGTAAAATTCATCCCCTAACAGGGTTAAAAAGGGGTTGAAAGTTTGAATCCATTACAAATCCGAGTAGACACACATTTCTTATTGCCTCCCAGGCTTGAAATGCTTAGAATTACTCAAGGAACATATGTGATGAAGCTCATAGCTTAATAAAAAAAATTTGGGTCAACTTTATAACTGCTTCCGCTATTAGATATTTACTAGTCGCTTTTCGGTGAAGTAAAACATCGCGAGGAAACAGGACTAATCCCAATAATGCCTAGTTTCCCCTGTGGGTTGGAAGGTCAGATGGTAGTCGCTTTCGTAAAAACTAGTGCCTAGGTCAAATCATAGGATTCGTTGTCAAGCGGATCCCAGAGGCTCACATGAGCCGCGGCAAAATGCCGGGACAACGCGACGAAGAAGATGATCTGAAAGTGGCTTATTATTTATCTATGTTTCAACTATATCCTCGTGCCGCCCAATGTACATTAGGATGTGCACTCAGTTTCGATGGAATGTCAACCTTATTGAAAACAGTGTAGGTAGCATTTCATTTGACTTTCAGACCTGAAAAAGGCTTTTGGAAAGCTGTCGAATTGGGATGATCTTACCCTGCAGCAACGCAGAGCGGTCAGGGGCACCCTTCCCCCCCTCTGGACCGACAGGAGGGATTTCAACACCTTACTGGACTCCTATGAAGGTAAACCTACTCAAATTGAAATTAATATCTTGGCAGACATAACATGGAAAACATATACAAGAGTTCGAATAATATCCATCATTATTATATTTATAGTATGTAAATATTGTATAAATATGTAGTAGTTTATATATTTTATTTATTTATGTAGTTTATATGTATAGTTTGCTTTTTTTTATTCACTGAATTAGTATATTTCTCTCTCTGCACCAATTGTAGATGTCTGTTGGGCCCTATGGTTGACTGGTAGAGAATGCCATTTGGCATTAAGTCCGCCATTTGTACATTTTTGTATATACTTTGTGCAATAAAGTTTAATTAAATAATAAATAAATACAGTGTGGAAAGATAAGTCGGGCCCTGGAGGTTAGCTGGCTCGTTTTACTTCATCATCATCATCATCATCTCAGCCTATATACGTCCCACTGCTGAGCACAGGCCTCCTCTAGAGCGCGAGAGGGCTTGGGCTATAGTCCTCACGCTAGCCCAATGCGGATTGGGGACTTCACATACACCTTTGAATTTCTTCGCAAATGTATGCAGTTTTCCTCACGATGTTTTCCTTCACCGAAAAGCGACTGGTAAATATCAAATGATATTTCGTACATAAGTTCCGAAAAACTCATTGGTACGAGCCGGGGTTTGAACCCGCGACCTCCGGATTGCAAGTCGCACGCTCTTACCGCTAGGCCACCAGCGCTCTCGTTTTACTTAAAGGAGACATTCCTTTATTTTTACAGTTGACTGTACTCTTTTGTTTGTAAAAACGTTCCAGTGCCAGAAACCGCGGGGAGCTGGTTCGACAAGATGGCCGCCGCGCTTAAACAACAATCTGTCAACTGCTGGCGCTGGCTGAGAAGAGCCGATCAGTGGCCGCGGAGGCACTTCGAGATATCTGCCGTGAGTACTGTAAAGGGAACGGCCTACGGAGGACCCTGCGGGCATGGATAAAACACAAGATCACTTCTTCTTGTATATGTCGCAGTCAAAAGTGTGAACTGGTCAAAAGAACTTTTAACCGACAAAAACAGGCAAAACTGCTTTTGACTGAGCATGTTGGTCAAAAGTAGATTTACCTGAAAATCATTGGTTAATAGTAATTGTGACTGTTACTATCAGTCAAAAGTACTCGCAGAGATAGGTAGGTTAGGGGTTTTTTTTTTTGCTACGCCCAAAAAACGAAACTGTTCCCAGAGATAGGTAGGTTAGGGTTATTTTTTTTTGCTACGCCCTAAAAACGAAACTGCTGCCAGAAATAGGTAGGTATGATTTTCAGATAAAACTACTTTTGACCAACATGCTCAGTCAAAAGCAGTTTTGCCTGTTTTTGTCGGTTAAAAGTTCTTTTGACCAGTTCACACTTTTGACTGCAACATAAATATTTTCTCAGCTAGTTTTACAATTAAATATCTATACTTGATGGCTGCCTCTAATGTAATGCCAATTCCGCACCGCGTTCTATTTGACAGCGGGCTGATATTCTAAATTTAAATATCGTGACTAACCAGTCACAGATTAAAAAAGGTTGCAAACCTTTACAGTACTTTATTTATTTATTTATTTAAACTTTATTGCACAAAGTATATACAAAAATGTACAAATGGCGGACTTAATGCCAAATGGCATTCTCTACCAGTCAACCATAGGGCCAAACAGACATCTACAATTGGTGCAGAGAGAGAAATATACTTATTCAGTGAACCACCACCACTTACTTTACCAGCGGAGGTACCTAAAAGTACATCCGTTCCACCCCAATTTTGGGGCAAGCCATAAGCCGCGCGTGGCGCTGTCGCCACCTAGCGGCCATATCTGTCCTGATCGTAACAGACGGGTTTTGTTAGAGAGTGAGTTTTCTGTACGTAGTACTATTATTTATTCTGTGACATTACTCTTAATGCGCTGGTGGCCTAGCGGTAAGAGCGTGCGACTTTCAATTCGGAGGCTGCGGGTTCGAACCTCGGCTCGTACCAATGAGTTTTTCGGAACTTATGTACGAAATATCATTGGATATTTACCAGTCGCTTTTCGGTGATGGAAAACATCGTGAGGAAACCGGACTAATCCCAATAAGGCCTACTTTCCCCTCTGGGTTGGAAGGTCAGATGGCAGTCGCTTTCGCAAAAACTAGTGCCTACGCCAGTTCTCGGGATTAGTTGCCAAGCGGACCCCAGGCTCCCATGAGGAGGATGAGTACATTACTCTTAATATCTAGGAGACGGAGCTTTGCTCGAATAACATAAAAACTCAATAATGCGTGTTTTCCCAGAGATAAGATCTAGCCAGATCGTTGTTTTCGCTCCCGAAAACCTCCATATAGCCAATTACATCGAAATCATAGTCTAATAAAACAGTTTTCTCTTCCCAAAGTGACACAAGCCTACGTCACAATAACATGGCCGCTATATATAGCGCTATCGCATATTATCATATAGCGCTGTCGCATGATGACGTAGGCTTGTGTCAGTCACGTGACCACGAAGAGACGGGAAGAGAGTACCAGGCGGAGTATATTATTATACCATGATCGAAATCGTTATCGGTTTTTAGGGTTCCGTACCCAAAGGGTAAAACGGGACCGTATTACTAAGACTTCGCTGTCCGTCCGTCCGTCCGTCTGTCACCAGGCTGTATCTCACGAACCGTGATAGCTAGACAGTTGAAATTTTCACAGATTATGTATTTCTGTTGCCGCTATAACAACAAATACTAAAAACAGAATAAAATAAAGATTTAAATGGGGCTCCCATACAACAAACGTGATTTTTGACCAAAGTTAAGCAACGTCGGGAGGGGTCAGTACTTGGATGGGTGACCGTTTTCTTTTTGCTTTTTTTTGTTTTTTTTTTTGCATTATGGTACGGAACCCTTCGTGCGCGAGTCCGACTCGCACTTGTCCGGTTTTTGTATATGGAAGAAATTGTTTTGTTGTAACAGATAGCAGAGGCGTTGTCATGGCAACACGATCCTGCCGAAACTATGCCCTCACAGCTCTTTAAGACCTCCGACTGCCTCGCAGAAAGTGCCGCCAGACTTATGATCAGGTAAACTAATTCACACACAATTCAATTTGTTCCTGAGTGATGGCTTTTTCTATGAATATAAGTATTTATATATTATATATATCGTCGTCTAGTGCCCACAACACAAGCCTTATTGAGCTTATAGTGGGATAGATCGATTCTGTGTAAAATTGTCGGATTATATTTATTTATTTACACAGTCCATAATAGCGAATGAAACTACATTAGTATTTTACAGTACATATGGTACATATGGAAACAGCACTTTCCGTGCGTATGTCAAAAGTACAAAGAGCCATATGTATAGTCAGCCAAGAAAGAGGTAACCACTTTCTTGGCTGACCGTACTGTAAAAAGTTGTACGATACACGTGCGAATAGGTTATTCGCCTCCCGTTTCGAATTTCCTCTTTTCCGCACTTGTATCGTAAATAACTATTATACAATCGTGATATAATGGAAAGCTTTTCAGTCGAGTACTCAACAAGCTTCGTGGCCTTAGTAGGTACGAGATTGAAATACTTGATTATATCACTATTGTATACAAAACTTAATCTACGAGTCAACAAAAATAATAGATTTTTTTTCTTCTTTGTGTCTTAATAAATGGGGGTTTTAATCAAGAACGAAAATTTGTTTTTTTTTTGTCTTACGACGCACGGTTTAGGTGATATATCTCTGTGATCTCTATTATACATATGTATTTATACACCTAAAACTATTTGGGCCGAAGGTTAATAATAATACCGCGACTTTCCTTACAGATCGTCATATTACAACTCGCTCCAACTTAGCGAAAGAGATGACAAGACAAGCAAGCTGTCCCGCTCGCACGAGTTGAGATGGTGCATGCGAGCGAACGAGATGGGCATACCGAACATAGCGCTGCAATGCGTTGAGAGGAACGTAGAGTGAGTAAAGAGATATTTTATAAACAATAAAAGTGATAAAAACCGGACATATGCGAGTCGGACTCACCCACCGAGGGTTCCTACTTTTTAGTATTTGATGTTATAGCGGCAACAGAAATACATCATCTGTGAAAATTTCAACTGTCTAGCTAGCGAGCGTACAAGCGTAGCGAGTGAATCTAATTTAGAATCTTGAGCGTAGTAAGGGGCTCACAAGCGCGTGAGATGCAAATAACTTTGATCTCGTGTTATACAGTCAGCAGCAGAAGTTGCTAAGCGGGCGAGGTGTTCAAAATTACCTCGACACGCTCTTATTCTATTAACAATAAAGTCGCGTCAAGATCATTTTGAACACCTCGCCCGCTTAGCAACTTCTACTGCTGACTGTACATACAACTTTTCACCTCAGAAGTGAGAGCGTATGTGAAAAAAAGATGCGGCCGTTTATGCCGCAAAAAACGTATATGTGACGTTATCTATGAAAAGGGACCTTATTGTCGATGGCGCTTACGCCATTATTAACGATGCTCTCATATAAATACAATGCCGCGCGACGCTGTGCGGGGTAAGCACCATCGACAATAAGGTCCCTTTTCATAGATAATGCCCCATATTTCGACACTCTCAAGGGAATCAAAATGTATAGGGTACATCCCCTTGACCTTGAACTATGAACTCTGGCAAGTAATATCGTCTTACACTACAAATACAAAATAATATCTCATACTATAAATTAGTGAAAAAATAATACGTTAGCACGGAACCCTCGGTAAGCGAGTCCGACTCGCGCTTGTCCGATTATTAAATTGTATTTGGTTTGAAATCGTAACTACATATTGCAGAGAGCTGAGCGGGGTCGAGACGCTGGCTTGGTTGAGACAGAAGCTACTAGCGCTCCGGCAAACGGCGCTGGAGCGGGCAAACTCGGAACTTCTGCGGGACGCACTGATGAAAGCGGGTCAGTATCTTAACTACATATTGCAGAGAGCTGAGCGGGGTCGAGACGCTGGCTTGGTTGAGACAGAAGCTACTAGCGCTCCGGCAAACGGCGCTGGAGCGGGCAAACTCGGAACTTCTGCGGGACGCACTGATGAAAGCGGGTCAGTATCTTAACTACATATTTCAGAGAGCTGAGCGGGGTCGAGACGCTGGCTTGGTTGAGACAGAAGCTACTAGCGCTCCGGCAAACGGCGCTGGAGCGGGCAAACTCGGAACTTCTGCGGGACGCACTGATGAAAGCGGGTCAGTATCTTAACTACATATTGCAGAGAGCTGAGCGGGGTCGAGACGCTGGCTTGGTTGAGACGGAAGCTACTAGCGCTCCGGCAAACGGCGCTGGAGCGGGCAAACTCGGAACTTCTGCGGGACGCACTGATGAAAGCGGGTCAGTATCTTAACTATATATTGCAGAGAGCTGAGCGGGGTCGAGACGCTGGCTTGGTTGAGACAGAAGCTACTAGCGCTCCGGCAAACGGCGCTGGAGCGGGCAAACTCGGAACTTCTGCGGGACGCACTGATGAAAGCGGGTCAGTATCTTAACTACATATTTCAGAGAGCTGAGCGGGGTCGAGACGCTGGCTTGGTTGAGAGAGAAGCTACTAGCGCTCCGGCAAACGGCGCTGGAGCGGGAAAACTCGGAACTTCTGCGGGACGCACTGATGAAAGCGGGTCAGTACTTATTATTGGCTACTTTAATATGTTTTAATTCCTCTCTAACGAAAACACTCTATAACTTCAATAAGTTTTTGGCAAAAATTTCATTTTTGGTACAAGCTTTTATCGCTGACTGTACTTTTCTTTCCACAGGCAACTAATACTCATCAACGCTACATATTTAAGCTCACTGACCAGCAATTTCGGAACTAAAGTTTTTCAATAGAAAGGAGGATGGGTCAATTATACATAGTGCTGCAGACATTTTGGACTAGTCATTGAGTTTTCACTTCTGTCGGCACTCCCGGAGTGCAACCCGTTGTTTTTTTTATTTTTAACAAGCAGAAACGTCTGCGAGCGACGCTATTAAGCTTAGAATAAATTTAAAAGTGGAAAAATTACTGTCTTGGGTGAGACTTGAACTCACGGCCTCTGGATCGATATCCAGCGCTCTGCCATCTGAGCCACCAAGACCTCATCCATAGCCAGCAAATCTTTCCACCATATGGGTCAAGGGGACCCTAGCGACATCTACCGTAACAGTGTTACACTTTTTAAACGGTTTTTTTATCTTTCAGAAAAGTACACTCCACAATTCCCGAGCGATCCCTCGGTGTGTATAGAAATGTACCATCTGACTCTGCTCCTACGAAGCGATTTAAATTGTAAGTCCACTTTCAAAATGAGTGGGGGGTCCTATTTAACGTCTATGTGTCTATGTAAAATTTGTAATTTAACTGGTTGGTTGACGTAAATAAATGTATTTCCTTTCTTTCTTTCAAAATAATAAAAGCCAACATGTTGATAGGTTGTTAGTTAACAAGGGTTAATCCGGTTTCCTCACGATGTTTTCCTTCACCGAAAACCGACTGGTAAATATCAAATGATATTTCGTACAAAGTTCCGAAAAACTCCATATTTCGTACATAAGTTCCTAAAAACTCCATATTTCATACATAAGTTCCGATAAACGCCATATGTCGTACATAAGTTCCTAAAAACTCTATATTTCGTACATAAGTTCCGATAAACTCCATATTTCGTACATAAGTTCCGAAAATTCCCATATTTCGTACATAAGTTCCGACTCCATTGGTAATTATATTTCAGCGCTTCAGCACCACGATTTGCAGTCAATACTGGTGGAAGTCGACCGGTCGTCCACACAGGTTGACTGGAGTACTTGCTCCAAAGAGGCCGTAAGCTCGGTTTTCAAAATAGCCGTGGGTCACTATGATAAAGCACTGGAAACTGGTGAGTGATAATGAGAAAAGTAAGATGAATGGGGGGGGGGGAGTAATATAATCAGACATAAGAAGAAGAAGAAGTATTGTGTGTTACGGGCGGTAAACAAGTACTTACGAGCGAGATGAATTGAAGTCCGAAGCTGAAGGCGAGGGCTTTATTAACACGAGTTCGTAATTCCAGTACCGCTCGTGGTACACACGATGTTTTTCATCACACTTGTGAGGAAAAAGGAAAGGCTGTAATGCACGTCCGATATAAGGCAGAAGTTAAAATTTTTCGTCGTTTTTTCCTCACGAGGTGAAATCATGGATAATAAATATACCGCATCGCCTAGCAAGTGTGATCAAAAAATACATTACCTTCGTTAACCTCTAGCCGCCCATACGTCAAACCTTGCTAAGCAAAACGAAATTTTATTTTGTCAACACTAAGTTCAAATTTGAATGGAACAGGAGACCTTTTTATAGGCATCTGGGCGGCTAGAGGTTAGGTGGACATTTAGGACTTTTTACGGACCTCATTACACAATTCATTTCATAGAAAAAAATATAACTTATAAATGTTTATTCTAACCAGGTACAACCGACACAGAAGATGCCCTATCAAACATGTCTGCAGTGGTCTCTCGCGCGGCCGCTCTCAACACGCCCAGGACCGACTTGTTGCTAGCTGTTCTGCTGAACAGGCTGGACGGGCTCCAAGGACAACTAGACATTGAGACAGCACGGGATTTGTTAGAAAAGGTAACTTTCTGTTGTTAAGTACTGGATATACGCACGGGAGGAGACGCGCGGGCGGCGGGCAGCACGCGACGTCATCGCGGCAAGCCGCGAGCGACCCGCGGCCCACCACTTCGCTTTACCTACTTCACCGGCAACGGACGAATACCGAATTTAGTTTTATAATTGTTTGGCCGGGCTTTTTCATGTAATGAAGGCGGAATAAACCAGCCTATTTTGATACAGTCCGCGATTTTATTTCTACGTCCCATTAGGACCCTAACATTGGTCCTTTAGGATTCTCACCGTCTTAATTCGCGAAGATAACGGTCAACCGATTTCAAAATCTCCGGGCGCTTCAGACGTGGTCTTCAGTTGTAGAAGATACCTGGTGAAGACTCTTCGTATTCATCGTCTCAACGGGTACTCCGCCTAGCAACCGCGCACGCCAGAGAAAAAGAAGCTATTCGGAAATTTGCATTGCAACGGACTTTGGACCCATCGAAAGTGCGAGTCATCTTGAGAACAAAGGAAGTCAACATATTTTATCAACACCTGTCAACGTGGAGGCTACACTACGCCGTGACAAACCCAGCTTACCGCAGAGTGATTCTGTTACGAGGTGGCAGGAACTTCCGTTGTCCAGAAGCAGCCGGGCCGTATGCACGTTGCCCGCGCCGTCGCGCACCTTCACGATCGCTGTGGACATTAAAGCATGCGGCGCAGTAGTACATTGCGGTACATCATGGTGTGATTCAGCGACGTTACAAACAAGGGAAGCCGTGGGCTCAGAATGGACCCAATGGAATGGGATGGAATGGGACTCAGAATGGAATGGGAGTCCGTTTCTACGCAGTAAAGCAGTGACTTGAGGGAAGAGCTGTTCTAAGTCTACCTCACGAGGAAATATGTTGACTTCCTTTGTTCTCAAGATGACTCGCACTTTCGATGGGTCCAAAGTCCGTTGCAATGCAAATTTCCGAATAGCTTCTTTTTCTCTGGCGTGCGCGGTTGCTAGGCGGAGTACCCGTTGAGACGATGAATACGAAGAGTCTTCACCAGGTATCTTCTACAGCTGAAGACCACGTCTGAAGCGCCCGGAGATTTTGAAGTCGGTTGACCGTTATCTTCGCGAATTAAGACGGTGAGAATCCTAAAGGACCAATGTTAGGGTCCTAATGGGACGTAGAAATAAAATCGCGGACTGTATCAAAATAGGCTGGTTTATTCCGCCTTAATTACATGAAAAAGCCCGGCCAAACAATTATAAAGCTAAATTCGGTATTCGTCCGTTGCCGGTGAAGTAGGTAAAGCGAAGTGGTGGGCCGCGGGTCGCTCGCGGCTTGCCGCGATGACGTCGCGTGCTGCCCGCCGCCCGCGCGTCTCCTCCCGTGCGTATATCCAGTACTTAACACTGTAAAGTACTTTAAAAAGAATATGGTCTGCCTTTAGCATTTTTTATTTTTAAGCTCCTAAGACCCACCATATAAAGTTTTCAATTATTTAATTTGAACCTTATTCTATAAGTTTATTGGAACGAATTTCGTTTGTTTTAAAAAGCAATGAAAGAAAAGAAATGAAACTTTATTTGGTTCATGAAAGGTTCAAATTATTACATTTAGTCTTAGGAGGTTAATATGAAATTCCGTATTCTGTTACCATTTAAAATACTGTTAACAATAAAATGCGCAAACGAAATAAAAAATAATTTTGATTCAACTCATCGATTTTTTTTGTTTGTTACGAAAAATCAAAAACATGATTCACGATCCTGGACACGCACAGCCATCTCCCTCAAGGCGCGTCTCGATATTGCGCGGCGGCCGCGCGAGCAATGTTCGACCGCGGCAAACCTGCATTTTGGCGCGCGAGCCAATTTCGACACCATCTTGAACTTATGCGAGGCGGCCGCGCGCGGCAGGCGATCCGACGATCGACCACATTATATCACAAAAATTAATTATTCGGAACGAAGTATAGCCAAATAGAAAATGATCTGTTGCGATAATCACTACATTTACTGTTCCATAGACACTGTTTAGTGCCGTATAATTTAATTAAAGTACGACATTTTTCATTACGTTTGCTGCCGCGCGAGCCAACTGAAATATATACACACCCGTCCCAACTGCGCGCGAACATTCCTTGGCCGCGCGTCGAAACACCGACAATGAAGCGGCGCGTGGCTCGCGCGCCAATGTTCGATAGCTTGCCGCGCAATATGGAGACGGGCCTTTACGCTTACGCTCAGTGAGAGTGATAGAAAAACCTGAACCCACGGGGCCCTAATGCAAATGAATGTATTTCTCAGCTCGCGCCTGTACTAGCTACTCTGGACGCGTTCTCCGTCGAGCTACTAGAGAAGAACGCGTACAAGTTCCCACCAGAGCTCCAACGGACCTTAACCGCCATGCTGCCTAAGGATGCCAGCTTGGAGAAATACAGGTTACTATGGTTCCAGGTCCTGGTTCCTTCATTTTTACACAAATTGACTAAGCCCCACGGTAAGCTCAAGAAGGCTTGTGTTGTGGGTACTCAGACAACGATATAAATATATAATATATAGGTACTTAAATACATAGAAAACAACCATGACTCAGGAACAAATATCTGCCCTTACTAGGATTCGAACCCGGGACCATCCGCTTCATAGGCAGGGTCACTACCCACTAGGCCAGACCGGTCGTCGGAATATGTCTGTGTCTCACGGAAGTATTGTTATTAAAAATGCATTATATATGTAATATCTATATTTTTGTTTGTACAGGAGGTGCTTGCAGCTGGTCTGCGATCCAAATCACTTGCTGACGCACTACTGTGAAGAGTTAGTTATGGCTCTGAGAGTCAAAGGTAATTACATCTACTTGTCATTTTGATTGCACTCTGTTGCCTACGTAATAAGGTTGACATTTGGTTAATTATTTAGGACTATGAACGTGGTGACAACATATTGGAAGATTGGTAAAATAATTTATCAAAATGGTAACCGTTTTTCCGGAAAGCGCGTCGAATAATAGTACAGTTCATTTTTAGGGTTCCGTACCCAAAGATATGATAGATAGAGGTTTGATATGTTTTCTGAAAGAGCTACGTATTTGTATGATTTCATGACTTTCATGTACATACTCGTACATGTTTTTTTATCAAATTATACCTACTGAGTATAATTGCATGAATTCTATAGTAATTTAAATTGTATTTTTCTTATTTACTCGTAACGCATGTTAATTATAAGATGTAATAATGTTTTGAAAAAATGCGTCCCGCCGAGTTTGTTGCCGGTTCCATATTGGGATACCCTCCTCCAATTGACGGGGGATTTAAAACTCGAGGCAGAGGTGTACGGTTGGAGCCGGTATAGCTTTATTTGACGTTCATAAGCGCATTGTAATATGCCAGTATGCCTACTTCATAGACTAGGAATCCTCTAGTTTAGAGCAATTATTTCATGCAACCGATGATGCCTAAAATGCGGAGGTGCGCGGGACGAGGTGAGCGAAGTCCCGTGCCGTGATTGGTCCGTTCAAATACACGGACGTCACACAAAGACACTTTCGACTCGAACATGGAGTAAAACTACCGTATGCGTGGCAGAGGGGGTAGCGCGACTATGCTCAGTCTGGAGGATGTTTTGTTTGTGGCCTACTTGAATAAACTATTTTTTATCTTATCTTATCTTTATCTTAAAGGTTAAAAACGGGACCCTATTACTAAAACTCCGCTATTTGAATAAATCTTTTCGAACACGCAATGTTTGACAATTTTGACATGTACGTACATCCATTCTAGATCCTGTCAAATGGAAGAGTACGTTGGAGAGAATGAGAGAGAAGATATTCGACAACCCGTACGCCGGAGCGAGCTACAAGCTGCTCGACAAACACAAGGGCGATTTGTATGGAATGTATGAATTCGGTGAGTATTGCGTTTATACAAATATCTTTGAGATATTGTTGAAATTTCTATATACATTTAGATCAATAAAATTTGACATTACCACAACCATTCAGCCTATATACGTCCCACTGCTGGGCACAGGCCTCCTCTCATACGCGAGAGGGCTTGGATTATAGTCCCCACGCTAGCCCAATGCGGATTGGGGACTTCACATACACCTTTTGAATTTCTTCGCAGATGTATGCAGGTTTCCTCACGATGTTTTCCTTCACCGAAAAGCTAGTGGTAAATATCAAATGATATTTCGTACATAAGTTCCGAAAAACTCATTGGTACGAGCCAGGATTTGAACCCGCGACCTCCGGATTGAAAGTCGGGCGTCATATCCACTCGGCCACCACTGCTTCACAAGCGACGAAATTTGACATTAATATGTAATTTTTATACAGTAATGCGCTTAAAGTCCGACGAAAAGTATTAAAGCACTGTGACTGGTTAGTAAATTGGCCAATCAACTTGGATTATTACTATGCCTGACATTCTGTGAGGTGATGGATGTGAGGACTACACCCGTGAAAGTGTTATTATTGTTTGTATTATATGTAATTATTTGTTTGTACCTGGCCCCAATTTCACATCGGTGACAGGTGCGACGAATTGTAAAATCACTGTTGCTGACGTCACAGGCATCCATGGGCAACGATTACCACTTACCATCGGGCGGGCCGTATTCCTGTTTGCCACCATCATTGTATTATTTAAAGAAACTTTATTATATAGGAAAAAAACAGATATTTCTCCTGCGAAGTTTCTGACAATTGTCAAAGATTTAGAAGAATTGTAGGTAATTCTTGACAGGTAATGAGTTATATGTCGGAATTTCGTGACAATTGTAGTGTTTCTTGTGACAATTGTCATAAACTTAGCAAGAGAAATGTCTGTTTTTTCCGATATCATAAAGTTTTTTTTAATAATACAATGATGGTGGCAAACAGGAATACGGCCCGCCCGATGGTAAGCGGTAACCGTAGCCCATGGATGCCTGTGACGTCAGCAACAGTGATTTTACAATTCGTCGCACCTGTCACGTTGGTGAAACAGGGGCCTGATTGTTATTTATAAAAATGTATATGTAATGTAGGTACATTACAACACCTACAACAAACACCTGTTTGTTGTGTTAATTTTAAGTTTCATAGCGCCTTGAATCTTTACGTAAAGTCGTGAATACATTTTCAGATAAAATAAATTAAAAATTATCTTCTAATAATGAAACTGATTCACAGAGTCAACATCAGAATTCGCTTCCCGCGCAGAAACCAAACTGAAATCTATCGTCATGTCCATAAGAAGGGAACCACAATCAACCCTGAGACTGTCGGACCTCTGCCCAACGCTACTCAGACCTCTGGACGAGGGGGTCGAGAGGTGGTTCGGCTTGCGGGGGGTTAAGGTGGTTCTCCTTGCTCGATTTTCATACAACTTTCTTGGCACCCTAGCTCCTATTATATAGGGTTTCTTCACTTGTATATGTAATGTTTGGGTAGTATATATATTTCTGTCTTCGCAGAACGTAAAAAAATACTAGATTTTGATTAAAATTATTAAGAAAAAAGCCTTTGAATATTGGTAAAAATTTGCCCCATTGCTTGTTTGTGTGAGTGATGCTTATAGTGTAGGTGTAATTCTAACATGGCGACTTCATTTGACAAGCAATCATTTTTAATTTATCAAAGGTGTAACAGATGGCACTTTAAAACCGCAACACAGATTACCTGTGTATTTTGTTTTATTTTCACTCAATAGAGGGAGATATATTTAATGCACAAAGCATGTTACGAGTATACTCATTTAAGAGTCTCCTTTCTGATATAATTTCATTCCCAGATTTAATATAACTTAATAATTATTATGATTATTACACAATAAAATACATTTATATAACTATACATTTAATAGAAAGGTCAGTCCAAACAATCATTCGCGTAACGGTCGTCCACCGAAAAGCCTTGTGAATTCTGCTTTCGGTTCGGCAGAAATATAAATGTTCGCTGGAAAAGCCTATATTTATTGTAACAATGATTTTTAAACTAAAATACCTAGCTATATTTTTCTCAAAAATATATAGGTATCTATGTGGAAAAAAATGTCATCTTCTTGTAAATAAACAAGATTCTATATGTTCTACTTGTGCATAACAATAACATTAGTAGATTATTAACCAAGTGATCATTTCTTGTTGAAATTTTTTTCAAAAATGTTGCCTTTCACCCGAGTTAAAACACTCTACTTTTCATTTCGCATATAAGGAAAGTAAAATGCATGTGTTTTTTAAATACATTTTTATACTAGGTATTTTTGAGAGTAGGTACTTTCAATTAACAATTTGGCCAAAAGTAATATCGTTATTTATGGAATGGGGAGTCAAATATCAGAATGGAAATTGTTATACATCCATTTATACCCAAATTTCAATTCCTTATTGTAAAAAGAATAATAAAATCGTACTTGGAATTGGAACCTAAACTGCTCTAGTGCAGAAACGTAGGGTAAACCGGGTGCAATAGTACCACGGGGCAATAGTACCATCGTTATTATCTTCACAATTACAACGAAATATGAATATGTGGGTATATACGATAAAGCCCAATACTTGTCTGGACCCGCTCACTTAGTGTAGTAAATAAAGGTAGTGGACCCCGCAGTAATTCCTCAGCCAGAAAAAGCTTTACAGTATGATAAAGAATCAATAAATAAAAAGTATTGTATAAATTTCCAAAGAACAATAATAATAGTATTTAAGTAAATACCTAAAGTCTTAAATCGTTAATATCTTTTTAAGGAAAATTGCTCCGTTTAAACTTTCTTCTCCGGACATGTTCATGTAACGTATTGCAACAATATATGAAATATCAAAAAAAAATCCCCGCAGAAATACCAATATTAACAAAATATATTTTTTTGGCGTGGCTTGGACCGGAAAATTGCTCAGTCTAATTTTTTCACTGGAATGCCATTTTATTGCCGATTTATACATACAAATTGAAAATCTAAAAAATTTACCATGTAACTATACTTTTTTTCAGAAATTGCCTTTTTACTCGCTGTGGAAAATTTCTCTATCCATTTTATTTATTGAATTAAGTTCACAGTTTTCTTTCCATTCAACTATAAAAACATCCAAAAAAATAACGAGCGTATTCAAAACTAAACATATCGGGAGCAGTGTATAGGAGCGGGGTGTACAAGGGATGACAGTTCTTTTGGATATTTTGGATTTAAGTATATACGTGACTACTTAGTATATATTAAAAAAGAAATCAGGCTGAGAAATTTTCCACTCTCAGTTTTTTATAGTTCTAAAATACATAAACTTGGGTATGCATTTTTTTTGGATTTTCTTACCCACTACGCCAAATTATATTCTAAGATCATATAAGAAGGAAAAAATGGCAGAGCAATTTTCCGATGAAAATGAGCGCCAAAAAAGGAATTATCGTAAAAAAAATATTCTCATGTTTGACAAAAGTTGTAGATTTTTTTCTAGTATCAGATACTGATACAAATAACTTATTTGGTAAAATAATTTTGGACGGAGGAATTACTCGGTTCAATATATAAACAGATTTGTATTTTTACGTATAAATACCTAACTTAGGAGTGGTTTTTTTTTGGATATTTATATGTTAGTTTCGGCTCATACTATACAATAACCAAGCAAAATTTCATCGACTGAGAAATTAATGCATGGGTCTCCATACAAAACTTGCTTCGTTTACTACACTACACTAGTCGGCCGCTCGCTGCGACGCGGAACGGAGGTGCGCGGAGACCATTTTTGTTTTCGAGTGATCAAAGTAAGTAATTACGAGAAATATTTTGTCATATTATTCAAAACCAAATAATCCTAGAGTTAGATTGGTATTAGATTATGATTAGTTAGTTATCAAAGTTTCTTTTGTGGGACAGTATGGGGATGTGTTAGGTAAAGGAATTGAAATATAAGTACTTTATGTAATTTTGGGTACTCGGGGGCATTAGTAACTATGTGAGCCGGGGACAATTGTACCGTTACAATTGACACCGCGGTACAAACGACTCCTTAACAACGTTACCAAAAATATTAAAAAAGCATTAGGAGAAACCAAAAATAAAGGAAAAATATGAGACGGAAAAAGCAAAAGGGAAGGGAAAAGGCAAGGTAATAGACAAGGGGAAAGGGACCGGAAAAGGAAAAAATATTCAACGACAAGGAGGATTCTGTAGAAGAATACTATTGCCTAGTCTGTGGTGAGCCTTATAGTATAAGCAGATCCAATGAAACATGGGTGCAATGTGATAATTGTCAATTGTGGGCTCATGAAGAGTGTACTGACCAGGGCCCTATTTCACCAACTACGACAGGTATGGCAATTGTCAAAAAATGACAGACCTCTGTTTTACCACACCGACATTTGTCAGTGACATATGTCGAGTGACAATTGACAAGTGACAGGTGACAATTTTGTAGATTGTTTTGTATAGAATTTCATATAAACATGACAGGTATTTTGGTACAATTGTCCATCTTAAATTTAATGACAATTATTTTGTGAAACAAGGGTAATTTTTACTAGTCGATATATTTGTCAATTCTTGACAAGATATCGTTAATTGCTTTCTGTGTACCGTGTTGTCATCACTAACATGATATTGATTGAGATCCCAATCCCACCTAATGCAGCGTACCTACATTATTTGTTGACAAGGCGTGAAAGCATTATTTTTTTGTTACTTTTAAGTTATTTTTTCTGCAAATGCAAGTGCAGTGACGTCAAAGTAGAAATCTATTCTTACCTACTTTATGTATTCCCTTGTATAAGAATGTCACCTCTGTTACTTTCGCGTAGATTCATTTTCTAACCAAAACCCTAACTTTACCGTTAGTGCCCAACTTCGCCCAAGTAAATTATAAAAAAAACAATACCTACCTATTTACCTAAACATACCTAATTTCGCTACCTGTCCCCAACTCAATCAAAACTATACTGAAACTTATTCCAAATCCTAAATGTTGAAGTACTAAACGCCTTCGTAGGCAACAATTACTATTTATAGTGTTATTATGATTTCATGCTTGTTAAGAAGAATTTAAAAGCGATTTTTATTTGTACCCTAAAGGCGAATTTAGGGTACAAAGTTTGTTTTGCCAACGTTTGCCAATAACGGGGTTTGCTAACAACGAAAACACTACAATTGTCACCTAAGCCTGACACAGCTCCGATTTCATGTCAAGAATTACCGACAAATTGACAAACATGTCGACTTATAAAAACTACTCTTGATTCATCAAATCATTGTCATTAAATGAAAGATTGACAATTGTAACTAAAGGCGTGTCAAGTTTATAAGCATTTCTATACAAAAACAGTCTACTAAATTGTCACTTGTCACCTGTCACTTGGCAATTGACACTCGACATATGTCACTGTCGGCTTGGTGAAATAGGGGCCAGGAATTGAGTTACACTTGTCATAATTGTGAGTAGCGATTATCTTACTATGAGATATGTTAGTTTAAGGTTCCTTAAAGAGCATTCGCTCATCAGACACGTAAACGTACATTTATTTATGAATTGGAAAAAAAAACACCTCAAGCAAGCGGTGTGACTTGTCATAACGCACGCACAATATTAACTTTAATAAACGTAAAGTATCAGAATTTCACATTTTTTGTTGGATTTTACAAAAAAAAATAAGTAAAATACGATAACCCCTAATTCCGGAACCAGTTCCGGAATTCCGGAATTCGAATCCAATATCGAAAATCAGTTCCGGAATTGGAGACCATCCGATATTGCAAGCCCTAATTGTAACACAAGGAATCATTGACCAAAAACGGGATTTTCTACCATATTCTTACCGTTAACAACAATTACCCTCAAAAATACGTAAATCAATAACCTACTATTTCATATGTAGGTACGTACAGTTTTGGTTCAACTCCTATACATTCTGAACTAGGAACCATTATCCAAAAAATGGTACTATTGCCCCCGGTCTACCCTATCATTTCCTGCACACCTTTTACAACAACAATGACCGTCTTTCATAGCATGCGAAATGAAACGGATATTTCTTGTTTTCTTTGCATTAGCATTTTTCTCTCGATAATTTAATCAATTTGCAACATAAGTATTAGAAGAATCGTCATAAATTCATAAATAACAAAATATAAAAGGACATACATTTATAGAAGGTTTCCCCGCGCGACGTTGCCAATTGGTTTAAAGGGCAACATGCTCGCAACGTTTGGATGTCAATAATTCGACAATGAAAAATTATATTTCAAATCAATTCAAACTTGATATTTTTGACAGTAATGGGTTACTTACTTAAATAAGAAGGCATATTTCGCCCGGGTCTACTATGGTCAAATGGTCTAGTGGCTTTTAGCTAATGAGTATAAGTCTAATAAGTTGAACAGCATGACAGGGTTCAAACCACGAACAAAGACTCATTTCTTTTTGTATTTATTTTATTTCATTTTTTTGGCTTTTTATGACCTTATTTTTTATCACATGATTATTTTACGATTTTTAATCATTATCAAACGGGACTTACCTAATCGCGTATAATTAAGTTTTTAAAATTTACCTCCGAGTTCCAACGTTCCGATGGCGTAGTCTCCGTGGTTGTCGGGTCGGGCTCTTAGTTCTCTTAGACAACGGGGACGGAAAAGTTGGAGGTACATTTTAAAAACTTAACTAAAACGGTTAAGTACTGTTTTTCTAAATAATAATATAATGTATAGTATTTATTTTAACTCTAAATTAGTTTTAATAGGTATATATATATTAGAAAAGGTGGAAAGGCTGACCATATAGTCATCCAGCGTGGAAATGCTCTCAATATCCTTTAGCATTGCATTTTCTAAAAACCTATCTAGATAGAACATTAGGTGTTTATGTAAAATGGTAACTATGTATAATTTCAATAAAATGTAGGTAAAGGTATACTTACTTACTTTATAGTTCGTTTTTTTTAGCTTTAGAAATAAGGTAAACAATCTTGATGCGTCTTTTAATTGAAAAACACATTTTAAAAATAAGTTACGGCAAATATGTAACAATTATGAATCTAATACGATCATTTATAATTTCTTAATTTAAATTGTATTAATTACTCGTAATGCATGTTAATTATAAGATGTAATAATGTTTTGAAAAGATGTGTCCCGCCGAGTTTGTTGCCGGTCCCATATTGGGATACCCTCCTCCAATTGAGGGGGGATTTAAATCTTCTCGGGGCAGAGGTGTACGGTTGGAGCCGGTAAAGGTTTATTTGACGTTCATAAGCGCATTGTAATATGCCTACTTGAATAAACTATTTTTTTTTATCTTTATCTTATCTTTTTATCTGCTTTCATAAGTAATAGTTACCGATTTTTTAAAAACGTTTTTCTATTAAAAGACATGTCAAGATCGCTTACCTTCTTTGTAGTTCTTTCTAATGCTTAAAAAAACGAACTATAGTTAGGTATAGTTTTTAGGACTGACCAACAATGACTACGATATTTACGATAGGTACAGAAAGTAAGGCTGACTGCTGTATAAACGTAAGGAAACATAATTATAATTATGTACAACAATATATAAGGTATACCTAAATGAACGAGTTCACATCCCATCATAATCACAATATTTTATTGTGTTTAAAGAACGATATATTTTGATTTTTTCTGTTTCTCATTTCTTCCCCAACAATGTGACTCACACGCCAGCTTAGTAGTGTTACGTTACTACTAAGGTAACGTTAAAAGCGTTTTTTTTAATTTTAGGTACCTAATATAATTTGCGTCATTTTCAATTGATAATAAGAATAACAATATATAAATTATAAAACTTTTCATAAAATAAAAATAAAAAACAAAAAAAATAAGCACCGTCGTGATTTGAACCCAGAATCATTGTAACTAGCTTAAATTTATTCAAAACAGATGTTGTGGGTGCCACAAGCACATGACAATTTACGTTTCAAAATTCCAGTTGGTTCCAAGTTACTTGTCAATGTCACAAATAAGAATTTAAATTCTAAATTGTTTTTACAAAAAATAAAATTTCATGCGCTGCACTGCGCCCTCTAGGATACTTTATTGTAACATTCCAAATCTACTGACATTTGACACTGACTTTAGGTATGTAAGTGTGCGTGAATGCAAGAAATTGCAATATTTTGCAGTTGGATTCCGGTAATAACGAAATGAGACAATGTTGAGTTGAACATGTCTCGATTTGGATGTAGTATTTTTTATAGTTTTCGCACATATCAACACATCTTATGAAACTTTGTATTTTGGGAGAAATAGTGAAAATCCACAATTCGTGCACAGTGACGCCATCTTTTGGCTGATAATCGGCATCCCATCCCTAGACATCCACCTTAAGATCGTCAAGTTTTATGACAAGGTGAGTATATTATTGTCTGTCTGTACGGAGATCCTCAAGCTATTTTACAGCCCGACCACGACATTGCGTGACCGGCGGCGGTGGCGGTGGCAATCATAAGGTGGGAACGAAAAGTCCGATCGCTGTGTCTCGCTCCAACCTTGGTTGCCGCCGCCGGTCGCGCAATGTAGTGGCCGGTCCGTTTGTGCCATTACTAACCACCCGTGGACCATGTGGTCGAAACTAAAAATAGACACTGTTTTTTTTTATATTTATACAGTTAATTTGAAGATTGTAGTTACATACTTTCTGTTATTACTTATTAGGTACAGTTATCGTCCGGGGGGGCGTCCTGGTAGAATGTTCGCGATCCCAGGACGCCTCCCCAAACGGCATATTGCGGGAAACGCCGGTGTGGGTTTAGTGGGTAGGCTCCTCCCCTCTCTTCACAATTGAAGAGAGCTGGGAGGTGAGAGTCCCACATACCCCCCACATTGGGCCCACCTCGGGACCAGGGGGACGATGCGTAACGGCATTCCCACATCGAAAAAAAAAAAAAAAAAAAAGGTACAGTTATCGTCGGGTGAGAATACGTTTGTGCCATACGCCACTTACATGGTTAGCAGGAAGGCGAAAACAAAAAATAATAATTTTTCGGATAGTTTTACATTTAGGAAATATTGAACATATTTATCATTTAGGCATATATGTTTACTATTTAAATTACCAAACAAATATTGTGAATACAGTGGTAACCATGAAATAAACACATTTTTATGATTTTGATGAGTAAAACGTTAAACGTATATGACACAAAAGTTGTGGCTATGTCACACTTTTGTGATATTTTTTGTTAACAAAGTGTAATTATCCTATAGTAAAATGCGGATATGGCACAACATTCAAAGATAGTTTTTTTCATAAACCGATTAGTGTCAATTATAGCAAATTTATTTTTATATTAGGAATCACTAAAATACGATTTTTTCAAAAATGGATATGGCACAATCGTATTCTCAGCCGACGTTATCTAAAAAAAAAAAACAAATAATGAGACCACACTTGCTGAAGTTAAAATGTTAAAAGGGATTGTTGCCTATTTATTTTCTTATCTTAGTTATTGATTTTTCAAAAATCTAACTTGTTTGATTTAGGTGCAAGTATTCACGGACTCCATCCGTCGCCCCGTCGTCATATCCACGTTGGTGTCATGTGGACGCACGCATCGCGTCATACACAAGACGGGCGAGCAACTGACGCGTGACGCCGCGTCACAACGCGTCGCCGCCGCCCTCAATGCTACCGCGTACAGCGTAAGTATTTACATAGAGAAATATAATAAGACAAGAGTGCTCACTCCATACATCAGTTTTGGTACCAAAAATATTAGTATTTTCATAGTCGACATCTAGCATCGAGTAGCGGAATTATCAGTACTGCTACTCGACAATAGATGTAGCGGCGACCGAAAAGTCTAATGCTCAACAATTTTCAGCTAATATTATAAACGGATTAACCGGAACTCTATTTTCAACTCCTTCTGCTTCTAATATTAGTTGTAAATTGTTGTTCAATACTATTTTCGTGGGTCGCCACTCGAGAGACATCTAGTATCGAGTAGCGGTACTGATAATTCCGCTACTCGATGCTAGATGTCGCCTATGAAAATACTAATATTTTTGGTACCAAAACTGATGTATGGAGTGAGCACTCTTGCCTTACTATATTTCTCTATGCAAATACGAACGTTTCCGAGAAAATACGATGGAAAATAATTATGCACTACATCTGTAACTTTAAACTATTTAGTTTTTCTAACTATGTGTTTTGACAGGTGACGTTGCTAGACGAAGAAAGCGCCCTCATCGAGTTTCTAGAAGGCCACGAACGAGTGAGATCTATGATTGCTACCACTTGTAACTTAAATGGTATGTATGCTCTATATCCTGTATCTTTAGGTATTTAAATAAAGGTAAACAAAATCTACCCTCAAATGGGTCCTTAAGCCAGTTGAGGGTAGATGAAAACATTACATAATCAAATAATGTAGGTTAAAGTCAGATCGTTCAGTGACTGATCCAGTCTCTGGTTCCGGTTCCTGATCCGGTTTTATATTTGGTTGGTTAAATTAGATCTAAGAGCCAATGTGTAGGTTTGGTCTGTAAAACTGACATGACAGATCATGACATTACAATGGCCGGCATAAATCTTATGCAACAAAAACGATGCAACCGTCCTGAACGATTTACTTTTAAAAGGGACATCGAGGCCATCAATGCTGAATTGAAATCGACTACTTGGCCAGACATATCGCACAAACACGTTGACGAAGCAGCATCGGATTTTATGAAACACCTTGACAATGTTATTAGCAAACACACTCGAAATGTCAAACTGAGTCGTTCAAATTTTAACATAAAACCTTGGATAACCCCAGGACTTCTGCGCTGTATAAGACACCGTGACCGTCTACATTTGGCAGCTAGAGCTGAGCCACAAAACGAAGTCTTATATATAACATATAAAAGGTACAGAAATTTTTGCAACTCTTTATTGCGCAAAATAAAACAAGAAAATGACAGAAAAGAAATTCAGGAAAGCAAGGGCAACCCAAGGAGGTTGTGGAAAACAATAAAAAATGTTTGTCATATTTCTTCTCCCAATAATGAGCCATCTGAATTACTGTCCTTACATGGATCCAATGGTGAAAAAAAAATCTCTTGAAATATGTAACCAGTATTTTTCTACCATTGGACAGTCTCTGGCAAATGATATTTTGACAAAAATTAACACTAGTGAAGAAAGCCTAACGTCCTCATACACAGCACCAGATATCGGCAATCAGAGTTCCTTTTTTATGCATCCCACCAATGCTCGTGAAGTTGAGTCCATAATTTTACAGCTCGATAATAAAAAAGCGCCAGGTCTTGACACAATTAACAACTCTCTTCTCAAGCAGATAAAGGACGCCATAACCGATCCACTGGCGAACATTTTTAACTTGAGTTTTTCTGCTGGCATTTTCCCAGACATTTGGAAACTTGCAGCTGTGTGTCCGATATTTAAAGGCGGTACCAAAGGTGATCCAGGAAATTATCGGCCTATCTCACTCCTTAGTACCTTTTCTAAAATACTAGAAAAGCTTGTGAATAACAGACTAGTTAACTACTTAGAAAGTCACAATCTACTGTCGCCCCGCCAACTAGGCTTCAGAAAGGGTAAGTGTACGGAGGAGGCTGTACAAATTTTAACTACATCTGTAGCCAACTGCTTGGAAAATAACGAAGCCTGCATTGGAGTATTCTTAGACTTGGCTAAGGCCTTTGACACGGTTTCCGCTTCGATACTTATCAAAAAACTATACGCGTGTGGTGTTAGAGGTTTACCTTTGC
Source organism: Cydia fagiglandana (assembly GCF_963556715.1). Taxonomy (NCBI): domain Eukaryota; kingdom Metazoa; phylum Arthropoda; class Insecta; order Lepidoptera; family Tortricidae; genus Cydia; species Cydia fagiglandana. Next base: position 1,010,317 of record NC_085955.1, on the reverse strand, counting down.
AATGGTTCAAAAGCTATTTATCGGAGCGTAAACAAGTTGTGAAGATTGGTCAACGTAGGAGCAGTGCAATGGAAGTTCGGTTTGGAGTGCCACAAGGGAGTATACTTGGGCCAACCTTGTTTATTCTGTATATGAACGACCTCCACAGTGTACCTCTGAAGGATGCAGAAATCATCTGTTATGCTGATGACACTGCGATTATCTTTCGTGGACATAATTGGAGAGAGGCTTTTAAAAACGCAGAGCAAGGTATGTCTTTAGTTGCTAAATGGCTGCAAAGTAACTTGTTAACCTTAAACACTAAAAAGACGAATTTCCTTTGTTTTCATAAAACTCTAGCATCGTCACCTCCCCCTTCCGCGCCGGGCATAAAAATTCACAATTGCACAGGTGATGGAGCCGCATGTTCATGTAGTTCAATTTGTCGAGCTGAGGCTATTAAATACTTAGGCGTCATAGTGGACCATAATTTAAACTTTAAATCACACATAGCTGCACTTTCAAATCGAGTGAGACGAATAGTTTTTGTTATGAGGCACATAAGAAACGTGGCTGACATCAAGACTCTCAAATCAGTATACTACGCATTGTGTGAATCTCTTCTGACATATTGTATAAGCTGCTGGGGCAGTGCTGGCAAAACTGTTATTATCGAGGCTGAAAGAGCACAGCGCGCAGTCCTTAAAACAATGTTCAATAAACCCTTCAGGTACTCAACATCTTTGTTATTCCAAAAGTCCCAGGTGCTAACAGTACGGCAACTATATATACTCAAAATCGTGGTGAACAAGCATAAGCAAATTCTTGGAACCGATGAATACAAAGATATGCTAAAAAGAAGAGTGTATCGAACACAAGTTCCGCCGTTTCGTACTGCCTTTGCGAAACGATTTGACCCTTATATATCTAGTTTTATATACAACATTGTCACTAGAAATGTAAATATTAAAGAAAAACCAGTATTTAAAGCAAAACAACTTATAAGGGAGTGGCTAGCCAACTTAAATTACGACGAGACAGAAAAAATAGTCCAAATTCGAAATAGTTGAAATTTTTCATATGCAAAATTAACTAATTTGTATTATTATTGATAGTTTAGTTTTATAGTTTAAATGTATAAGTACATACTTAGTTGTAGACAAAACCAACCGATTAAATCTGTCAACCGACTGAAACATACTTGGAAATTAAACGAACTTACCTGTAAGTGAAGTTCTATTTCAATTATATTAGCTGCACAAACTTCGAAATGATAATTATTTACTTGTAGTAGGCGTAATATCATTCAGCCTCTGGCCATGTTAAGTATTCAGAGTACCTAAAATTTTAAAATTTCTCAACGAGAATTCAAAATTTTGTATCAGATTTCTGAACGCATAGTCGCGCCCCCGCGCGCGCGCCGCTTCTGTCGCCCTCATTTAGTTTAGAGTAACAAGCCAAGACATAATACTTTCACTGCCAGTGACCCGCTACCTAGGCAGGTTCTCTAGTCTTAGGCGCTTGTCGCTACAAAGCGGAAAACGCATATTATCAGCTTCGCTCGTAGCTCGCGCTGGCAGTGAATATGCCAACTGATATGACAGCTTGGCCCGCAACTCAGCAAAGCCAATATTATCTTAAACTTTGACAGGGATTTTTCACTATTAAAATCCCTGGTTGTCTCAGGACAACGCGGGTACTGGGCGGGAGGGATTATCATTTCGAAGTTTGTGCAGCTAATATAATTGAAATAGAACTTCACTTACAGGTAAGTTCGTTTAATTTCCAATTATTATTACGCTGCACAAACTTCTTCATGATAATTATTTACTTGTAGATGTTTAGAGATAAGTATTCAAAGTTTGTTTTGGCTTTGTATTACTTACAATAATGAAATCAATGATTTATGATTTCATTTTTAAAGTAGGTACCTTTTTAGTTATCATCAACTATTTTCAGTATATATGTATATTTAGTTAACAACATTATTTAGAGATCTAGTGATCATTATAGATATAGAGATCATTATTTCATCAAACTGCCTGTCATATGATAATTGAAACAAAATTAATTTGTTTCTTATTAATAGGTATTTCATTAATAGCACCAAGTACCACTTAAAACTCAATTATTATAGGACTATCAAAGAAATCAAATGTTAGCATGAGATGCAATTTTTAACGAATTCAACAACTATAAGCAACTCTTGATAGTGTGTTGCTGCTTACAACCTTTGGTAACACGTATTTTCTCATTAACTAGATAGTAAGGATATATCTTTATATAATTATTAGAATTAGATGGAACTATGATTATGAAATTGAGCAAAATTATTAGAAGTGTAATGTTTTTGTAACTCCTAAACGATTTTGCTGCTTGTCAGCCTGAGCAGCCTTGTCAGGCTGCGCATAATGGGTTAAATGAGTGGTGGGATTAAAAAATATCAACACCACTATTTTTTAAGAGTAGGACTTAGTCCATCTACAAATCGTTTAGGAAGAGATTTTTTCTTTGAAATAGACATAGAATTTTATTGCTTGAGATGTAGTAGGTACTTATAGAAATTAGGAGTTAACATGCAATTTTGCATGAGGTTTTTGAAGGCAATAATATATAATCACTAACAATTTTATAATCTACCATCACGAATATTATCATTCATTTATATATAGCTAACCAATGTTTAGCTTAAGCAACCTTACTCAATTTCAATTTAGTTTTATCTTGAAAAATTAATTTTGAAGGTAGCAAAGGTTACTGTAATTTATAAAGCCCATAAAGGTCTTAATCAAAAATCAGAATAAAGTTTCATATTTTATCAATTTGAGGGTTTGCACGTTGCGTATAATCACAATGGCTAATAAAAGAAATAAAGTAATTTTTTACTTTTTCTGTCTGTACCTAATGAAATATTTTCATTAGTTGGTGACATTGTTGATAAGTAATTTAAGACTGATTAAGGTATCAGCTCACACTTTAATGTTGAGGTGGGTGTAATCTAAAAAACGTTCTTCCTAAAATGTTCAATTGTATCATTTGAGGAGAGCCTCTATTCCCCAATAAAAACCCAAGAACAGATTTACAGAAAATTACACTTCTATACCTAGCATAAGTAATGCTATTAAAACGGCAAGCACTTCTGGAACAGATACCATAAAATAATGTAATTATTTTCACAAAATATACACCAGTATTTCAAGTGTTTAGGCATCATGTTGCTTGACGGTGTTGGGCGCAAGGGATTACACCATACTGTTGGCCTCACCAATCAGAAGTTCCTCCTGTCTCCTCCTCCTCTTCCCTGCTCGTTCAGAGATGGCTGATGACACTCCCCGGATAACACTGGGATAACCATGTTGAAACTTGAAATCGGTTAATAGAATAAGTTTATTTAATTGAGAGCTGGGGCTCTTACTCTTTACAATTATATGTAACATATACTTATAAATATTTTGTTAAACTGAGTAGTTTCAGTGACCGTGCCTTCTGGTTTTCCTATAACTTTAATACCTTAGATTTCATTTCAAATTAAAGAAAAGCATAGATAAAATAATTTTTATATGCATGAAAAACGTGAAAGCATCTACTTATGTAGAAAAAACATCTGGGTTACTTCACCAGGATATATGTATAGCGTTCACATATTTCATCTGCACGGCTACCAATAACTCGATAGGTATATGAAGTTGCAAAATGTTGCAAGACATTTCAAATTTGTATTAAAACTTTGTATTAACTCTAAAATCCCCAGTTATCACTTAGTAGCTTTATAGCACAAATATATCATTTAAGTAGAATATTGTAATGTCTTTTTTCGCACCACTGCAAAATGTTCCTAGCCATAAAAATACAGGATTTAATTTCACCTATTCGGTTTATAAATAATTGCGATAGCTGTGTTGTCAAGCTGTGCTCTCAGAAGCATCTCACAATCTGTTAAACCGGAAAGAAAGTCTTTAAACATAAAAGACCACCATAAGCTGAACAAATTTAATGTAATATATATTCTTTTTGACTCCTTCCATAATCCAACAGCTAACTCATTCTAATCTGCCGCCCCAGCGTGTCAATAAACTATTACTGTAAGTAAGTAAATATCTGCAGAAAGTATATTTATAAATCTTTATTTTAATGAGCCACCAAAAAAATGACACACTAGGTTTCCTTAAAATATATTGAATTTAGTATACTTAAGTATGTATTTTTGTCTTTTCAGCTCTTTAACCCTTAAAGCGTTTGTGTAAACATACAGATAGCCAAACTTATCCTATAACTATACAAACAACCAATTTATATTAGCAATGTACCAATTTATAAAGGGCTTTATCTTTTGATTAACTTTGAATTTTTTCCCTAGTAGGTAAAGAAATAAATCTATATAGTAGCCAGCTTTCTGAGGTACTAAGAAGCTAGTTCCATTTGATTATAACTCCACATAGGTAATGGTACCAAGACTAAAATTAAGTGTGTCCTGTATAAGTACCTACATAGTATAACATTTGTTATAAGGAGTATCAACAATAGATATATCTATCATCTAAACAGTCTGTGTGTGTATGTGATCTTAAACACTTCATAAAAGGTCTGGCACATATATCTAGCTAGAGAGATATCTAGTTTAATAGTCTAGGTATGTTAAGACTAAAAACTGAAATCTCATCTTTCCACATGAAACAGATATGTTTTCTACATTCAAGAAATCAAGTAAAACATCTTGGAGCTAGTGCTCATTTAACAATTTTGTGTTCTTAGTTTCTGGCAATTCTAATATCTTGTTAACTTAAAACCGCTCAGTTGCACTACCTAAATGTGCTTATATATTAATATATGGATCTTGCCTATAGGTACCTATAAAGTGAACATGATTTTATAAGGTCATCATAGGCATATATTTGTACACACAGTATATACCTCAGTCACATATTTTTCTAGTATTCGACTATCAATTTCACAGAAGTGATCATATTTCGGAATACTTGTAGGTGTTGGCACAGATAAAAAAGGAACTTTGTATGAGATAGACCAGACAAAATCCTTATATGTGAAAAAAGGTAGGTTAGGTACATACAATTAAGTAAACCACAGCTTTTAAGAATTTGTTCTAAATGAACACAGGCTGTTGTGATGTCGCTGTGTGCGACCACTGTGGCGACCACATTGTGACTGCAGAGAGGAAAGTCTTGCTCTGCTTCCTCTTCCTTGCTTTTGACCAGGGGTTTTTGTATATTGTTATGTTTAATAAATACTTTATTGTATGAAACAAATACAACAGCAAATCATACGTTAGAAAATATGATTGGTATTTGAGCCTTTGAAGTTTAAAGTGCCAGGCTTACGGGCTGGGCTGCCGGAGTTTAAACTTCTTCTGCTAGATTTTCTTAAAACATCACTTGTCAACAGCATGTTTAAAAGATTTAATAAACCTCTTATGCCATTTATTATGATTCAGTATTTAATTTCAAAAAATGGACAGAATTACTTAGAAGTGACAATACCTTCTTATAGCTGGTACAGTACACAATTTTTGAGAGCTAAATCATCACAGTCAGAGAACAGGAAACTTTATTTTGTACCATTTCAATACTTAGCCTCGTTCCCCACTGGCAAGAATCTCGCCAGCTGCAGGTTAAGTCTGTGGGTTCATCTTTGGAGGACCAATAATTTCTTACAGCGCAGAGTAGTTTTTTGTAATCTTGTCCGGGTCATACTTCTTTTATAATGTTCTTAATTATTTATCTGTAATCAAACAACAACACTATCCTATAAGGATTTTTCCCATAATATCCAAAATTCTGGTGCGTCCCTCCGACAATGTCAAGGTTTGCTCGCTTAATTCTTCGCTTGCTGACATTAGAATAAGTAAGTACCTTCTTAATTTCACCTACTTGAAGATGAGTATATATCAAGAGACGGCCTAATCTGGCATACCACATGATTAACTCATTAGGTTAAGAGCGGTGTCTAGTCTAACACGCCACAAAACCCAGTAGGTAAGTTTATCTAGCAAGACTTGTAGGTGGCTTATAATGCACCCTATTATCAGGTAGGAAATGAGCAATGTCTCAGTGTTGTTGGCAAGGAATATGTGACAATATCCCCTGGCTATTGGCAGTGAACGCACCTAGTGTAGTACGCCAAAGTTGCCAAGTGCGAATATCAAACAGAGATGTCTAGATTAACACTCCAAAATGATTAGCACAGCCATTTTATGCAGTTAGAAACAGAGAATAGCGCTACAGAATGCATATGCACATCATAACCAAGTACAGTCAGCAACCAGTTGGCTAGTTATAACACTCCAACGCACAGCACTAACACCAGATAAAAATAACTTAAACAAATCATATTTTTTACCTGATTATAATTAATGTTCCTTTTCGGAATATTATGTGTATTAAATAATTAACCGAATGCTGGCACTATTGGAGAGCGAGGCTTACATCTGGATACCGAGCGATATCTACTTCTCTACGCCGCTGGCGGAGATAGGGATCTAGATGATGCAGAATTGCAGACCTAGAATAGGTTGAAGACCATGATCCATCGATCGGTATGTAACGCGTCTGGGCCTTTTCCAACGAAAGGACGCCGTATTTGGATTTGAACGCGTATGCTCTTGAATCTTCTCCAATCTTCTTATTTTTTCTTCTATTCCGCAATATTGGTAAATAAGATATACTATTTTATTTTCTTCTTTACATATTTCGTCCTTTATTTGATATAAATACTTTTTTATTTTAATAGGACGTAATGGCCGCGGCTGCATGAAAAACGTCAATGAGGGAGCCACTAATGTACAACCAAATAATGCTCAACCCAAGAATGTACAGCCCAATAATAGGCGTCCATGGTGGACGCGTATTATTGGGCTGTACATTCCTGGGTTGAGCATTCTCGGGCCGCGCAATATTGGTCCGGGGCGATAATACGAAGCCACTCTTTTCACAGGGCAATAATGTACGACCCCATAATTCGCGTCCAATAATTTGAGTCCCTTGGCTTTCAATTATTGGGCTGCGCATTATTGGTACAGGTCGAGAAAGCCCGACCCAATAATGTACGACCCAATAATAGGAAGCCAAAAACCAGAGAGATTCTTTTTTTTAAGGGAGCTGTCAAAATTAGTAGGGACGTTCTGACATTAGCTCTTGACAATTTAAAAATAATCGGTTTTTTCTAGTGCCATCTTTCAGTGACATTGACAGTATTGTATTGACACTTGTTGGTTTACAAATACAATAAAATGAATTCTAATAAAAGAAACAGTAGACTCAGTAGAGGTACGAGGTACTGAAAAAATATTAATTAATGGAGAAGCCAAAGTTGGCGGTAAGTGCCGCAATTCAACAACTTAAGCTAAAAAAATCTTCGTGTCCGCATGGTATTCCCTCGTGCGTATGGACTGTACAGCATGGTGCTGGCGGAGCCGCTATGGCACATATTTAACCTCTGTCTCGAGCTAGAACTATTCCCAGAAATTTGGAAAATTACTTGAGTGATGACCAGTATTGAAAGGTGGATCAGGAGATAAGGCAAGAGGGTTTCGACTTTCGACCGACACAAAGTTTGTACCCCACACTTAATTTTTTTAGACTGCATGAGAGACAGACAGCAGTAAGTATGTAGATTATGAAGGGCACAGATTGAAACCAGCAGTGACATGGCAGTTTGTTCAAAAGAATATCTTGGTTATATTTGACAACCAGTCTGGCCTAGTGGGTGCCTAGCCTAGTGACCCTGCCGGTGAAGCTGATGGTTCTGGGTTCAAATCCTGGTTAGGGAATTTATTTGTTTGATGAGACAGATATTTGTATATTGAATAATTATATTGTTGTCTGGGTGCCCACAACACAAGCCTTCTTGAGCTTACCGTGGGACTTGGTCAATTTGTGTAAAAATGTCCCAATATATTTATTTATATTGAGATTGACTGAGAAAACAAGGTGTATGCTACAAGGTGGAGGTTTCTGCAAAACATATTGGTGAGTCCATTAAGACAGCTGTTTATCAGAAAAACTGAGACTGGGTCACTGATCAATGGGTCAAACACCATCAAAAACTACTACTTAAGAGCAAAAATATTGTGTTTATGGGGTGGCCCCAGCTCCTCCATGACACCTAGCAGTGTCTTCAGGTCGCTAACTGCCTCCTTCAATGTGCACGGAGTCCCTAGGTATTGGTTCCTGTATACTTCTACCTTCTACCTACAGTGTAGGAGAATATGCTTTACTGTTTCTTCTTCTTCCATGCACACTCTGCACATGGGGCTGTCTGTTTTACCCATATTATGTAGGTGTTTGATTAGTGCAGCGGTCGGCAACAAGCAGCCCGCGAACCTCTCACTTGCACCCCGCGTGCCTCCTAGGCTATTTTGTATGTAATATTGACAAACAACAATGTCTGATAAAGTCATAAATATTAACAAAGTGCGGCCCGCATCAACTTCGGTAACTACTATTTGGTCCTTGGCTGCTAAAAGGTTGCCGACCGCTGGATTAGTCTGTTATGACCTGTGATTAATCCTACTATTTTGCGTAGTTGGTGTGAAATGAAATGAAATGAATGAAATGAAATGAAATGAAAAATTTATTGATAACAATTTGTTACATGTCTTTTTTTCCATATAAGTACTAGTATTGGTCTAGTATTCTATGTGCATATGCCTGTAAACATAATCCAAATTATATAAATAAAATTAATCGTTAAAATTTGCAATATATCGAAATTATTATTAACAATGAGAATGTAATTTATATCGGTACTATACAAATGTCACGCCTGTATTAATTATTAAATTACTAGTGGAATATTAAAAAACTCACTGTAATCGTAAAACGTGTCTGGGTGTTTTTAGTAATATTTTGGTGTAAGCTTGTAGTTTTGTTCTTTGGTCTGCCTACAGGTGTTCATTTTAGTCCAGTACTTATTGTGACACTCTTGGCAGCAGTCCGTCACAAATGAACTACGAGCGGTCGGGTTGAGCTGGAGCGAGGCCAGAGTGGTCGCTGAAGATAGGAAGGCGTGGCGCGAGCTTGTGAAGGCCCTTTGCACCTCTGGGGTGCCTTAGGACAACAACAACTTATTGTGAAGCTGGTTTCTGAACCTTTCCTGGCCAGTTCATCCGCTGCATCGTTTCCTCTTGATCCACTATGCCCCTTTATCCATTATACTGTTACTTTGTTGCCTTCTTTGCTCACTTCAGTGAGGCCTCGATGTCATTCAAGTATGAGTTCCGATGTAAGTTTGTAGCTACCTAGTGCTTGCAGTACTGATTTACTGTCTGACAGTATTAGTATATTTTCTTGTTTTACTTCTCGTCTTTTTATCGCTTTGCAAGCTTCCATTATTCCTACACATTCAGCTTGGAATCCCGTATTGTGTTCCCAGTGTAACCCAGGGGTTTTGAGATGTATATGTTCAGGTCCTCCGAGAAGACACCACATCCGGTCCCTTCATTTGTTTTTGAGCCATCTGTGGATATTCTTAAATTTGTTTGGTATAGTCCTTGTACAAAAAGAAACATAAAACATGAAAGAACACACATCATTAGTACAAAGGCGAACTTATCATGTAATTCATGTATGCGGCACCGCGATATAATACATTCGGTAAAGACACACTGAAAGAAAACGAACTTAAAGATGTTCTTCTGTTCTGCAGGAAAACAAGAAGATTCGAGGAGAATGGTGTGGCACTTAATGCCGCCGGGACAGTAACCTAGCTGCAGCTCCAACTCTAGGGAATTGGGCTGAATGAACGCAACACGTGATCGACAGCCCACCTGCTTCCTGCCGAGCGTCCCTACACTACATCTACATGGATTCGCTTATTCTGCTCTACAAAACTTCTGTAAGTAGAGAATGCACAAGTGCAAGAGTTGAAGGATTGAAAGAGCTTGTCGTCTTACCTGACAGTCTTCCACACATTTACCTTAATTAATTTAAATGATTTTAATAATTATAGTCCTTTTTAGGGTTCCGTACCTCAAAAGGAAAAAACGGAACCCTTATAGGATCACTCGTGCGTCTGTCTGTCAGTCTGTCTGTCTGTCTGTCTGTCTGTCTGTCCGTCTGTCACAGCCGATTTTCTCCGGAACTACTGGACCAATCAAGTTGAAATTTGGTACACATATGTAAGTTTGTGACCCAAATATGGACATGTAACGTAAACAAATTAATTTTAAACATGGGGGCCACTTTTGGGGGGTAAATGAAAAAATTAAAAAAAAAATTTTCAAATTATATCATGTTACATATCAAATTAAAGAGCTTATTGTAAGGATCTCAAATATATTTTTTTTTATAATTTTCGAATAAACAGTTTAGAAGTTATTCAAGAAAATAGGCAAAAAATGACCATTCCCCCCCCCCTTTATCTCCGAAACTACTAAGTCTAAAATTTTGAAAAAAATACATAAAATAGGTCTATAGCTATAGATGACAGGAAAACCTATTATAAATGTACAGTCAAGCGTGAGTCGGACTTAATTACAGTTTTAGATCCGACCCCTACGGATTTTTTAAAGAGATTTCAATCACATATTTAATTACACAAACGGGTCTACCGCGATATAATTTCATTGTTTTTACCTTTAATTCCGACGTTTCAGCTGAGTTGCACTAGCTGTGGTCACGGAAAGACTGACGTCCCAACAAACCCACAAACGCCAACCAAACGCGCGTCCAAACGCGGTAGACCCGTTTGTGTAATTAAATATATGTACAAAACGCGAGAGTTTAAAGTGTTAGATTTCACTCACGTTTCACATAAAAAATACATTGTTAACAGTGCCGGATTAACCAATAAGCAAAACAAGCACGTGCTTAGGGCACCACGTTCAGGGGGGAGCACCAAAATGCCAGGATTCGGGCCTGGTTCGGCCTAAAAGTAAAATTGCGTTTTTTATATCGAAACATTTTCGCGCTCGCTTCGCTCGCCTTTTCAATAACTTTCTAAGGTATGACAAAGGTGACATTCGGGTGACGACTGCAGCAACATTACTCTGTTGCAAAGTACTGTCAACTTAGTTAAGTTAAATATAGACCTGTTTAAAACAGCCAACGAAGTATTCCTAAGAAATACTAGGAACACTAACAGGCTGGTCATAAATAAAATGCAAAGAACTGCCACTTTTAAGAAAAATTGTTATGCTATGTGTGTCAATATATTTAATAAGTTACCCAACAACATAAGAGAATTGCCCAATAGTAAATTTAAAAGAGCACTTTTTCAATGGCTGCTGTCTTCGACATTTTATTCTATTAATGAATACCTTGTAAATCAACAATCTAGTTTTTAAATTATGTTAATTGAAGTGGTTTTGTTTGAGATAGATACATGATATATTATTATTTCATAATTGACAGTGTATTTTTATTTCTATTGTTGTTGATAATTAATTTGTATTAAACTAGTTTAAGTTGGTTAAGTTAGGTATATATTACACTAAAATTTGCATGCTGCATAGTCAGTTAAGAAAGATGGGACTTAAAAATGTATAATTTTACAGAAACAACTTGTATATAACCTTTTTTATCGCAAATAAAATGATAAAAAATGATTAAAACTTCCGTGATAAAATGATGTGACTGATTTCCATACTAAAAGTAAAAATGTACAACTGTCTATCATATTGCGTTTTTATATCGAAAAATTTTCGCGCTCGCTTCGCTCGCGTTTCAATCACTTTCTTAGATATGATAAAGGTGACATTCGGGTGGCGACTGCAGCAGTATTAGGTAATCTGTTGCAACATTACTGCAACGGCACTGTCAATTTTCGTGATAAAATGATGTGACTGATTTCCATTCTCAGCTGTAATGCGGCATTGAACTTCTCTCAATTTACCAAAAAAAATCAATGTAATCTTGATGACCCTAGGGAGAGGGGGCACCATGGTCTAGAAATGCTTAAAGCATCAAAATATCTTAATCCGGCACTGATTGTTAAAAATTGTGTAATATACGGAACCCTTGGAACGCGAGCCCGACTCGCACTTGGCCGGTTTTTTTTTCAGATTACCTCAATTACAGTATACTACAATACAATTCAAATACTCTTTATTGCACACCTCATTACAGAAAACAATACAAATAATACAGGAAGAAGAGATTAAACAACAGGCGGTCTTATCGCTAAAAAGCGATCTCTTCCAGACAACCTTACTACTTTTGAGGTTAGAACAACCCACGAAAACATTTAATGTAAAGTGTTGCCAAGACTAGTTGCATAAAGCTTTTACACTAAAAAAGTTATGAGATCCCGTAGTAGGTACCAAGACTTTTACTCTGTCATTCCTAACTTTATAAGCTCTAACAGTATAAAGCCAACATCTTGGTCAAACAGTACGGCTTGGCCGTTTCGTTGGTGTCATACTCATATGGACAATCCCGTAATGACACTTTCAGAATTTGAAAGACCTTTGTTGCTACTTTGTACAACAAGTCCACTGAGGGAGTGTTTGTAAAAACGACATATCAGTTTATATAAACTACGATAATACAAGGTCATATAAGCAGGCATAATTTTAAAACATTTAACATTTAGGTTTTCAGAAAAGTTACGTACCTATTTCTAGCGATATCTATGTATGTAGGGCCTATATAAAATAAGCCAGGAAAGTTATGAAAGTGAATTAAAGTTCATGTTGCACTGATAAAATCATTTTAAACAAATATTCTAAATATAATTATTCTCAAATTTCAGGAGCTGATACAAGCAGCCAGAATGAGTCTCTGCTGAGTCGCCGGCGCCGGACGTGCGTCGCGCGCCTCGGGCGACTGACGTCTTCGTGTGAGTCGCCAATTGCAGGGGAAGATACGAATAGTTAGGTATAAAAGCTACTTTAGTCAACCTCGCCTCAGTACTGTTTGTATTGACTGAAATACAAGTAGCATATATGAGACGTTCGGACGTATCCGTGAAAATACGAAGGTAAAGGAAATTGCACTACATTTTTAGAACCTATTCACCTGTCAGTAAAATATTGAAAAGGAAAGTTCATGAGTTTTATTATTTTCTTTCCTCCAACAGCTTCACATGGAGCAAATGTAAACCTTTTATGTTAATAATATCAGTAATGTCAAGGTACAACGCTCTTTAGAGCATATTGCCATTCCTTTTACTCGAGTGGCCTGTGGGTTAACTATACGAAGCGAGCCTACGATGCATTAAAAGTGCAGTATAACAATGCATTCAGAATGCTGTTGGGCTTACCTCGTAGATGTAGTGCATCTGGCATGTTTTGCGAAGCTAGAAGTTTTCTGGCAATCATGCGCAAGAAAATAGTATCTCTGCTAGGTCGAGTTAGAAGCAGTCCCAAACATACATGTTCGAAAAGTAGAACTCCCTTAGTAGGCCAAGCAATAAGAAGTTATAGAGGGAAATGCTAGGAACACAATTTTTGACTACGTAACTTTGTTTGGACTAGTTAGGAGGTGAACATATCAAAAGTCCCCGGCTGTAGCCCCGGTGCTGGGGGGTAGACTAGTTATAGTCCAAACAAAGTTACGGAGTCAAAAACTGTGTTCCTAGCATTTCCCTCTACAACGTTTTTTGAGCATTCATTTCCTGACCTATAGATCGTGTTTCAATTTATCGCCTCTCGTTGGCAATTAAGGTGGTTCGCTTTCCATACAAAAAAAAAACAATTACATAAGTACCTAATAGTGTGTAATTACTTAATATAACGCAATTGTTTTTTGTATGGAAAGCGAACCACCTTAACTATTCGCACAACGTTTTGTAGTTGCAGTAAGTACTTACATACATATGGCCGGTTAAATTTTCGAAATAGGTATGTATTTACGTACAGTGCTAATTGCCGCACATAGAATAATTAAAGTTTGATCAATCGGAATATGTTCCTAAGTCACTTATTACATTTCGAATTATAAGTCTGTATTTTACAGCTTTAGATGTGCATGACTGCATATGCACATCTAAAGCTGAAAAATGCTTTCATGAAATTATGGCTAAATTATGTTAATAGGGACAAATGTATCATTTTCAACCAAATGGGTTCTTATTATCTGTTGTCAATGAGGCGCTATTTCCATAAAGCTTCAATTTGAAATCAGCCTCGTCGACAACCGACAATGTTAACCTTTTGGTTGAAAACGTCACAAATTATGGCGATAGAGAATACAATGTTCTGTTGCCAGAGTGCAGCACTAGTAAAACCCGTAAACGAGTGAATTGCAAAAAAGTGTAGGTAACACAATGGAATATTCACAAAAATATGAAAGAATGTAACACAAAATGAAGAAAATGTATGTGTTTTTTTTTGTGTTACGTCACACAAAGGACGCCAAAATCGACGCCGCAATATTTTTCACGACGTGTAGAATAAAAGTGGCGTCGAATTCAGGAATCCGCAAATACTATGGTAGCCGATAGCCAAGTAATTTATCAATAGAACAATGTTAAAACAGTAGTAGAAACGGTGAGCTTTGCAAACTTTTAGTAGATTGGTTTGGTTTTGGTAGATTTCTCGGTTTGGCATGCTTGATGCTCTTCACATCACCACAGACGGAGGTCGACAGTTCGAATCTGTCTTGTTCAACCAATTGATGGAGGCACATGCACGCATACGAAGTATACGAACCACATATTACACTACCATCCTGGAGCTAATTGGATTATTTGCATCTACTATTATAGTATATACCTATGCCTTATTTTTACGCCTAAGACCCTAAGCTTTTAACAAAAACCATTATTTCTTTTATACCTACGGGCGGTTTAGCTCCCGTACCTACCTCTATTATACCTAGCCACGTGCTAAAGCAACAATGTCCTTTAAATCCGTATCCCGTATCGTGATAGTATTAAGATTCAACTCGTCTACATCGAGGTGGTCGATCGTCCTAAATACATTACCAAAACATGTTAACTCGTATGAGCCGTTACATAGATTTGAACCTTAATACTATCATGATAATTATTGATTAATATTTTTAAATAATTTGTTAAGCATATTTACACTTGCAAATATACACTTGCAGCATTCTAATATTATGGTATGGTAAACATATAACATGTTATATATTCGCGATTCATGTCAACAGCCCTGTCGTCGGGCCCCCGCCCCCCGCGCAAATGTGAATAAAATGCAACTTTGCTATCAGTTTTTGAAGTGCTAAGAAAGCCTTTCCGAGTAGGTGTGGTGAAAAATATAATGTTCTAATGCTGAAACGTATCACTATCACTGTTTAGTTAGAACAACATGAACCTCATAGAACCCTCTTTCAAGTGCTATTGAAAGAGGCGGCTATACAGGGCCTGGGGCCTAGGGCGGCGAATAGTTATTTACGATACAAGTGCGGAAAAGAGGAAATTCGAACGAGTGGCGATAAATTAAAACACGACCGAAGGGAGTGTTTTAAATCCACACGATTTGCAAATTACCTATTCGCACGTGTATCGTACAACGTTTTACAGTACATGGCCCTTTAAGCTTTTGACATACGCACGAAAAGTGCTATTTTACGCACTAGTGCGGGAAAATAGGACCATAATTATATACTTTAAATGATATTTTTATTATTAATTTGTATAAATGAATGTCATTAGTCATTGCCTACATTAAATGTACTTAATCTATGCTTCCATAAATATATTTACTATCATTATCAATATATTACAAGACGTTGCACATATGTCGTTGTTTCACTTATATGCACACCAATATAGCCTAATATAACTGGAAAGCCTGGCAGGCTAATCTTTTAACACGTTGGCTGCCATGAACATTGAACATCACCGTTGGGATCACGTAATCTTCTCTGTGTGCCCATGAGCATCACCAGTAGAATCGAAAGCTCGTTACCTCTTTATTGACCTCAGTAATAAATGTATAGTCAGATGCTGGGATCACTAAATTTGTAAGGGGCGTGGGAGATACACTTTAGGTGAAGGATGGTGGGCAGCCAATGTGTTTAATACTGCGTTTATTTTTGGTAGGCTTAATTTTGCTGCCCTTTTTAGGGTACTTACCGTAGGGAACTACTACGTTAAAAAAAACCTATGCTAAAATAAAAGGTAAAAAAACCTATTTCTATCTAAAGAGTTTGTATAGGTGTAACTGGGTCACAGCTGAATTCTTATAATGCAAACCGAAGGGCTATATGCAAGAGTACTCGTATGGAATAACAAACACCTTACGACAAAGACCATAATAACTGTCTACCAAACTTGTGTCTTTAGAGAATACTCTTGTAGGGGGCCGAAACCTGGACGTCGTAAGCTAATCAGGAACGAAGACTTAATTAACACCTTCCACGTGCGCTGCCTTCGGAGTAGGTAGGTATGGTATACTAAACATAACATGGAAAGACAGGGTTACTGGTTACCAACGAAAGTGCGCTGGAGTTTGCTAAGCTTCCTAGTATCACCGCGCTTATAATCTGAGACCGCGCTACTCAAACAGAGACGTTTGCGGCGGCTAGGGCATGTTTAACGAATGGACAGTGCTATTAGGCAAGTGCAACGTAAGACGTCATTACTCCGCTTTAAAGACTGCGTAAAGCGTAATATGATTGCGTTTAACAATAAAGCACTGCAACTCATGGAAAGACCTAGCAACACACCGCGTTGAGTGGAAGAACACCTTTTAAGAGGTCGCGTAACCAATGTTAGGTCCTGGTTTCAAGACTTGGCCCGAAAACGAGCAATAAGACATATATGTGCGATGAGGGTCGCCTTAATGCGAACCAGGTATGTTGCGGATGCAGATTTTTTATGACATCCGCGGATGCGGATATTTAAAGCCTCACATCCGCGGATGCGGATGCGGATGTCAAGATTTGGTACTCAAAAAACGTCAAATGTTACATATTTAGTATTTTTTATTTAAAAAAAAACGAACCGTTTAGTATTTGAACAAGAATATAGGTGACGTTCCACGGCAAAAGGTACCTTATGGCGGCTGGCGCTTACGTCGCATGGCGCCGCAATAATATTGGAGCGGCGTTAATAATAGCGTAAGCGCCAACCGCCATAAGGTACCTTTACCTGTGGGACGTCACATAGGTGTGTTTTATTTAATAAACAATAACTTGGCCGGTTTTTCGGGATCTAGACGATTTCGTTATATATAATGACGAAATTACCTAAAGGCCCCAGTACACAGTGAAGGATGGGCCATGCCACACCCTGGCCATTGTGTACAGGGGGCTATGCTATGGTATGCAATGGCGGACGACTGCCGTCAGTTGTATCAGCCGTGGTGAGCAATCGGGGAGTTGTCGGTTTTTTGGCACACTTCAAAGGAATCGTGGCGTACCGTGGCCTGTGGTGTTCACACAGTCGCCATTGTTTGTTTAGTTTCTTGAATTTTTGACCGCTTGATTCAATGTTAATAGCACAAAATGTCATCATTGTGGAGCAATGAAGAGACTTATCAGTTTATTATAGATTTATATGAATCAGAGCCTGCAATTTTTTTTTTTTGATGCACCATTGTGTGAACACCTACGTGATATAGGCCTACTGTTGCGCATTGCAAAGCATGGCTTGGCATGGACCATCCTTGACCACTGTGTACTGGAGCCTTTACACTTACGCCAGCGGTGCCGTCTCTAATACCCCTAGTAGCATTTTCGTTGGGGCCCACGGTGCCAACGGTAGGGAAAACGTTGGGATGAGGTTCGTTCCGTAGCCAACATTAATTTTGTATTGGCCCACCATCGCATTTACCAACATTCGCTGTGGCACAGATGCCCAGCAATGGGCCTTTGTGTATTTTGGTAACGTTGGCTAAACAACGATAATATTCGTTGGCCCAATGATGACATATATCGCATTTACCAACATTGGCAGTGGCAGTGATGCCCAACAATGGGCCTTTGTGTATTTTGCTACCGTTCGCTAAACAACGATAACATTCGTTGGCCCAATGGTGACGAATACCGCATTTACCAACATTGGCTGTGGCACTGATGCCCAACAATGGGCCTTTGTTTATTTTGGTAACGTTGGCTAATCAACGATATCATCCGATGGCCCAATGACGACAAATATCGCATTTACCAACATTGGCTGTAGCATTGATGCCCAACAACGGGCCTTTGTTTATTTTGGTTACGTTGGCTAATCAACGACATCATCCGATGGCCCAATGACGACAAATATCGCATTTACCAACATTGGCTGTAGCATTGATGCCCAAAAATGGGCCTTTGTGTGTTTTGGTAACGTTGGCTAATCAACGATATCATCCGATGGCCCAACGATGACAAATATCGCATTTACCAACATTGGCTGTGGCACTGATGCCCAACAATGGGCCTTTGTTTATTTTGGTAACGTTGGCTAATCAACAATATCATACGATGGCCCAATGACGACAAATATCGCATTTACCAACATTGGCTGTAGCATTGATGCCCAACAAAGGGCCTTTGTGTATTTTGCTACCGTTCGCTAAACAACGATAACATTCGTTGGCCCAATGGTGACGAATACCGCATTTACCAACATTGGCTGTGGCACGGATGCCCAACAATGGGCCTTTGTGTATTTTGGTAACGTTGGCTAGTTAACGATATCATCCGATGGCCCAATGATGACAAATATCGCATTTACCAACATTGGCTGTGGCACTGACGCCTAACAATGGGCCTTTGTGTATTTTGGTACCGGTGGCTAAACAACGATAACATTCGTTGGCCCAGTGAGCACAAATATCGCATTTACCAACATTGGCTGTGGCACGGATGCCCAACAATGGGCCTTTGTGTATTTTGATAACGTTGGCTAGTTAACGATATCATCCGATGGCCCAATGATGACAAATATCGCATTTACCAACATTGGCTGTGGCACTGACGCCTAACAATGGGCCTTTGTGTATTTTGGTACCGGTGGCTAAACAACGATAACATTCGTTGGCCCAGTGAGCACAAATATCGCATTTACCAACATTGGCTGTGGTACTGATGCCCAACAATGGGCCTGTGTGTATTTTGGTATCGGTGGCTAAACAACGATAATATTCTTTGGCCCAATGATGACATATATCGCATTTACCAACATTGGCAGTGGCACTGAAGCCCAACAATGGGCCTTTGTGTATTTTAGTAACGTTGGCTAACCAACGATATCATTCGATGGCCCAGTGAGGCCAAATGTCGCATTTATAACTATAGCCGGTCAAGCAAGTTTGTCACTAGAAAAGGTCGCGAAATTCAAATTTTCTATGGGACGACAACCCTTCACGCCTACATTTTTTAAATTTGTCGCTCTTTTCTAATGACGGAAATGGCTTGACAGAGTGTAACACCATAAACAAATAAATAAATATCACACGAGCATTTTAACAGAGGCCAGGGGCTGCGTGACGTCATCAAAATAGCTACCAGTTGAGTTTGCTTGTGGCGTCACTAGATGGCGTTACTGTCTCCAAACATCGAAGTTATAGTTATTTTCTCGATTATTCCGGATATAATCATAATATTTTTTACAAGTAACTTATAAATCTAATAGCTACAACTATAAAATTTATACATAAATTTAAAAATTTGTATTTTACCAACATTTTCTCAATTGTAAGAATCCTCCACAAGGCCCAACGTTAAAGTTACAATGTTGGCCCTTTGTGGGACAAGCTGTGTTGGGCCTTCAACCTGGTGCACGACTACCTACCGACCTACCTGACTTGCCGTTGGGTAATTGTTGAATTTGCAAACAAGCACAACGAAAAAATTGCCCTTTTTTAATTTTTTGCAGTTGGCCCTACAGCAAGCCATACGGCCAAATGTAACAATTAACCAACCATCAAACAAATGTGTATAGGCCCAACCACGGCCCAACCAAAACCACCACCGTTGAATAATTGTATGATTTATTTAAATAGGCCCAACGAAAAAAATTACTCTAATGGCCCTCTGTTGGGAATCTTCGGGAGGGCCTTTGTCGAGGGCCCTCCAGCAAATCGTACGGCCAAATATAACAATTAACCAACCATCAAACAAATGTGTATTGGCCCAACCACGGCCCAACCAAAACCACCACCGTTGAATAATTGTATGATTTATTTAAATAGGCCCAACGAAAAAATTACTCTTATGGCCCTCTGTTGGGAATCTTCGGGAGGGCCTTTGTCGAGGGCCCTCCAGCAAATCGTACGGCCAAATATAACGGTTGCCCAACTAATACGTAAACAAAGGCCCAACAAAATCCCTACAAGAAAATGCTATTAGGGACGTTCCTGTTAGGTACCTACTATTGGTCGACATCCGCATCATGCGGATGCTCCGCATCGATTTTATGCGAATGCGGATGTTGAAAATAATGCGGATGTTCCGCGGATGCGGATGCGAATATTCGCAACATCCCTGGTGCGGACCCTCGTATTACTTGACAGAAATGTGGACGATTATGCCGTTCAAAAATTGTGTCATATATATATATAGCCACGAGCGGTCCTGTCGCTAGATCACAGATGCTGCTTAATTATTTTAATCATCTGTAAATATATAAAAGGCCTGATGATGATGCTTTACGCGGCCATTGCCAAGATGAGGGGGGCGAAGTGCACCTGCCGTGTTAATGCGTCGTTTAATTGTACATAAGCCCGAAGTACGGTAAAACCTAGGATTTACCGGAAAACCCCAAGTTTTACCGATGCTGATCGGTAAAAGCCCGAAATGTCAATCAATAATACCGGTAAATCAAAGAAAAATCCGGTAAATTGAGGGCCGCAAGAACCGTTACGGGTTTGTATTTGTAACGTCATAGAAGCGTCGGTTCCGCCAGCATCGTTGTTTAATCTCTCTCCTCACACAAAACTAGTGTCCGACCGAAGGTTGGAGTCTGTGCTCAACTACTTATCCTGAAGCCTGAAGCACGGCTTTGACTCCACATGAAAGTTCCCCTCACGGGGGCACTTCAGACTTTTAGGCCCAGGTGAAGATCGATACCCAGCCTTGCGATATTGTCAACAAAAAATTTGGGGCTCGCTGCGCTCGCGTTTTTGGCTGTTTTGGTTGACCCTGTATCTACATGTTAGCTTGACTGGTGAATGAATAGAGTTAGACCAAGAAAATTCTGCAATGATTTTGATAGCATTATAAGCAGTGCAGTGCAACTAGTGCAAATGTTATTTATACGTCATAATTTCATAGAAGTTTTGACGTTTAATAATAGTCAGGTGGCCGGCTGCATGAAACAAACCTCATCAAAAAATAGAATATACCTACCCTGTAGAGGTACCTGACATTTAGTAGCTTCCAACGCACTTGGTCGGCCTAGGCTTAACCTGGCAGATTTTGTACAAATGGCAAAAACGTTGGACAAAAATTCATCAAAAAAAACCTCATCGAAAAATAGAATGAAACTTGTATGGTAGGATACCTGACCTTGAGGACAGTAAAAAAAAGTGGTCGGCCTCACCTTAGCCTGGCAGTTTTTGCAGTCCGACCAGATTTATTGGGTCACGTGAGAGCTACAATTTACCTCATCGAAAAATAGAATGAAACAAACGGATTATAATAGCTAAAATAAGCCTGTTGACGTATGTCTTGGTCGGCCTCACCTTAACCTGGCAGTTTTTGCAGTCCGACCAAATTTATTAAAAAATCATCAAAAATTTTTTATCGAAAAATCGTATGAAACTTGTATGGTACGATAGCTGCCTTTGAGGACAGTAAAAAAAAAGTGGTCGGCCAAATCCTGTGTTGGCAGGTTCCTGTGTCCGACCAATTTTGTGGTACCACGTGAGAGCTACAATTTACCTCATCGAAAAATAGAATGAAACAAACGGATTATAATAGCTAAAATAAACCTGTTGACGTATGGCTTGTTACGGATGGCTTTCACAAATTCAATGTGGCGGTGTGCGGCAGAATCCACTTGCATCAAATTTGATGCCACACATTGTGACTGGACATTAAGAGATGAAATGTATAAGATAAAATGGTTTGAAGGGCACATAACGCCTTTGCGAGTCGAAGAAATAACAAGATGATTATGATTAACAGTAATTATTAACAATAAAAGGGTTATTTCCACTAGTTCCCACCTTTTACCACTGGTAACTACTGAGAAAAAAAAATCCTAGTAGTTACCACCAACTCGGTTTGGTGGTACCTACTGGGAATTTTTATTCCCAGTAGTTACCACTGGTAAAAGGTGGGAATTTTTTTTCTACTAACCGAGCTTCGAAGGAGAAATGCTACAGTTGATGGAAAAAAGGCTGATTTGATACAAAGATAATCACTTAATATATGTGAGGTTATCTTGTGTATTTTACCATTTATTAAAATTTTGGAAGGCTCACGTGCAGTTTTTCCTGTTATATTACAAGTGTTCGATTGAAAACTAAGCTTTGGTGTATACCTAGATCACCTGCATGTACAAGAAGGCGTTTCATATACGCCCGCCCATCAGATAGGTACACAAAGTCATGATGCGTATGGAATACAGCATGTGTAGCCAAGCCATTATGCCCTAAATTATGTACTACTTCGTTAAAACTTAGCTTACCTGTGTATTTACTCTTTCCAAAATATTTATCTTCCTTAAATTGCAGCCTATACAAACGGTCTTTGTCATTTGCCTTAGTTTTTGGTACTCAAAGCTTTTTCTCACCGATTTATGCATATCGGGTCCTTGGGAAAAAAGGGAGATCCTATAGGTATATTTCCACAATTTGTCGCACACTATTGCAGTATTGTGGAGAAAAAAAAACATACAACCGCATTGATAACCTCTTCCTTTGGGATTTGGAAGTCGGTTAAAAAAGGAGAATGTTTACAATTTATTGGAAACAATGTATGTGATTTGACAGTGACAGCAACTCCACTATGGAGGCGCCACCTGGCGTGATAAAATGTCAGTTATGCCTCCTCATTCTATCTGTAGTGGAAAAGAGTCCGGTTAATACACGACCAAATAATGTACAGCCCAATAATAGGCGTCCACTTTTTTGGATGCGTATTATTGGGTTGTACACTACTGCCCTGTTCAAAGAGTGGCTTCGTATTATTGGCACGGACCGAGCTTGTACACCCTGATAACGCTCAACCCAATAATACACGACCCAATAATACGAATCCATTTAGTGGACGCCGAATATTGGTCGCATATTATTGGCCCGTACCGATAATGTTCGACCCGGGATTGCTCAACCCAAGAATGTACAGCCCAATAATTGGCGTCCACTTTTCGCTCCACACCACAGACTATAAATATTTGACACATAGAGTGATATTCTAGGGATGGGGCGACGATTTTTAAGTTTACGATTCAGTAATGTTGCCATGCGCAAAAAATAAGCAGATAATGGTAAGGTTAAGTAGCTAACATATTATCGCACCGCACCGCGATCTTGGTGCGTCGCGCCCATAAGTAAGAGCGAGAAAGAGATATATTTTTCTTCAGCCCGCTCCAGACTATGCGCGTGAATCGCGGGCGAAGCCGCGAACGCGAGTGTGGAGTCGATTTCGCTGTCTGCGAACATCGACGCCACACTTGCGTTCGTGGCTTCGCGCCGCAATTCGCGCACGAGTGTGGAGGGGGCTTTCCAGACGGAAACAATTGTTCGATCCATGAAATGTATACTTGGTCAAGCAGATCTGGTCAGTAGAAAAAGGCGGCAAATTTGAAAAATTTAGGCGCGTAGGGATCTCTTCCCATAGAAAATTTGAATTTCGCGCCTTTTTTTATTGATAAGATTTGCAAAACCAGCTATAATTAGAATAGAATGACAGAGAAAGGTGCCTGCAATTTGCACGCACCGCGACCCTTCGCACCGGTAAGTGAGGGCGAGAAAAAGATATCTGTTTCTCGCTCTCATTCATGAGTGCGACGCACCAGGGTCGCGGTGCGGTGCGATAGTGTGTTAGCTACTTTAAATGAGTATAGTTTTCCTGGTTCTTAGGCCCCGTTCGCACGACAGCTTTTTCAACGCGCGTTAAAAAAAGCGTTTGAATGACACAAATGGATAACCATTTATGTATTCACACGACAACGGTGACGCTTTTATTCAGTGTTGTTGGATTTTAGACTTTAAGCTTTGGTCGTTAAGTCGAATTTAGAGTGCGACCAGATTCAAGCGCTTTTTTAACGCGCGTTGAAAAAGCTGTCGTGCGAATGGGGGCTTACTGACTGTCAAATTGGTTTGACCAGAGATACATATGTTTGACGAACTATAATTAAGTCTTCGTCACACAGGCGCGTTTTACGGGTGGCGCGCGAGCGGGGCGTGAGCGTTTTATATGTAAAGTAGCTATAGGTGGTCAAGCAAATCTTGTCAGTAAAAAAAGGCGTGAAATTAAAATTTTCTATGGGACGATATCCCTTCGCGCCTACATTTTTCCAATTTGCCGCCTTTTTCTACTAACAAAGAAAAGAGATATACGTTTCTCGCTCTCACTTATGGGTGCGACACTCCAAGGTCACGGTGCGGTGCGATAGTCTGTTAAGCCCCCCATTCACACTCTACCTTGTAGTTCGCCTCGTAATCCGCCTCGTTGGGTAGGATCGTGTATGGGGGTTGCGGACTACGAGCCGTCCTACAAACTCAAGTAGGATGCCATAGTACTGGTGATGGACGGCAAAACAGAGGGCCTACCGCGAACCACGTTCGACGTGTTGCCCCTCCGTCGCGCGTGTAAATTCGTACGTAAGTGTGACAGGGCAGGGGTGCTGCCTAGCACGTCCAACGTGGTTCGCGGTAGGCCCTTAGTACCGTGTGTAAGCTATTTCTTGCTCCGTAGTCCTGTGAGGCGGACTACAAAGTAGGATGGTGTGTGAGCTATATCTTACACCGTAGTCCTGCGAGGCGGACGACAAGGTAGGAGTGTGAATGAGGGGCTTTAGTTACGCGGCGCGTCCCGCTCACGCGCCGCCCGGAAAACGCGCCTGTGTGACGAAGCCTTTACAGAGAATTCTTATTAATAGTTTTTAACAGAAGTAGACCGTTGGATCTGACCTAAGTTTCTGAGTTACACACTCTCTTTTTGTATTATTTAACGAAGACTTCCTTATTCCTTCGGGACTGATCGAATCGGTCGATTTGATCAGTAATGAAATTGGCGTCAATCTCCAATTTTAGATTTATGGTGATATTAGAGCCCTCTTAATTGAATAAACGGGTATGTCCTTAAACCACGTCCAAGACCACCGGTGGACAGGCAGCAGCGTCCCTCAAATTCGGTGTACTCGACTGCGATCGCCAACCCGCCTGCCAAGCGTGGCGATTATGGCATTCACCCCCCAAAAAAGGGGGAGGCCTATGTTCAGCAGTGGACGTCTTATGGCTGAGATGACGATGATGATGATGAAATTGAATAAATGCCCCAGAACGAAAATACTAACCTCACAAATTGGTATTCTTGCGTCCGCACCTCATTTTATCGGTAATATCGGTCATTATCGGTCATTATCGGTGGTTGAATTCGGTGAGCCAAATTGGTATTTGCGTCCGCACCTCCTGATTCGATCGGGCAATTGAATCAGATTGGCGAAAAATTGACTAATCTGGATATGCCTTTAATTGACAAGAGTTTAAAGGATATCATACAAATACGACGGAATTAAAATAAAAGGTAACTTGCTTATACTGTTGTGTATTGCTATTGAATATAGTTCGTTTTTTTTAGCATTAGAAAGAACTCCACAGAAGCAAGCGTGCAGTCTTTATCGGGCTCTTTAATTGTTAATAATTATTGAATTATCTAATGTAGCATGGTCAATACATATAATTTACTTCAAATTATTACCGCTGAAAGTGCCGGATTTGGAACCAGAAGCTTACTTCTGCGAAGTTCTTTCTAATGCTAAAAAAACGGACTATAGCTTGGATTGCTCATGATAAAATTAATCTTGATTGAATTTCTTTCAGATCAAAAATCAAGCCTCAACATCGCAATCCCTCAACTCAAAAAAAAGATTCCGATTGTTGACGCCAGAGATATAATTATTTCCAAAAAGCGTGCACAAATAACAGATGCACGTGAAATATTAGCTGAACTAGCTCACAGATTAATAATATGTGTCTACAGATTAGTATAGCCGCCCGTCATACTTTTTTTTTCTATTTATTTTTAGAGCTTGTCACTGAGGTGAACATGTCGCTCCATAAAAAACTACAAATTTATACATTCTTACAACTAACTTATTCTATATACTAAAGCCTTTCGTACAAGCTGCAATAGCATCCGACGAAGGAGCAGCCAGGACACTATTGCAGCCCCCAACATAGCATTATGGCTTACGCCCGTCATACTGGGTCATACTGAACAACTTTTTCTATCGGACCAACCCCGAAATCCCAAAAAAAATATTGGCCTTCCCATAGAAAACGTCGACATCCACTCGATCAAAATGTATGAAACGGCCAAAAAAGCTTAAGTGATTACGAAGTTGGTCCCATTATAAATGTCATAACTGAAAAATTTGAATTTGATTAGCCTAGTAGCCAATCAGGTAGCGGTGATTGCTAAAGGGGCTTATACATAGAACACGGACCTAATGTAAAGCGCCCTCCAGACTATGCGCGTGAATCGCGGGCGAAGCCGCGAACGCGAGTGTGGAGTCTAGTTTGCTGATATGCGAAATCGACTCCAGACTCGGCTTCGCGCCGCGATTCGCGCACGAGTGTGGAGCGGACTTAACGATGCATTTTTACAAATCGGTCGTTACAGCCGGTCGCAACGACGGACTCTAAGCCCCCATTCGCACGAGAGCTTTTTCAACGCGCGTTAAAAAGCGCTTGAATCTGTCCGCACTCTAAATTCGATTTAATGACCAAGGCTTAGGTAAGTCGAAAATCTAACAACGCGTGATAAAAGACCGTAGTTCTGTAGAAAGCGACCAACTTTTTATATTTGTCAAAGTGACTTACACCCTAACTCAGTAGCTTTGGTCTCTTTCTGCATTGATAAAAAAATTGAGTTGGTCGTTTTCTGCATAACTACGGTCATTTATTTAGCGCCACCGCTGTCGTGTGAATAAATACACATGTATCTATTGGTGTCTTTTTAACGCGCGTTGTAAAAGCGCCCGTGGGAATGGGGGCTAAAGGCGTATCCTGACCAGATCCTGACTAGTAAATTTTTCGCCAATCTGATTAAATTGCCCAATCGAATCAGGAGGTGCGGATGCAAACACCAACTTGGTTCGCCGAATTCAACCGCCGATATTGACCGATATTACCGATAAAATGAGGTGCGGACGGTTGAATACCAATTTGTGAGGACTGACGCCACACTGTGGGCACTGTGGGCTGAAATTAGGCTGTCATTGACATAGAAACCGAAGTTATTTTTATGTTTTCTTGATTGAAATCGGTTTTGCTAGGCATTGTTATAGTAACCTATGAATTTTAGACGATTAGGTATGAAAGTTGTGGAATGAGAGTTACGAATTAAAAAAAAAATCGGGGTGCACTCCTGGGGGCCGATTTTTTAAATTCGACTACTCGATTTCGTGTATTAAATTTCGTTCAATAATATCTCTACTACTAGGCATTTAAATTCTACTAATAGAATTGAAAACGAGTGGTCAATACCACTCGATTCCCAATTTCTATCGCTAGTATTTCAAAAATTAGCATTTCGCCGTTTTCCACAGATTTCCGAACGATCGAACGATCGAATTTCAAAAATAGGCCCCCTGGAGTGCCGACAGAAGTGAAAACTCAATGACTAGTCCAAAATGTCTGCAGCACTACCTATGTATAATTGACCCATCCTCCTTACTATTGAAAAACTTTAGTTCCGAAATTGCTGGCTAGTGAGCTTAAATTTGTAGCGTTAATTGTTTAAAATTCGAATAGAAATTGTAAAGTTACCTTGCAGACCTCGCATCTAAATATATTTGGTCATGATATTCTGAGTTTTCACTTTTATTAGCGATTTTATCAAGATGCAGCTTTATTGAATTATATTTGAATACCTAAAGTTAGAATGTAACTGAGATTCTCGTATTTCAGCCCGTACAAGATTAGAACATTGAGCTTTATTGCTTAAATAATATAAAAGTTCCAGTTTTAAATAATTCACCTGATTATGATACGTTATGACCTGGTTATGACTAAAGTTCTTTGGTGAATAACATTGTGCGTGACACATGACGTCAGCCGTCGTCGTCGTCGTTACGCGTTATGTGTTACGCTGTATCGAGTTTATCATTTTTTCCCCACCTCAAAAAGTGCTCAGCGCCGCTAAAGAAGTTTTCACTTCAAAAAAATGTATGGAGCAGGAACAAAAAATCATTATTACTTAGTCAAGAAACAAAACAAACCGTAATATCTTCGCAGGTGGTTATACTACGAATTGTTTGTGATTTTTTGGCATACTACATATTATTATATCCGTCACGGGTGCGGCTTTTTTTAAAATCATTAATTGTTTCTATGGGAAAAACACAAAAACCAAAGTCAACATAATATATATTAAGATTTTTTTTGACTGAAATGGGTCTTGCCCAGTATGTTTATGCTAAGTTGTAAGTTTCAGACGATTTGAGTCGAAAATACTAGTTATGATTTTTTTTCAAACAAAGTGTATTTAGCCGGTACAAAAAATCAAAATATCTCACAACAGTTGACTTTGGTTTTCGTGCTTTTTCCATAGAAACAATTAATGTTTTTTTTTAAAAAGCTGCACCCGTGACGGATATATGTAATATGCCAAAAAATCACAAATAATTCGTAGTATAACCATCTGCGAGAATATTACGGTTTGTTTTGCGTTTCTTGAATTTCTTGTTTCTGCACCATACATTTTTTTGAAAAAAATTCGTAACTCGACAATTTTCATTCCAAAGCGTGTAAAATTCATAGAGTCGGACCAAAAAAAGTCTGCAGCGGATTTGATAGCCCACGCAGTGCAAGTGTCATTTAAACGTCATAATTTCATAGAAGTTTGACGTTTAAAATAACACTTTCACTGCGTGGGCTATCAAATCCGCTGCAGACTTGTATAGTACGATAGCTGCCTTTTAGGACAGTAAAAAAAAAAGTGGTCGGCCAAATCCTGTGTTGGCAGGTTAATGTGTCCGACCAATTTTGTGGTACCACGTAAGAGCTACAATTTACCTCATCGAAAAATAGAATGAAACAAACGGATTATAATAGCTTAATAAGCCTGTTGACTTATGGCTTAGTCGGCCTCACCTTAGCCGGGCAGTTTTTGCAGTCCGACCACATTTATAAAGAATAATAATTTCTTTATTGAAAATATGGTTTCTTCGCAGCTTGAACTTAACTTAATAATGCTAACTGAAAAAAGTCATAAGTAAATGAGTCCATGGAGGTCTTAGAGGGCTTTAAAAAAAAGAAAACATTCAGTTCAAATTTTATTCATAAATCTATCTACTTAATATCTAAATAACGTTTTCTAACTACCGACGTGGTTTCAGAGTAACACTTACGTTGAGATGATGTCTCACAGATGTCAAAAATAAAAAGGTTTTCATCGATTTTTGACAAGTTTTGAATCGTATATCCTACTTTTCCACGGGAGCCACTAATGTACAACCAAATAATGCTCAACCCAAGAATGTACAGCCCAATAATAGGCGTCCATGGTGGACGCGTATTATTGGGCTGTACATTCCTGGGTTGAGCATTCTCGGGCCGCGCAATATTGGTCCGGGGCGATAATACGAAGCCACTCTTTTCACAGGGCAATAATGTACGACCCCATAATTCGCGTCCAATAATTTGAGTCCCTTGGCTTTCAATTATTGGGCTGCGCATTATTGGTACAGGTCGAGAAAGCCCGACCCAATAATGTACGACCCAATAATAGGAAGCCAAAAACCAGAGAGATTCTTTTTTTTAAGGGAGCTGTCAAAATTAGTAGGGACGTTCTGACATTAGCTCTTGACAATTTAAAAATAATCGGTTTTTTCTAGTGCCATCTTTCAGTGACATTGACAGTATTGTATTGACACTTGTTGGTTTACAAATACAATAAAATGAATTCTAATAAAAGAAACAGTAGACTCAGTAGAGGTACGAGGTACTGAAAAAATATTAATTAATGGAGAAGCCAAAGTTGGCGGTAAGTGCCGCAATTCAACAACTTAAGCTAAAAAAATCTTCGTGTCCGCATGGTATTCCCTCGTGCGTATGGACTGTACAGCATGGTGCTGGCGGAGCCGCTATGGCACATATTTAACCTCTGTCTCGAGCTAGAACTATTCCCAGAAATTTGGAAAATTACTTGAGTGATGACCAGTATTGAAAGGTGGATCAGGAGATAAGGCAAGAGGGTTTCGACTTTCGACCGACACAAAGTTTGTACCCCACACTTAATTTTTTTAGACTGCATGAGAGACAGACAGCAGTAAGTATGTAGATTATGAAGGGCACAGATTGAAACCAGCAGTGACATGGCAGTTTGTTCAAAAGAATATCTTGGTTATATTTGACAACCAGTCTGGCCTAGTGGGTGCCTAGCCTAGTGACCCTGCCGGTGAAGCTGATGGTTCTGGGTTCAAATCCTGGTTAGGGAATTTATTTGTTTGATGAGACAGATATTTGTATATTGAATAATTATATTGTTGTCTGGGTGCCCACAACACTGTTAGAAAATTGAATCTTGTATGTACACCCTTATAATACCAACCAATGAATGTACGCATGTGTGAATGACACCTTATGTTCTTTAGTCTATGTTGCTACTCTATTTGCTCCCTCTCTCTTTGGTTTCGGCTGCGTTGATGGTCGGACGCGTAAGCTTTAGCTCCCATAATTGTATTAACATATATTATTTACTAGATAATAAAGTTCATGTGCATTGTGCGAACAGTGAGTATTCTTTCTCCACCGCCCTGCTGCTGCGGAACCTCGTATCCGCGTAATAGGTTCTGGGCACAGTCACGATTGATATATATTCACTGTTCGCCACCACGCCATCCACACGTGGGTCATCATCCTATGATCGCCGGTAAGCGCATTCATCATGGCCGAGGTGAATCAAAACCAACCTCTCAGCTACTCCAACCATTCGATCGAAAAGCTACGTGGCTCGGAAAACTACCAGACATGGAAGTACCAGATCAGGATGCTGCTGACCCTGGACGGCTTGTGGGAGACTGTGGAAGGGACGGACGTTGACCGTTCGCACGTCAAACGGGCATTGGCTCGCATCGGCCTCAGCGTTTCGACCGCGTGCCTACAACACATCAGAAAGGCGACGACCGCTAAAGAAGCGTGGGATAACCTAAAAACTGTTTTTGAAAACAAAGGTTTGTACAGGCGCGTGCTGCTATTGCGGCAGCTGCATCGTATAGAGTACAAGCAATATAACTGCATGTCCCGTTACCTGGAAGCGGTGATGTCGCTCGTTCATCAATTGGCGGATATTGACAAGAACATAGAAGATAAAGAAGTGGTGGAACTTCTCCTTAGCGGACTGCCAGACGAATACGACGCGCTGGTAAGCAACCTCGAGACTGCAAATATCGCCGACACCAACCTCACCGCTGATATGGTGAGATCTCGCCTTCTTCAAGAAGAATCGAGGAAAATGGAAGGATCTTCCTGTGTAGATGAAGCCGCCCTGTTCTCCAAGGCAAGAAACACAGTACCCAGACAACAAAAACAGGTTACTTGTCACTACTGCGGAAAATCAGGCCATATAAAAAGCAAGTGCTTCAAATATAGGAAGGACAAGGTGAAGAATCGGTCGCTTCTGGCTACCGAGTCATCGAAAGCGTTCTTTGTGAAGAAGTCATCCTTTTACCTGGACTCTGGATGCTCCAATCATCTTTGCAACGACAAGACAATCCTGAAGGACTACAAGGAGCTGCCGGGCGAAGGAAGTAAAGTGACTTTGGCCAACGATGACTCTATATCGGCTGAAGGCGTCGGGGAACTGCCAGTGGGAGGCGTCATCGATAAACTTAATAAGGTATTATATGTTCCAAACTTGACTGCTAATTTATTATCTGTTAGTAAATTGTGTGATGTAGGCTATACTGTAGTTTTTACCAAAGAGAAATGTAATATATACAATAGTTGTAAAATTCATGGCAACCCTATTACCTCAGCATTTAATAGGAATGGTTTATATGAATGGGATGGGTGTAGTCAAGGAAAAGGAACTTCGCAAGAAGTGCACTCTTCCATGTTTTTGCATAATAGGCAAGATACACAGAGTGCTAATGTAGCTGTTTCTTCTCTGCCAGTTCAACTTCTGCATTCCCGTTTAGGTCACCTCAGCTTTAAAAGCATGTGTACTCTAAGGGATGATCCTGCAACTGGTATACAATTTCAGGAAACTTCTGGTGCGAAGTGTGAGACCTGTCTGCTTGGGAAGCAAGTTGCCTTGCCGTATCCCGTGGGCGAGGCTACACGTGCACACGTACCTTTGCAACTAGTGCATAGCGATGTAGCAGGTCCGTTTCAAGAAGACAGCATTGGAGGTGCGAGGTTCATGGTTACCATGACTGATGACTACACCAGGAAGTCACACATCTTCCTCATGCGTCATAAATCCGAGGTAATTAAACATTTTATTACTTACAAGAATTTAGTAGAAAAACAATTAGGATTGCCAATTAAAACTCTTCGGACAGATTTTGGGTCTGAATATTGTAACAAAAGTTTTGCTGATTTTCTTAGAAGAGAAGGTATTGTTCATCAGAAGAGTGTTCCTTACTGCCATCAGCAGTGTGGTGTTGCTGAGAGACTGAATAGGACTCTTCTTGACAAGGCTAGATGTATGCTATATGAAGCTGGTCTCAGCAAGTGTTTTTGGGGTGAAGCAGTTATGACTGCTGCATACTTAAAGAATAGGAGTCCAACAAGTGCATTGTCGGGACGTACCCCTGAAGAGCTCTGGACAGGTTCTACACCAGACCTCAGGCATCTTCACGTCTTTGGCTGCATTGCCCATTCCTTAATACCTAAAGAAAATCGTCGCAAACTTGATCCTAGAAGCAAACCTTATATTTTTGTTGGTTACAGTGAAACGACAAAAGGCTATAGGCTTTTGGATCCGTTGAACCCTAAGAAAGTGATCTTGTCTCGAAATGTTGTGTTTTTAGAAGATAAATTTTACAACAATTTAGATAAATTAAGTTTTAACCAATCTGACAATGAGAATATATTTTATGAATTTGAATTTATTTCTAATGATAATGATAAATCTAGTCATAATAATATTGGAATTCCTAATAAAAATAATGAGAATCTAAATAAGAATAATGTAATTGAAATCCCTAGTCAATGTAATGAAAATCTAGTCTCTAGTGAAACTGATGTGGATTCAATGTCTATTCAAAGTGAGCAAATTCCAATCTGCAACCCGGGAAGTGAAAAACAAATGTGTACTCAAAAACCTAATGATTCTTCCATGGTGTTTTCAGATTCGGAGGAATTCTGTACCGGAAGCGAGAATGAGGAGCCAGGCTGCTCTACTTCGGGCTCAGGTGACTCGTCGAGCGAGTCTGTAGTGCTGTCGCCGCGACCGTCACATTCAGGGGAAGCCCTGCCCCCAGCTGATGCGCCGGCTGTACATTCCTCGCGTCCCGTACGTACTACAAGGTCACAAAAACCCAAAAGGTATGCTGATTACACGTCAGACTACTCCATGGTAGCGCACGATGCTGCGTCTGTCCACAGCCTAGACATACCCTTATCGTATAAGGATGCTGTCACTGGTCCCCTTAGTGCAGAATGGTCTGCCGCAATGAAATGTGAGTTTGACTCTCTTATAGCTAATAAAGTTTGGAGATTAGTTGATAGGCCACATAATACGAACGTAATAAAGTCTAAATGGGTATATAAAATCAAAACAGATGCATCAGGTAACTTTGATAAATTTAAAGCGCGTCTTGTTGCCATGGGTTATACACAAGTCCCTGGTGTGGACTATAAAGACACATTTTCACCAGTTGTAAGACATAGTACAATGAGAATATTGTTTGCTTTAGCTTGTGAGTATGATTTAAGCATAGATCACATTGATGTGACCACAGCTTTTCTCAATGGAGACCTTGAGGAAACCATTTATATGGAGCTTCCACCAGGTTTTAATAATAACCATAAAAATAAAGTTTGTTTGTTACAAAAAGGGATCTATGGTCTTAAACAAGCTAGTAGAATTTGGAATAACAAAGTAAATAAATTACTGTGTGAAAATGGGTTTGTTCAAAGTAAACATGAACCTTGTATCTATATAAGTAAAGATAAAAATAGTTTAGTAGTAGTAGCGCTTTATGTAGACGACTTTTACATTTTCTCGAATAACGAATCCTGTAAAAATAATCTTTTTAATTTACTACAGAGTGAATTTCATTGTAAGAATTTAGGAAATTTAAAAAGTTGTCTGGGCATCAATGTTGTAAGGGAGGGAAATGTATTAAAGTTAGATCAAAGCGACTATATTATGAAAGTACTCAAGCGGTTTAATATGGAAAATTGTAAACCTGTCTCTACACCTATGTCTGTAGGTTGTAAATTTGAATCTGAAGGAGAAAATTTATGTGATGAAACTTATAATTACAGAGAACTTATTGGTTCCTTGATGTACTTAGCTGTTTGTACCAGGCCAGACATAGCATATGCTTGTAGCCATTTAAGTCAGTATAATTCAAAGTTTAATAAAAGTCATTGGCTTGCAGCAAAACGGATTTTAAGGTATTTAGCGGGGACAATTAACTATTCCTTATATTTCATAAAGAGTAGAGAATTGAATTTAATTGCATATGCTGATGCCGACTGGACTAATGATGTAAATAGACGCTCTTATACTGGTTTTGTAATAAAGTTAGGCTCGAATTGTATACATTGGGAATCACGCAAACAGCGTTGTGTAGCACTCAGTTCTACTGAAAGTGAATTTATTTCAATTAATGATGTATGTAAAGACCTATGTTTCATCAAAAATATTTTGTTTGAAATTTTACATGTGAAACCTAACATCACTGTGTTCAATGACAATCAGAGTGCGCACAAGCTTTTACTTTGTAAAGAATATTCACATAAGCGTACCAAACACATAGATGTACGGTATCATCATATAAAAGATTTAGTACATAATAATGTGTTAACTGTAAAATACTTACCAACAGAAGTAATGATAGCCGATGTACTTACCAAACCGCTGAGTCTTTATAAACATTCCAAATTTATTCAAAGCATGAATATAGAGTTAAATGAGTAGGCATGTTTGCATTATGTGCGTGTAAAATCATTATATAATCGTTTATATTGTTTACAAATGTACATGTGCAATCGTAAAAATAGCATGCATTCTTTCTTCACTCAGTCCATGTTTGTGTCTCGTGAAAGCATGTTATTATACGAATGTGTATATGGATAGAGTTAGTCTCTACTTAGGGCAAGCATTATTGTAAATGTTAACTAATATAATTGATATTATATTAAGTTCAAGCCTTTTATCAGGGATGTGCCAATACACATTGACAACATATGTTAGTTTTGTATAGTGTTCTGTGTACTTATGTTGTGTTTAAGCATGAGACATTTGGTCTTATAAGTGTGAGGGGAAGTGTTAGAAAATTGAATCTTGTATGTACACCCTTATAATACCAACCAATGAATGTACGCATGTGTGAATGACACCTTATGTTCTTTAGTCTATGTTGCTACTCTATTTGCTCCCTCTCTCTTTGGTTTCGGCTGCGTTGATGGTCGGACGCGTAAGCTTTAGCTCCCATAATTGTATTAACATATATTATTTACTAGATAATAAAGTTCATGTGCATTGTGCGAACAGTGAGTATTCTTTCTCCACCGCCCTGCTGCTGCGGAACCTCGTATCCGCGTAATAAACACAAGCCTTCTTGAGCTTACCGTGGGACTTGGTCAATTTGTGTAAAAATGTCCCAATATATTTATTTATATTGAGATTGACTGAGAAAACAAGGTGTATGCTACAAGGTGGAGGTTTCTGCAAAACATATTGGTGAGTCCATTAAGACAGCTGTTTATCAGAAAAACTGAGACTGGGTCACTGATCAATGGGTCAAACACCATCAAAAACTACTACTTAAGAGCAAAAATATTGTGTTTATGGGGTGGCCCCAGCTCCTCCATGACACCTAGCAGTGTCTTCAGGTCGCTAACTGCCTCCTTCAATGTGCACGGAGTCCCTAGGTATTGGTTCCTGTATACTTCTACCTTCTACCTACAGTGTAGGAGAATATGCTTTACTGTTTCTTCTTCTTCCATGCACACTCTGCACATGGGGCTGTCTGTTTTACCCATATTATGTAGGTGTTTGATTAGTGCAGCGGTCGGCAACAAGCAGCCCGCGAACCTCTCACTTGCACCCCGCGTGCCTCCTAGGCTATTTTGTATGTAATATTGACAAACAACAATGTCTGATAAAGTCATAAATATTAACAAAGTGCGGCCCGCATCAACTTCGGTAACTACTATTTGGTCCTTGGCTGCTAAAAGGTTGCCGACCGCTGGATTAGTCTGTTATGACCTGTGATTAATCCTACTATTTTGCGTAGTTGGTGTGAAATGAAATGAAATGAATGAAATGAAATGAAATGAAAAATTTATTGATAACAATTTGTTACATGTCTTTTTTTCCATATAAGTACTAGTATTGGTCTAGTATTCTATGTGCATATGCCTGTAAACATAATCCAAATTATATAAATAAAATTAATCGTTAAAATTTGCAATATATCGAAATTATTATTAACAATGAGAATGTAATTTATATCGGTACTATACAAATGTCACGCCTGTATTAATTATTAAATTACTAGTGGAATATTAAAAAACTCACTGTAATCGTAAAACGTGTCTGGGTGTTTTTAGTAATATTTTGGTGTAAGCTTGTAGTTTTGTTCTTTGGTCTGCCTACAGGTGTTCATTTTAGTCCAGTACTTATTGTGACACTCTTGGCAGCAGTCCGTCACAAATGAACTACGAGCGGTCGGGTTGAGCTGGAGCGAGGCCAGAGTGGTCGCTGAAGATAGGAAGGCGTGGCGCGAGCTTGTGAAGGCCCTTTGCACCTCTGGGGTGCCTTAGGACAACAACAACTTATTGTGAAGCTGGTTTCTGAACCTTTCCTGGCCAGTTCATCCGCTGCATCGTTTCCTCTTGATCCACTATGCCCCTTTATCCATTATACTGTTACTTTGTTGCCTTCTTTGCTCACTTCAGTGAGGCCTCGATGTCATTCAAGTATGAGTTCCGATGTAAGTTTGTAGCTACCTAGTGCTTGCAGTACTGATTTACTGTCTGACAGTATTAGTATATTTTCTTGTTTTACTTCTCGTCTTTTTATCGCTTTGCAAGCTTCCATTATTCCTACACATTCAGCTTGGAATCCCGTATTGTGTTCCCAGTGTAACCCAGGGGTTTTGAGATGTATATGTTCAGGTCCTCCGAGAAGACACCACATCCGGTCCCTTCATTTGTTTTTGAGCCATCTGTGGATATTCTTAAATTTGTTTGGTATAGTCCTTGTACAAAAAGAAACATAAAACATGAAAGAACACACATCATTAGTACAAAGGCGAACTTATCATGTAATTCATGTATGCGGCACCGCGATATAATACATTCGGTAAAGACACACTGAAAGAAAACGAACTTAAAGATGTTCTTCTGTTCTGCAGGAAAACAAGAAGATTCGAGGAGAATGGTGTGGCACTTAATGCCGCCGGGACAGTAACCTAGCTGCAGCTCCAACTCTAGGGAATTGGGCTGAATGAACGCAACACGTGATCGACAGCCCACCTGCTTCCTGCCGAGCGTCCCTACACTACATCTACATGGATTCGCTTATTCTGCTCTACAAAACTTCTGTAAGTAGAGAATGCACAAGTGCAAGAGTTGAAGGATTGAAAGAGCTTGTCGTCTTACCTGACAGTCTTCCACACATTTACCTTAATTAATTTAAATGATTTTAATAATTATAGTCCTTTTTAGGGTTCCGTACCTCAAAAGGAAAAAACGGAACCCTTATAGGATCACTCGTGCGTCTGTCTGTCAGTCTGTCTGTCTGTCTGTCTGTCTGTCCGTCTGTCACAGCCGATTTTCTCCGGAACTACTGGACCAATCAAGTTGAAATTTGGTACACATATGTAAGTTTGTGACCCAAATATGGACATGTAACGTAAACAAATTAATTTTAAACATGGGGGCCACTTTTGGGGGGTAAATGAAAAAATTAAAAAAAAAATTTTCAAATTATATCATGTTACATATCAAATTAAAGAGCTTATTGTAAGGATCTCAAATATATTTTTTTTATAATTTTCGAATAAACAGTTTAGAAGTTATTCAAGAAAATAGGCAAAAAATGACCATTCCCCCCCCCCTTTATCTCCGAAACTACTAAGTCTAAAATTTTGAAAAAAATACATAAAATAGGTCTATAGCTATAGATGACAGGAAAACCTATTATAAATGTACAGTCAAGCGTGAGTCGGACTTAATTACAGTTTTAGATCCGACCCCTACGGATTTTTTAAAGAGATTTCAATCACATATTTAATTACACAAACGGGTCTACCGCGATATAATTTCATTGTTTTTACCTTTAATTCCGACGTTTCAGCTGAGTTGCACTAGCTGTGGTCACGGAAAGACTGACGTCCCAACAAACCCACAAACGCCAACCAAACGCGCGTCCAAACGCGGTAGACCCGTTTGTGTAATTAAATATATGTACAAAACGCGAGAGTTTAAAGTGTTAGATTTCACTCACGTTTCACATAAAAAATACATTGTTAACAGTGCCGGATTAACCAATAAGCAAAACAAGCACGTGCTTAGGGCACCACGTTCAGGGGGGAGCACCAAAATGCCAGGATTCGGGCCTGGTTCGGCCTAAAAGTAAAATTGCGTTTTTTATATCGAAACATTTTCGCGCTCGCTTCGCTCGCCTTTTCAATAACTTTCTAAGGTATGACAAAGGTGACATTCGGGTGACGACTGCAGCAACATTACTCTGTTGCAAAGTACTGTCAACTTAGTTAAGTTAAATATAGACCTGTTTAAAACAGCCAACGAAGTATTCCTAAGAAATACTAGGAACACTAACAGGCTGGTCATAAATAAAATGCAAAGAACTGCCACTTTTAAGAAAAATTGTTATGCTATGTGTGTCAATATATTTAATAAGTTACCCAACAACATAAGAGAATTGCCCAATAGTAAATTTAAAAGAGCACTTTTTCAATGGCTGCTGTCTTCGACATTTTATTCTATTAATGAATACCTTGTAAATCAACAATCTAGTTTTTAAATTATGTTAATTGAAGTGGTTTTGTTTGAGATAGATACATGATATATTATTATTTCATAATTGACAGTGTATTTTTATTTCTATTGTTGTTGATAATTAATTTGTATTAAACTAGTTTAAGTTGGTTAAGTTAGGTATATATTACACTAAAATTTGCATGCTGCATAGTCAGTTAAGAAAGATGGGACTTAAAAATGTATAATTTTACAGAAACAACTTGTATATAACCTTTTTTATCGCAAATAAAATGATAAAAAATGATTAAAACTTCCGTGATAAAATGATGTGACTGATTTCCATACTAAAAGTAAAAATGTACAACTGTCTATCATATTGCGTTTTTATATCGAAAAATTTTCGCGCTCGCTTCGCTCGCGTTTCAATCACTTTCTTAGATATGATAAAGGTGACATTCGGGTGGCGACTGCAGCAGTATTAGGTAATCTGTTGCAACATTACTGCAACGGCACTGTCAATTTTCGTGATAAAATGATGTGACTGATTTCCATTCTCAGCTGTAATGCGGCATTGAACTTCTCTCAATTTACCAAAAAAAATC
The DNA here is from genome assembly GCF_963556715.1 of Cydia fagiglandana. Taxonomy (NCBI): domain Eukaryota; kingdom Metazoa; phylum Arthropoda; class Insecta; order Lepidoptera; family Tortricidae; genus Cydia; species Cydia fagiglandana. The sequence goes on along the minus strand of NC_085955.1, from coordinate 970,576 downwards.
AATGTAATCTTGATGACCCTAGGGAGAGGGGGCACCATGGTCTAGAAATGCTTAAAGCATCAAAATATCTTAATCCGGCACTGATTGTTAAAAATTGTGTAATATACGGAACCCTTGGAACGCGAGCCCGACTCGCACTTGGCCGGTTTTTTTTTCAGATTACCTCAATTACAGTATACTACAATACAATTCAAATACTCTTTATTGCACACCTCATTACAGAAAACAATACAAATAATACAGGAAGAAGAGATTAAACAACAGGCGGTCTTATCGCTAAAAAGCGATCTCTTCCAGACAACCTTACTACTTTTGAGGTTAGAACAACCCACGAAAACATTTAATGTAAAGTGTTGCCAAGACTAGTTGCATAAAGCTTTTACACTAAAAAAGTTATGAGATCCCGTAGTAGGTACCAAGACTTTTACTCTGTCATTCCTAACTTTATAAGCTCTAACAGTATAAAGCCAACATCTTGGTCAAACAGTACGGCTTGGCCGTTTCGTTGGTGTCATACTCATATGGACAATCCCGTAATGACACTTTCAGAATTTGAAAGACCTTTGTTGCTACTTTGTACAACAAGTCCACTGAGGGAGTGTTTGTAAAAACGACATATCAGTTTATATAAACTACGATAATACAAGGTCATATAAGCAGGCATAATTTTAAAACATTTAACATTTAGGTTTTCAGAAAAGTTACGTACCTATTTCTAGCGATATCTATGTATGTAGGGCCTATATAAAATAAGCCAGGAAAGTTATGAAAGTGAATTAAAGTTCATGTTGCACTGATAAAATCATTTTAAACAAATATTCTAAATATAATTATTCTCAAATTTCAGGAGCTGATACAAGCAGCCAGAATGAGTCTCTGCTGAGTCGCCGGCGCCGGACGTGCGTCGCGCGCCTCGGGCGACTGACGTCTTCGTGTGAGTCGCCAATTGCAGGGGAAGATACGAATAGTTAGGTATAAAAGCTACTTTAGTCAACCTCGCCTCAGTACTGTTTGTATTGACTGAAATACAAGTAGCATATATGAGACGTTCGGACGTATCCGTGAAAATACGAAGGTAAAGGAAATTGCACTACATTTTTAGAACCTATTCACCTGTCAGTAAAATATTGAAAAGGAAAGTTCATGAGTTTTATTATTTTCTTTCCTCCAACAGCTTCACATGGAGCAAATGTAAACCTTTTATGTTAATAATATCAGTAATGTCAAGGTACAACGCTCTTTAGAGCATATTGCCATTCCTTTTACTCGAGTGGCCTGTGGGTTAACTATACGAAGCGAGCCTACGATGCATTAAAAGTGCAGTATAACAATGCATTCAGAATGCTGTTGGGCTTACCTCGTAGATGTAGTGCATCTGGCATGTTTTGCGAAGCTAGAAGTTTTCTGGCAATCATGCGCAAGAAAATAGTATCTCTGCTAGGTCGAGTTAGAAGCAGTCCCAAACATACATGTTCGAAAAGTAGAACTCCCTTAGTAGGCCAAGCAATAAGAAGTTATAGAGGGAAATGCTAGGAACACAATTTTTGACTACGTAACTTTGTTTGGACTAGTTAGGAGGTGAACATATCAAAAGTCCCCGGCTGTAGCCCCGGTGCTGGGGGGTAGACTAGTTATAGTCCAAACAAAGTTACGGAGTCAAAAACTGTGTTCCTAGCATTTCCCTCTACAACGTTTTTTGAGCATTCATTTCCTGACCTATAGATCGTGTTTCAATTTATCGCCTCTCGTTGGCAATTAAGGTGGTTCGCTTTCCATACAAAAAAAAAACAATTACATAAGTACCTAATAGTGTGTAATTACTTAATATAACGCAATTGTTTTTTGTATGGAAAGCGAACCACCTTAACTATTCGCACAACGTTTTGTAGTTGCAGTAAGTACTTACATACATATGGCCGGTTAAATTTTCGAAATAGGTATGTATTTACGTACAGTGCTAATTGCCGCACATAGAATAATTAAAGTTTGATCAATCGGAATATGTTCCTAAGTCACTTATTACATTTCGAATTATAAGTCTGTATTTTACAGCTTTAGATGTGCATGACTGCATATGCACATCTAAAGCTGAAAAATGCTTTCATGAAATTATGGCTAAATTATGTTAATAGGGACAAATGTATCATTTTCAACCAAATGGGTTCTTATTATCTGTTGTCAATGAGGCGCTATTTCCATAAAGCTTCAATTTGAAATCAGCCTCGTCGACAACCGACAATGTTAACCTTTTGGTTGAAAACGTCACAAATTATGGCGATAGAGAATACAATGTTCTGTTGCCAGAGTGCAGCACTAGTAAAACCCGTAAACGAGTGAATTGCAAAAAAGTGTAGGTAACACAATGGAATATTCACAAAAATATGAAAGAATGTAACACAAAATGAAGAAAATGTATGTGTTTTTTTTTGTGTTACGTCACACAAAGGACGCCAAAATCGACGCCGCAATATTTTTCACGACGTGTAGAATAAAAGTGGCGTCGAATTCAGGAATCCGCAAATACTATGGTAGCCGATAGCCAAGTAATTTATCAATAGAACAATGTTAAAACAGTAGTAGAAACGGTGAGCTTTGCAAACTTTTAGTAGATTGGTTTGGTTTTGGTAGATTTCTCGGTTTGGCATGCTTGATGCTCTTCACATCACCACAGACGGAGGTCGACAGTTCGAATCTGTCTTGTTCAACCAATTGATGGAGGCACATGCACGCATACGAAGTATACGAACCACATATTACACTACCATCCTGGAGCTAATTGGATTATTTGCATCTACTATTATAGTATATACCTATGCCTTATTTTTACGCCTAAGACCCTAAGCTTTTAACAAAAACCATTATTTCTTTTATACCTACGGGCGGTTTAGCTCCCGTACCTACCTCTATTATACCTAGCCACGTGCTAAAGCAACAATGTCCTTTAAATCCGTATCCCGTATCGTGATAGTATTAAGATTCAACTCGTCTACATCGAGGTGGTCGATCGTCCTAAATACATTACCAAAACATGTTAACTCGTATGAGCCGTTACATAGATTTGAACCTTAATACTATCATGATAATTATTGATTAATATTTTTAAATAATTTGTTAAGCATATTTACACTTGCAAATATACACTTGCAGCATTCTAATATTATGGTATGGTAAACATATAACATGTTATATATTCGCGATTCATGTCAACAGCCCTGTCGTCGGGCCCCCGCCCCCCGCGCAAATGTGAATAAAATGCAACTTTGCTATCAGTTTTTGAAGTGCTAAGAAAGCCTTTCCGAGTAGGTGTGGTGAAAAATATAATGTTCTAATGCTGAAACGTATCACTATCACTGTTTAGTTAGAACAACATGAACCTCATAGAACCCTCTTTCAAGTGCTATTGAAAGAGGCGGCTATACAGGGCCTGGGGCCTAGGGCGGCGAATAGTTATTTACGATACAAGTGCGGAAAAGAGGAAATTCGAACGAGTGGCGATAAATTAAAACACGACCGAAGGGAGTGTTTTAAATCCACACGATTTGCAAATTACCTATTCGCACGTGTATCGTACAACGTTTTACAGTACATGGCCCTTTAAGCTTTTGACATACGCACGAAAAGTGCTATTTTACGCACTAGTGCGGGAAAATAGGACCATAATTATATACTTTAAATGATATTTTTATTATTAATTTGTATAAATGAATGTCATTAGTCATTGCCTACATTAAATGTACTTAATCTATGCTTCCATAAATATATTTACTATCATTATCAATATATTACAAGACGTTGCACATATGTCGTTGTTTCACTTATATGCACACCAATATAGCCTAATATAACTGGAAAGCCTGGCAGGCTAATCTTTTAACACGTTGGCTGCCATGAACATTGAACATCACCGTTGGGATCACGTAATCTTCTCTGTGTGCCCATGAGCATCACCAGTAGAATCGAAAGCTCGTTACCTCTTTATTGACCTCAGTAATAAATGTATAGTCAGATGCTGGGATCACTAAATTTGTAAGGGGCGTGGGAGATACACTTTAGGTGAAGGATGGTGGGCAGCCAATGTGTTTAATACTGCGTTTATTTTTGGTAGGCTTAATTTTGCTGCCCTTTTTAGGGTACTTACCGTAGGGAACTACTACGTTAAAAAAAACCTATGCTAAAATAAAAGGTAAAAAAACCTATTTCTATCTAAAGAGTTTGTATAGGTGTAACTGGGTCACAGCTGAATTCTTATAATGCAAACCGAAGGGCTATATGCAAGAGTACTCGTATGGAATAACAAACACCTTACGACAAAGACCATAATAACTGTCTACCAAACTTGTGTCTTTAGAGAATACTCTTGTAGGGGGCCGAAACCTGGACGTCGTAAGCTAATCAGGAACGAAGACTTAATTAACACCTTCCACGTGCGCTGCCTTCGGAGTAGGTAGGTATGGTATACTAAACATAACATGGAAAGACACCCAAGTAGCACAGATAGCTCTATAACTACTCACTTTTAGTTCTATCTAACGCTCTGTGCGTATTAAGACACTTATAACAGCACACTCGTGGTCCTACAGCTGTATAATAGATTTCAGTGATATTTATATAGCTTAGGGCTGATTAAAAGCTGCATTACGGCTCTGAAAACTACCATTAATACGCAAAGAGTGATATAAAGGTATATTTGCTACGAACCTATACAGCTTTAAGGGTTATCAAATGCTTTAACCGTTATAAGGTCTGTTTAGTGGATAAAATTACGCCATGTGCTGTATAAGGAGGTAATTGTGGACTTTTATTACGTTGACTTATTAAGGGAGCACAAGTGAACTATTATGAAGCTAATAGACGTATAATGGAAAACATGTGGCACATTATACAGCTTTTCGCTTAACATGTTTACCGCTAAGCAGCTTTTATTACGCCGACTTTTAAGGGACCACGAGTGAACTAATATGAAGCCAATAGACGCATAATGGAACACCTGTGGCGCATAATACAGCTTATCGCTGAACGTGTTTACCGCTAAGCAGCTTTTATTACGCTGACTTTGTAAGGAAGCACGAATGAACTATTATGAAGCCAATAGACGTATAATGGAACATACGTGGCGCATAATACAGCTTATCGCTGAACATGTTTACCGCTAAGCAGCTTTTATTACGCTGACTTTTAAGGGAGCACGAGTGAACTAATATGAAGCCAATAGACCTATAAATGAAACACATGTGGCGCATAATACTGCTTATCACTGAAGATGTTTGCCGCTAAAGCAGCTTTTATTTTGCTGACTTATTATAAGGGAGAACGAGTGAACTGTTATGAAACCAATAGACGTATAATCGAACACATGTGGCGCATAATACGGCTTAGCGCTGAACATGTTTACCGCTAAGCAGCCTATTATACTACCATTGAGACTGTGTGTATAGCGGCTATTTAAACATTCACAAGATACCTTATAACTGTTTAGAGGTTCACTAGTGTATCGAAAGAACGACTTGGACTTTATAGTGGTTCATTTAAGTATCTTAATCAGATATATAACAGTCGTATGCTGCATATTAGAATTTTAACGGTTCACGTTGCTTTTCAACATTGACCGCCATTTTATTGTATATAACCTACAAAATTTAAATTACTTTTCCAACTTTTAGGGGCAACAATAACGTTTTGTGCATGAGTTCTTAACCTAAATCACTAGTTTAGCACTTCCTATAACGTATTATTAACTTTTTATCTCATAATTCCGTCCAAACCACTAAAATAGTTTTTACACAATAGCTTATTTATATCATTAATTTAGATAAATCCTGATTATTCTCGTGGCGCATTGAAATTTTCTTAGATAATGTATATATATAATGTCAATAAACTTGCATTCCCAAACATCTTTCTCACATTAATATATAAAAGATCATATACTAACATTTAACTAAACACTTTAACAAAATGACTTATGGTGTTGTTGCGCTAAAGGTTTTTGCTTCAATATAAATATGTTTTTTAAGGCAGAGGTGTAAAAGTATGTTAATAATTATCTTTTATTCAGCCCAACGTCAATCTTTCCCGGTATTAGGGCGCACATGTGACATATTAACTGAATAAAGGGTAACTGGTGGTCTCTTACCCAGTCAATATACACTTCTTATAACTCCTGTTACCCCTTATAATTCCATTAAATTGCTGCTACAATGCTCTTAAACAGCTATGTGAACTTAAGGCTGCATAATTTGTGCCCATTTAAGAGTTATAAAAGCTGAAAAGAGGATTATACAGCTCTTATGCAGCTTTTTTATTACAGCTTCAAGCGTATTCGTACTTCATTATGCGGCTGCTATACAGCTAATCTGTGCTACTTGGGGGGTTACTGGTTACCAACGAAAGTGCGCTGGAGTTTGCTAAGCTTCCTAGTATCACCGCGCTTATAATCTGAGACCGCGCTACTCAAACAGAGACGTTTGCGGCGGCTAGGGCATGTTTAACGAATGGACAGTGCTATTAGGCAAGTGCAACGTAAGACGTCATTACTCCGCTTTAAAGACTGCGTAAAGCGTAATATGATTGCGTTTAACAATAAAGCACTGCAACTCATGGAAAGACCTAGCAACACACCGCGTTGAGTGGAAGAACACCTTTTAAGAGGTCGCGTAACCAATGTTAGGTCCTGGTTTCAAGACTTGGCCCGAAAACGAGCAATAAGACATATATGTGCGATGAGGGTCGCCTTAATGCGAACCAGGTATGTTGCGGATGCAGATTTTTTATGACATCCGCGGATGCGGATATTTAAAGCCTCACATCCGCGGATGCGGATGCGGATGTCAAGATTTGGTACTCAAAAAACGTCAAATGTTACATATTTAGTATTTTTTATTTAAAAAAAAACGAACCGTTTAGTATTTGAACAAGAATATAGGTGACGTTCCACGGCAAAAGGTACCTTATGGCGGCTGGCGCTTACGTCGCATGGCGCCGCAATAATATTGGAGCGGCGTTAATAATAGCGTAAGCGCCAACCGCCATAAGGTACCTTTACCTGTGGGACGTCACATAGGTGTGTTTTATTTAATAAACAATAACTTGGCCGGTTTTTCGGGATCTAGACGATTTCGTTATATATAATGACGAAATTACCTAAAGGCCCCAGTACACAGTGAAGGATGGGCCATGCCACACCCTGGCCATTGTGTACAGGGGGCTATGCTATGGTATGCAATGGCGGACGACTGCCGTCAGTTGTATCAGCCGTGGTGAGCAATCGGGGAGTTGTCGGTTTTTTGGCACACTTCAAAGGAATCGTGGCGTACCGTGGCCTGTGGTGTTCACACAGTCGCCATTGTTTGTTTAGTTTCTTGAATTTTTGACCGCTTGATTCAATGTTAATAGCACAAAATGTCATCATTGTGGAGCAATGAAGAGACTTATCAGTTTATTATAGATTTATATGAATCAGAGCCTGCAATTTTTTTTTTTTGATGCACCATTGTGTGAACACCTACGTGATATAGGCCTACTGTTGCGCATTGCAAAGCATGGCTTGGCATGGACCATCCTTGACCACTGTGTACTGGAGCCTTTACACTTACGCCAGCGGTGCCGTCTCTAATACCCCTAGTAGCATTTTCGTTGGGGCCCACGGTGCCAACGGTAGGGAAAACGTTGGGATGAGGTTCGTTCCGTAGCCAACATTAATTTTGTATTGGCCCACCATCGCATTTACCAACATTCGCTGTGGCACAGATGCCCAGCAATGGGCCTTTGTGTATTTTGGTAACGTTGGCTAAACAACGATAATATTCGTTGGCCCAATGATGACATATATCGCATTTACCAACATTGGCAGTGGCAGTGATGCCCAACAATGGGCCTTTGTGTATTTTGCTACCGTTCGCTAAACAACGATAACATTCGTTGGCCCAATGGTGACGAATACCGCATTTACCAACATTGGCTGTGGCACTGATGCCCAACAATGGGCCTTTGTTTATTTTGGTAACGTTGGCTAATCAACGATATCATCCGATGGCCCAATGACGACAAATATCGCATTTACCAACATTGGCTGTAGCATTGATGCCCAACAACGGGCCTTTGTTTATTTTGGTTACGTTGGCTAATCAACGACATCATCCGATGGCCCAATGACGACAAATATCGCATTTACCAACATTGGCTGTAGCATTGATGCCCAAAAATGGGCCTTTGTGTGTTTTGGTAACGTTGGCTAATCAACGATATCATCCGATGGCCCAACGATGACAAATATCGCATTTACCAACATTGGCTGTGGCACTGATGCCCAACAATGGGCCTTTGTTTATTTTGGTAACGTTGGCTAATCAACAATATCATACGATGGCCCAATGACGACAAATATCGCATTTACCAACATTGGCTGTAGCATTGATGCCCAACAAAGGGCCTTTGTGTATTTTGCTACCGTTCGCTAAACAACGATAACATTCGTTGGCCCAATGGTGACGAATACCGCATTTACCAACATTGGCTGTGGCACGGATGCCCAACAATGGGCCTTTGTGTATTTTGGTAACGTTGGCTAGTTAACGATATCATCCGATGGCCCAATGATGACAAATATCGCATTTACCAACATTGGCTGTGGCACTGACGCCTAACAATGGGCCTTTGTGTATTTTGGTACCGGTGGCTAAACAACGATAACATTCGTTGGCCCAGTGAGCACAAATATCGCATTTACCAACATTGGCTGTGGCACGGATGCCCAACAATGGGCCTTTGTGTATTTTGATAACGTTGGCTAGTTAACGATATCATCCGATGGCCCAATGATGACAAATATCGCATTTACCAACATTGGCTGTGGCACTGACGCCTAACAATGGGCCTTTGTGTATTTTGGTACCGGTGGCTAAACAACGATAACATTCGTTGGCCCAGTGAGCACAAATATCGCATTTACCAACATTGGCTGTGGTACTGATGCCCAACAATGGGCCTGTGTGTATTTTGGTATCGGTGGCTAAACAACGATAATATTCTTTGGCCCAATGATGACATATATCGCATTTACCAACATTGGCAGTGGCACTGAAGCCCAACAATGGGCCTTTGTGTATTTTAGTAACGTTGGCTAACCAACGATATCATTCGATGGCCCAGTGAGGCCAAATGTCGCATTTATAACTATAGCCGGTCAAGCAAGTTTGTCACTAGAAAAGGTCGCGAAATTCAAATTTTCTATGGGACGACAACCCTTCACGCCTACATTTTTTAAATTTGTCGCTCTTTTCTAATGACGGAAATGGCTTGACAGAGTGTAACACCATAAACAAATAAATAAATATCACACGAGCATTTTAACAGAGGCCAGGGGCTGCGTGACGTCATCAAAATAGCTACCAGTTGAGTTTGCTTGTGGCGTCACTAGATGGCGTTACTGTCTCCAAACATCGAAGTTATAGTTATTTTCTCGATTATTCCGGATATAATCATAATATTTTTTACAAGTAACTTATAAATCTAATAGCTACAACTATAAAATTTATACATAAATTTAAAAATTTGTATTTTACCAACATTTTCTCAATTGTAAGAATCCTCCACAAGGCCCAACGTTAAAGTTACAATGTTGGCCCTTTGTGGGACAAGCTGTGTTGGGCCTTCAACCTGGTGCACGACTACCTACCGACCTACCTGACTTGCCGTTGGGTAATTGTTGAATTTGCAAACAAGCACAACGAAAAAATTGCCCTTTTTTAATTTTTTGCAGTTGGCCCTACAGCAAGCCATACGGCCAAATGTAACAATTAACCAACCATCAAACAAATGTGTATAGGCCCAACCACGGCCCAACCAAAACCACCACCGTTGAATAATTGTATGATTTATTTAAATAGGCCCAACGAAAAAAATTACTCTAATGGCCCTCTGTTGGGAATCTTCGGGAGGGCCTTTGTCGAGGGCCCTCCAGCAAATCGTACGGCCAAATATAACAATTAACCAACCATCAAACAAATGTGTATTGGCCCAACCACGGCCCAACCAAAACCACCACCGTTGAATAATTGTATGATTTATTTAAATAGGCCCAACGAAAAAATTACTCTTATGGCCCTCTGTTGGGAATCTTCGGGAGGGCCTTTGTCGAGGGCCCTCCAGCAAATCGTACGGCCAAATATAACGGTTGCCCAACTAATACGTAAACAAAGGCCCAACAAAATCCCTACAAGAAAATGCTATTAGGGACGTTCCTGTTAGGTACCTACTATTGGTCGACATCCGCATCATGCGGATGCTCCGCATCGATTTTATGCGAATGCGGATGTTGAAAATAATGCGGATGTTCCGCGGATGCGGATGCGAATATTCGCAACATCCCTGGTGCGGACCCTCGTATTACTTGACAGAAATGTGGACGATTATGCCGTTCAAAAATTGTGTCATATATATATATAGCCACGAGCGGTCCTGTCGCTAGATCACAGATGCTGCTTAATTATTTTAATCATCTGTAAATATATAAAAGGCCTGATGATGATGCTTTACGCGGCCATTGCCAAGATGAGGGGGGCGAAGTGCACCTGCCGTGTTAATGCGTCGTTTAATTGTACATAAGCCCGAAGTACGGTAAAACCTAGGATTTACCGGAAAACCCCAAGTTTTACCGATGCTGATCGGTAAAAGCCCGAAATGTCAATCAATAATACCGGTAAATCAAAGAAAAATCCGGTAAATTGAGGGCCGCAAGAACCGTTACGGGTTTGTATTTGTAACGTCATAGAAGCGTCGGTTCCGCCAGCATCGTTGTTTAATCTCTCTCCTCACACAAAACTAGTGTCCGACCGAAGGTTGGAGTCTGTGCTCAACTACTTATCCTGAAGCCTGAAGCACGGCTTTGACTCCACATGAAAGTTCCCCTCACGGGGGCACTTCAGACTTTTAGGCCCAGGTGAAGATCGATACCCAGCCTTGCGATATTGTCAACAAAAAATTTGGGGCTCGCTGCGCTCGCGTTTTTGGCTGTTTTGGTTGACCCTGTATCTACATGTTAGCTTGACTGGTGAATGAATAGAGTTAGACCAAGAAAATTCTGCAATGATTTTGATAGCATTATAAGCAGTGCAGTGCAACTAGTGCAAATGTTATTTATACGTCATAATTTCATAGAAGTTTTGACGTTTAATAATAGTCAGGTGGCCGGCTGCATGAAACAAACCTCATCAAAAAATAGAATATACCTACCCTGTAGAGGTACCTGACATTTAGTAGCTTCCAACGCACTTGGTCGGCCTAGGCTTAACCTGGCAGATTTTGTACAAATGGCAAAAACGTTGGACAAAAATTCATCAAAAAAAACCTCATCGAAAAATAGAATGAAACTTGTATGGTAGGATACCTGACCTTGAGGACAGTAAAAAAAAGTGGTCGGCCTCACCTTAGCCTGGCAGTTTTTGCAGTCCGACCAGATTTATTGGGTCACGTGAGAGCTACAATTTACCTCATCGAAAAATAGAATGAAACAAACGGATTATAATAGCTAAAATAAGCCTGTTGACGTATGTCTTGGTCGGCCTCACCTTAACCTGGCAGTTTTTGCAGTCCGACCAAATTTATTAAAAAATCATCAAAAATTTTTTATCGAAAAATCGTATGAAACTTGTATGGTACGATAGCTGCCTTTGAGGACAGTAAAAAAAAAGTGGTCGGCCAAATCCTGTGTTGGCAGGTTCCTGTGTCCGACCAATTTTGTGGTACCACGTGAGAGCTACAATTTACCTCATCGAAAAATAGAATGAAACAAACGGATTATAATAGCTAAAATAAACCTGTTGACGTATGGCTTGTTACGGATGGCTTTCACAAATTCAATGTGGCGGTGTGCGGCAGAATCCACTTGCATCAAATTTGATGCCACACATTGTGACTGGACATTAAGAGATGAAATGTATAAGATAAAATGGTTTGAAGGGCACATAACGCCTTTGCGAGTCGAAGAAATAACAAGATGATTATGATTAACAGTAATTATTAACAATAAAAGGGTTATTTCCACTAGTTCCCACCTTTTACCACTGGTAACTACTGAGAAAAAAAAATCCTAGTAGTTACCACCAACTCGGTTTGGTGGTACCTACTGGGAATTTTTATTCCCAGTAGTTACCACTGGTAAAAGGTGGGAATTTTTTTTCTACTAACCGAGCTTCGAAGGAGAAATGCTACAGTTGATGGAAAAAAGGCTGATTTGATACAAAGATAATCACTTAATATATGTGAGGTTATCTTGTGTATTTTACCATTTATTAAAATTTTGGAAGGCTCACGTGCAGTTTTTCCTGTTATATTACAAGTGTTCGATTGAAAACTAAGCTTTGGTGTATACCTAGATCACCTGCATGTACAAGAAGGCGTTTCATATACGCCCGCCCATCAGATAGGTACACAAAGTCATGATGCGTATGGAATACAGCATGTGTAGCCAAGCCATTATGCCCTAAATTATGTACTACTTCGTTAAAACTTAGCTTACCTGTGTATTTACTCTTTCCAAAATATTTATCTTCCTTAAATTGCAGCCTATACAAACGGTCTTTGTCATTTGCCTTAGTTTTTGGTACTCAAAGCTTTTTCTCACCGATTTATGCATATCGGGTCCTTGGGAAAAAAGGGAGATCCTATAGGTATATTTCCACAATTTGTCGCACACTATTGCAGTATTGTGGAGAAAAAAAAACATACAACCGCATTGATAACCTCTTCCTTTGGGATTTGGAAGTCGGTTAAAAAAGGAGAATGTTTACAATTTATTGGAAACAATGTATGTGATTTGACAGTGACAGCAACTCCACTATGGAGGCGCCACCTGGCGTGATAAAATGTCAGTTATGCCTCCTCATTCTATCTGTAGTGGAAAAGTAGGATATACGATTCAAAACTTGTCAAAAATCGATGAAAACCTTTTTATTTTTGACATCTGTGAGACATCATCTCAACGTAAGTGTTACTCTGAAACCACGTCGGTAGTTAGAAAACGTTATTTAGATATTAAGTAGATAGATTTATGAATAAAATTTGAACTGAATGTTTTCTTTTTTTTAAAGCCCTCTAAGACCTCCATGGACTCATTTACTTATGACTTTTTTCAGTTAGCATTATTAAGTTAAGTTCAAGCTGCGAAGAAACCATATTTTCAATAAAGAAATTATTATTCTTTATAAATGTGGTCGGACTGCAAAAACTGCCCGGCTAAGGTGAGGCCGACTAAGCCATAAGTCAACAGGCTTATTAAGCTATTATAATCCGTTTGTTTCATTCTATTTTTCGATGAGGTAAATTGTAGCTCTTACGTGGTACCACAAAATTGGTCGGACACATTAACCTGCCAACACAGGATTTGGCCGACCACTTTTTTTTTTACTGTCCTAAAAGGCAGCTATCGTACTATACAAGTCTGCAGCGGATTTGATAGCCCACGCAGTGAAAGTGTTATTTTAAACGTCAAACTTCTATGAAATTATGACGTTTAAATGACACTTGCACTGCGTGGGCTATCAAATCCGCTGCAGACTTTTTTTGGTCCGACTCTATGAATTTTACACGCTTTGGAATGAAAATTGTCGAGTTACGAATTTTTTTCAAAAAAATGTATGGTGCAGAAACAAGAAATTCAAGAAACGCAAAACAAACCGTAATATTCTCGCAGATGGTTATACTACGAATTATTTGTGATTTTTTGGCATATTACATATATCCGTCACGGGTGCAGCTTTTTAAAAAAAAACATTAATTGTTTCTATGGAAAAAGCACGAAAACCAAAGTCAACTGTTGTGAGATATTTTGATTTTTTGTACCGGCTAAATACACTTTGTTTGAAAAAAAATCATAACTAGTATTTTCGACTCAAATCGTCTGAAACTTACAACTTAGCATAAACATACTGGGCAAGACCCATTTCAGTCAAAAAAAATCTTAATATATATTATGTTGACTTTGGTTTTTGTGTTTTTCCCATAGAAACAATTAATGATTTTAAAAAAAGCCGCACCCGTGACGGATATAATAATATGTAGTATGCCAAAAAATCACAAACAATTCGTAGTATAACCACCTGCGAAGATATTACGGTTTGTTTTGTTTCTTGACTAAGTAATAATGATTTTTTGTTCCTGCTCCATACATTTTTTTGAAGTGAAAACTTCTTTAGCGGCGCTGAGCACTTTTTGAGGTGGGGAAAAAATGATAAACTCGATACAGCGTAACACATAACGCGTAACGACGACGACGACGGCTGACGTCATGTGTCACGCACAATGTTATTCACCAAAGAACTTTAGTCATAACCAGGTCATAACGTATCATAATCAGGTGAATTATTTAAAACTGGAACTTTTATATTATTTAAGCAATAAAGCTCAATGTTCTAATCTTGTACGGGCTGAAATACGAGAATCTCAGTTACATTCTAACTTTAGGTATTCAAATATAATTCAATAAAGCTGCATCTTGATAAAATCGCTAATAAAAGTGAAAACTCAGAATATCATGACCAAATATATTTAGATGCGAGGTCTGCAAGGTAACTTTACAATTTCTATTCGAATTTTAAACAATTAACGCTACAAATTTAAGCTCACTAGCCAGCAATTTCGGAACTAAAGTTTTTCAATAGTAAGGAGGATGGGTCAATTATACATAGGTAGTGCTGCAGACATTTTGGACTAGTCATTGAGTTTTCACTTCTGTCGGCACTCCAGGGGGCCTATTTTTGAAATTCGATCGTTCGATCGTTCGGAAATCTGTGGAAAACGGCGAAATGCTAATTTTTGAAATACTAGCGATAGAAATTGGGAATCGAGTGGTATTGACCACTCGTTTTCAATTCTATTAGTAGAATTTAAATGCCTAGTAGTAGAGATATTATTGAACGAAATTTAATACACGAAATCGAGTAGTCGAATTTAAAAAATCGGCCCCCAGGAGTGCACCCCGATTTTTTTTTTAATTCGTAACTCTCATTCCACAACTTTCATACCTAATCGTCTAAAATTCATAGGTTACTATAACAATGCCTAGCAAAACCGATTTCAATCAAGAAAACATAAAAATAACTTCGGTTTCTATGTCAATGACAGCCTAATTTCAGCCCACAGTGCCCACAGTGTGGCGTCAGTCCTCACAAATTGGTATTCAACCGTCCGCACCTCATTTTATCGGTAATATCGGTCAATATCGGCGGTTGAATTCGGCGAACCAAGTTGGTGTTTGCATCCGCACCTCCTGATTCGATTGGGCAATTTAATCAGATTGGCGAAAAATTTACTAGTCAGGATCTGGTCAGGATACGCCTTTAGCCCCCATTCCCACGGGCGCTTTTACAACGCGCGTTAAAAAGACACCAATAGATACATGTGTATTTATTCACACGACAGCGGTGGCGCTAAATAAATGACCGTAGTTATGCAGAAAACGACCAACTCAATTTTTTTATCAATGCAGAAAGAGACCAAAGCTACTGAGTTAGGGTGTAAGTCACTTTGACAAATATAAAAAGTTGGTCGCTTTCTACAGAACTACGGTCTTTTATCACGCGTTGTTAGATTTTCGACTTACCTAAGCCTTGGTCATTAAATCGAATTTAGAGTGCGGACAGATTCAAGCGCTTTTTAACGCGCGTTGAAAAAGCTCTCGTGCGAATGGGGGCTTAGAGTCCGTCGTTGCGACCGGCTGTAACGACCGATTTGTAAAAATGCATCGTTAAGTCCGCTCCACACTCGTGCGCGAATCGCGGCGCGAAGCCGAGTCTGGAGTCGATTTCGCATATCAGCAAACTAGACTCCACACTCGCGTTCGCGGCTTCGCCCGCGATTCACGCGCATAGTCTGGAGGGCGCTTTACATTAGGTCCGTGTTCTATGTATAAGCCCCTTTAGCAATCACCGCTACCTGATTGGCTACTAGGCTAATCAAATTCAAATTTTTCAGTTATGACATTTATAATGGGACCAACTTCGTAATCACTTAAGCTTTTTTGGCCGTTTCATACATTTTGATCGAGTGGATGTCGACGTTTTCTATGGGAAGGCCAATATTTTTTTTGGGATTTCGGGGTTGGTCCGATAGAAAAAGTTGTTCAGTATGACCCAGTATGACGGGCGTAAGCCATAATGCTATGTTGGGGGCTGCAATAGTGTCCTGGCTGCTCCTTCGTCGGATGCTATTGCAGCTTGTACGAAAGGCTTTAGTATATAGAATAAGTTAGTTGTAAGAATGTATAAATTTGTAGTTTTTTATGGAGCGACATGTTCACCTCAGTGACAAGCTCTAAAAATAAATAGAAAAAAAAAGTATGACGGGCGGCTATACTAATCTGTAGACACATATTATTAATCTGTGAGCTAGTTCAGCTAATATTTCACGTGCATCTGTTATTTGTGCACGCTTTTTGGAAATAATTATATCTCTGGCGTCAACAATCGGAATCTTTTTTTTGAGTTGAGGGATTGCGATGTTGAGGCTTGATTTTTGATCTGAAAGAAATTCAATCAAGATTAATTTTATCATGAGCAATCCAAGCTATAGTCCGTTTTTTTAGCATTAGAAAGAACTTCGCAGAAGTAAGCTTCTGGTTCCAAATCCGGCACTTTCAGCGGTAATAATTTGAAGTAAATTATATGTATTGACCATGCTACATTAGATAATTCAATAATTATTAACAATTAAAGAGCCCGATAAAGACTGCACGCTTGCTTCTGTGGAGTTCTTTCTAATGCTAAAAAAAACGAACTATATTCAATAGCAATACACAACAGTATAAGCAAGTTACCTTTTATTTTAATTCCGTCGTATTTGTATGATATCCTTTAAACTCTTGTCAATTAAAGGCATATCCAGATTAGTCAATTTTTCGCCAATCTGATTCAATTGCCCGATCGAATCAGGAGGTGCGGACGCAAATACCAATTTGGCTCACCGAATTCAACCACCGATAATGACCGATAATGACCGATATTACCGATAAAATGAGGTGCGGACGCAAGAATACCAATTTGTGAGGTTAGTATTTTCGTTCTGGGGCATTTATTCAATTTCATCATCATCATCGTCATCTCAGCCATAAGACGTCCACTGCTGAACATAGGCCTCCCCCTTTTTTGGGGGGTGAATGCCATAATCGCCACGCTTGGCAGGCGGGTTGGCGATCGCAGTCGAGTACACCGAATTTGAGGGACGCTGCTGCCTGTCCACCGGTGGTCTTGGACGTGGTTTAAGGACATACCCGTTTATTCAATTAAGAGGGCTCTAATATCACCATAAATCTAAAATTGGAGATTGACGCCAATTTCATTACTGATCAAATCGACCGATTCGATCAGTCCCGAAGGAATAAGGAAGTCTTCGTTAAATAATACAAAAAGAGAGTGTGTAACTCAGAAACTTAGGTCAGATCCAACGGTCTACTTCTGTTAAAAACTATTAATAAGAATTCTCTGTAAAGGCTTCGTCACACAGGCGCGTTTTCCGGGCGGCGCGTGAGCGGGACGCGCCGCGTAACTAAAGCCCCTCATTCACACTCCTACCTTGTCGTCCGCCTCGCAGGACTACGGTGTAAGATATAGCTCACACACCATCCTACTTTGTAGTCCGCCTCACAGGACTACGGAGCAAGAAATAGCTTACACACGGTACTAAGGGCCTACCGCGAACCACGTTGGACGTGCTAGGCAGCACCCCTGCCCTGTCACACTTACGTACGAATTTACACGCGCGACGGAGGGGCAACACGTCGAACGTGGTTCGCGGTAGGCCCTCTGTTTTGCCGTCCATCACCAGTACTATGGCATCCTACTTGAGTTTGTAGGACGGCTCGTAGTCCGCAACCCCCATACACGATCCTACCCAACGAGGCGGATTACGAGGCGAACTACAAGGTAGAGTGTGAATGGGGGGCTTAACAGACTATCGCACCGCACCGTGACCTTGGAGTGTCGCACCCATAAGTGAGAGCGAGAAACGTATATCTCTTTTCTTTGTTAGTAGAAAAAGGCGGCAAATTGGAAAAATGTAGGCGCGAAGGGATATCGTCCCATAGAAAATTTTAATTTCACGCCTTTTTTTACTGACAAGATTTGCTTGACCACCTATAGCTACTTTACATATAAAACGCTCACGCCCCGCTCGCGCGCCACCCGTAAAACGCGCCTGTGTGACGAAGACTTAATTATAGTTCGTCAAACATATGTATCTCTGGTCAAACCAATTTGACAGTCAGTAAGCCCCCATTCGCACGACAGCTTTTTCAACGCGCGTTAAAAAAGCGCTTGAATCTGGTCGCACTCTAAATTCGACTTAACGACCAAAGCTTAAAGTCTAAAATCCAACAACACTGAATAAAAGCGTCACCGTTGTCGTGTGAATACATAAATGGTTATCCATTTGTGTCATTCAAACGCTTTTTTTAACGCGCGTTGAAAAAGCTGTCGTGCGAACGGGGCCTAAGAACCAGGAAAACTATACTCATTTAAAGTAGCTAACACACTATCGCACCGCACCGCGACCCTGGTGCGTCGCACTCATGAATGAGAGCGAGAAACAGATATCTTTTTCTCGCCCTCACTTACCGGTGCGAAGGGTCGCGGTGCGTGCAAATTGCAGGCACCTTTCTCTGTCATTCTATTCTAATTATAGCTGGTTTTGCAAATCTTATCAATAAAAAAAGGCGCGAAATTCAAATTTTCTATGGGAAGAGATCCCTACGCGCCTAAATTTTTCAAATTTGCCGCCTTTTTCTACTGACCAGATCTGCTTGACCAAGTATACATTTCATGGATCGAACAATTGTTTCCGTCTGGAAAGCCCCCTCCACACTCGTGCGCGAATTGCGGCGCGAAGCCACGAACGCAAGTGTGGCGTCGATGTTCGCAGACAGCGAAATCGACTCCACACTCGCGTTCGCGGCTTCGCCCGCGATTCACGCGCATAGTCTGGAGCGGGCTGAAGAAAAATATATCTCTTTCTCGCTCTTACTTATGGGCGCGACGCACCAAGATCGCGGTGCGGTGCGATAATATGTTAGCTACTTAACCTTACCATTATCTGCTTATTTTTTGCGCATGGCAACATTACTGAATCGTAAACTTAAAAATCGTCGCCCCATCCCTAGAATATCACTCTATGTGTCAAATATTTATAGTCTGTGGTGTGGAGCGAAAAGTGGACGCCAATTATTGGGCTGTACATTCTTGGGTTGAGCAATCCCGGGTCGAACATTATCGGTACGGGCCAATAATATGCGACCAATATTCGGCGTCCACTAAATGGATTCGTATTATTGGGTCGTGTATTATTGGGTTGAGCGTTATCAGGGTGTACAAGCTCGGTCCGTGCCAATAATACGAAGCCACTCTTTGAACAGGGCAGTAGTGTACAACCCAATAATACGCATCCAAAAAAGTGGACGCCTATTATTGGGCTGTACATTATTTGGTCGTGTATTAACCGGACTCGTCAATGAGGGCGACAGAAGCGGCGCGCGCGCGGGGGCGCGACTATGCGTTCAGAAATCTGATACAAAATTTTGAATTCTCGTTGAGAAATTTTAAAATTTTAGGTACTCTGAATACTTAACATGGCCAGAGGCTGAATGATATTACGCCTACTACAAGTAAATAATTATCATGAAGAAGTTTGTGCAGCGTAATAATAATTTAGTTATAACATTATATGTTATTGGTCACCGCGATACAGGCGTGCCTAGTGCGGTTACCAATGTTTATCAACTTTGTAATTACTTTTTGCTGAATAAATATTTTTTTCATTTTTTTCATTTTTTTTTTCAATTTGGTTATCCAACAAATGTTGTAACTACCAGAAAATGTACAAATGATTTGTTTATTTTTATTTAAGTACCTAAAGGTACAGAGTATAATTGTAGATTGTGTCACAAGAGAGCAAAATGGCATATTATACGACTAGGGCGTACATTGAATCCTGAACGAAGTATTCAAAAGTAGAACCCTGAGCTGTGGGATTCAAGTGTTACGCCCGAGCTGGAAATAATTTTGCTACCATGTGACACCTACTACACGTCACCTATGAAGTTATTATGATGTCAAAATATCATTTATGCTAAAAAAATAATGTGCAAAAACAATTAAAAATGACTTGATTTGTTCCGAAGAAGTTGGGTAGTTCTAACGTTAAATGTGCGTCCATAGTGCCAGGCGTGGCTCACTCCGCGATTTCGTCGCTTTGCAACAGATAATTTACTCCATGTTCGAGTCGAAAGTGTCTTTGTGTGACGGCCGTGTCTTTGAACGGACCAATCACTGCACGGGACTTCGCTCACCTCGTCCCGCGCACCCCCGCATTTTTGGCATCATCGGTTTCATGAAATAATTGCTCTAAACTCGGTCTAGAGGTTTCCTAGTCTATGGCAACAGATAGCTAGAAGTACATCCGTCCCACACCAATTTTGGTGGCTAGCCATAAGCCGCGCGTGGCGCTGTCGCCACCTAGCGGCCGTATCCGTCCTGAGTCTGTGAGTTTTCTGTACCTAGTACTATTATTTATTCTGTGACAGTGCTACACGGCGTGAGTCGCCCGGCCGACGGTCTCCTGGCGGAGTCGCCGGCAGCCAGCTTACAAGTGCACGAACAACTCTGCGCGAAGGTTCCTGCATCTGCTCTAAGGTAAATAGTCCGACCATACATTTTGTGACTTGAAAGGCGCGGCAAATAAAAAAAAACCGGACTAATGCGATGGATCCTCGCCCTAAAGTTGGCCATAGGCCTAGGGTATGCCAGCGCAGTTTTGCCAACAGCACATTGTCAAGTAGCAGTACTGATAATTCCGCTACTCGACGCTAGATGTCGACTATGAAAATTCTAATATATTTGGTAACAAAATTGTTGTATGGAGTGAGCACTCTTGTCTTACTATATTTCTGTCTAAGCTAACTAAGAAAACGTATTTTCTTAACTAAACCGAAAATTTCACGCAATTTTTTTTAATGGGTAAATTGGGTAATCGTGTTTTTTACACGCAGAAGCTTTTCAAATTTACCAAATTATATATATATTTTTTTATTTTATAACAAAAACAAGACAAAATAACATTTTCACCTCAGCAGCTCGAACAAGGATACTTTGCTTCTTAAAAACAGTGAGCAAAATGCGATTTTGCTCACTGAGTGAGACAAAATGTCATTCAAGTGATCTTTATAGTCAAATGTCATTTCAACATGCGGGGTCTAATACAAGTTCGATATACTTGGGTTCTATTATCTCTGTCCCTCTAGGTATGTTCTCACTGCTTAGGGTGAAAAATTTTGTGTACTACACGAGATCAAAGTTATTTACATCTCGTGCGCTTTTGAATCCCTTACTACTCTCAAGATTCTAAATTAGATTCACGAGCGTAGCGAGTACTATAGAATCTTTCGCTTGCACGGGACTCTAAATAAGCACTCGAAGAAATATCAAACTTTGATCTCTTGTTGTACAAATAACTATTGTTTTAGATCTGCTATGGAACAGAGCAGCTCATGTGTTCAAGACTTCATCTGGAAGAAACGTAATTTCACGGACTCTCTCGCGGACATGACACTTCTCACTTGGCTGTTGGGTGAGTATATTCAAAACTCTAATGTTGACAATAGATGTTGCAACGGAAGCGCTAGTGGCCTAGCGGTAAGAGCGTGCGACTTGCAATCCGGAGGTCGCGGGTTCAAACCCCGGGCACCAATGAGTTTTTCGGAACTTATGTACGAAATATCATTTGATATTTACTAGTCGATTTTCGGTGAAGGAAAACATCGTGAGGAAACCGGACTAATCCCAATAAGGCCTAGTTTCCCCTCTGGGTTGGAAGGTCAGATGGCAGTCGCCTTCGTAAAAACTAGCGCCAACGTCAAATCATGGGATTAGTTGTCAAGCGGACCCCAGGCTTCTTTGTGAGCCGTGGCAAAATGCCGGGATAACGCGAGGAAGAAGAAGAAGTAGATGTTGCAACGACCAAAAACTCTAATGCTCAACAATTTTCAGCTAATATTATAACCGGATTAACCAGAACTCTATTTTCAACTCCTGCCAAGGGTGGCTCACTCCGCGATTTCGTCGATTTGCTACAGGTAGCTAAAAGTACATCCGTTCCACACCAATTTTGGTGGCTAGTAATAAGCCGCGCGTGGCGCTGTCGCCACCTAGCGGCCATATCTGTCCTGATCGTAACAGACGCGTTTTGTTAGAGAGTGATGAGACTGATGAGTCTTCTGTACCTAGTACTATTATTTATTCTGTGTTCCTGCTTTTAATATTAGTTCTAAATTGTTGTTCAATACAATTTTCGTGAGTCGCGACACTAGAGAATTCTAGTATCAAGTAGCGGTACTGATAATTCCGCTACTCGGTGCTAGATGTCGACTGCGAAAATAATAGTCTTTTTGGTACCAAGGCTGATGTATGAACTGAGCACTCTAATCTTACTATACAGTGTGTTTACTGTAACAGGAGCAATAAATTAAACTGTAGGCTGTACTCCTCAAACTGACCAACATTTGTTCAGCAACTTTTGAAAATAACTCATGTTTTGATTTTTATTACACTTTAAAGTTTATTCTAAGAGGCAAGGTATTGGAAATTTTGTTATTTATTGATTTATTTTTATTTGAAAAATGTTTACATGACCTTACAGACTTATGTCGAAAGCGTGACATGTAACGTCAAACACACTGATGTCAGCGTACATTGAAGGCAATATTTATTTTGTATGAAAAAGAGGAAGTCTAAAGGATTCATAAGTTGCTGAACAAATGTTTGTCAGTTTGAGGACTACAGCCTTTAGTTTAATTTATTGCTCCTGTTACAAGAAGCACCCTGTATATCTCTATGCTCGTGCGCAGGTTTGGGCGACCGTCACCTGCAGAACATGATGTGTTCCCGCGCCGGCGCGGTGCGGGCTGTAGACTTCGGTGACGTGTGGCGCCGCGCCGAGCTTCCAGCCAGGCTTACAAGGAACCTGCTTGCAGTTTCAGATGTTCAAGGTTTCTTTTACATGATTTGATAATGTCTTGTTAGAGCCGTATTTTTGAAGTGAAAACTTCTTTAGCGGCGCTGTGCGCTTTTTGTGATGGGGAAAAAATGTTAAACTCGCGACAGGTCACGTGACTAGGGAATGCAAATCGGTTATTTTTTGTATGGAAATAATCGGTTTTTAACCGAAACCGCGGTTATTTCCGTACAAAAAATAACCGATTTGCACTCCTTACACGTGACCGTAAGATTCGTAAGACGGACACGTGATCTGATCGAAAAACTGTTACAATGTCATTGAGTTTTCACTTCTGCCGGCACTCCCGGAGTTCAACCTGTTGTTTTTTTACATAATCGAATTTAAACTGTTGTGAGACATCCTAACGTTCAATAACGAGTTGCGCGAGTGATTAAAAACAAGTGAGAGTCTAAACCGTAAAATTATTTAATGTTTTTTTACATCATTTTATAATGTCTTCTTAGAGTTGTATTTTGAGAGAAAAAATAAGGTTTTTACTAAAAATTTAAAACATCACAGGCTGAAAAGAGGAAGTTCTAGAATAGCGAAAATTTCTACATCACGCAAAACGCCTAGACGAATTTCAATGTAATTAGCCACACAGATGTTTTATAACTATAACTATAATTAACATTTTCTTTCGAAATACTAGGGTTCCTATGATATCTAAAGACTCCTCTACACGATGGGCCACCGCCGGCCACTCCAAGGGACGCAGCCATGCGGTAGAATGAGATAGCAATATCACTTGCTCCCTCTAACGCATAAATGCCTCCCTTGGAGTGGCCGGCGTTGGCCCATCGTGTAGAGGAGCCATAATATTGCGGAACCTACAGTTCAGTGCATAGTTACTCAGATTTAAGTTTAGAGGAAAAAAGTTAAATACCACTACTTTTGAGGTTATAAAATTCCTAATCTGAGAAAAAACGGATTAGAATATTACTGATTGATTTCTTGCAGTGCTGGAAGCCCGTTTGCAGTCATCACTGTCAGCCATGCGGGGCTTCGCCCTCCTGCTCGAGGCCGCCATCCGCGTCGCTTTCCACTGGATGGAGCCCGAGATAGAAGACCAGGTAACATTAGAATATATAAATAAATAAATAAAAATATTAGGGGACATCTTACACAGATCAACCTATAGTTCGTTTCCTAAAAAAAACGAACTATACCCGAAAATGTACAAATTGCTTGTTTACTTTTATTTAAATACCTTAAGGGGCTACCCGAGGTTTTCATCGATTTTTGACAAGTTTTGAATCGTATTTCCTTTTTTTGCACTACATATAGAATTATAAAACAAACGGCTATCGGTTCTTCAATCTTTTATCCATCGGATACCGGAACCGGAACCGGGTCCGGTGGACCGGGTTTTGTCCACCGGATTTTGAAAAAAATGAATACTTATTTTTTTATGAATTTTTTAAACATTGTCAAAAAAAACACTTTTTTCGTATCTAGTTTGCAGTAAAGGATCTTACATGTACGAAATCTACATATTTGGGTTCGTCTTTGAATCGTCGAAAATCGTGTCCAAGGTTTTAATTTTAAACTAATTAACACAAAAGTTATGGCCAGAAAACCAGTTTTTTAGCCTAAAATTGTTCAACTTTGATGCCAAATATCTCGAAGACAATGAACTTTAAAGTAAATATGGGATACTATATTGCTTAAAGCCGTCGCTGTTAATATGATAAGCTACAAGAAACATAAGAAAACTAAGGGATTCAGATCGAAGGTCATTGGCGTGGGGGAGCCCCTTAAGATACAGACTATAATGACTGACATGGCGAGCTATGCTGGCGCCATCTGTAAATTACTTCGACCGGCCAACACTCGTGCACGTTTTCAGATGCGGCACGTTCGCGGCATCCTCCGCGGCGAGGCGACATCTTACGACGTGTGTCGTGACGTCACAAGCCGCTCCCAACACAAATACAAAGAGAAATATATACAGCTCTTGGATCGCACGCTCGGAGACTCGCACAGGGACATATATACTGTCGAAGAACAAGTAAGATTATATTGTATACCGAAAAACGTAATTGAAGACCAAAAAAACTACGACAATGTTGCCACTGCAATAAATTAATTGTTAGATAGTAAATTCCTTTTTTATAAATAAACACACTGATATAAATTATTAATTGGTAATTTTACTCCTACGATTTAAGAAAGTACTTTTATTTACTTATTTTTACATAAATACAAGACGAGCTAATAAAAACTTAAATATCCGTGACTTTTGGTTGCAAAGCTGGTATTGTGCTGGTATCACTTCAGGTATTCATAACATTTGGTGCATTCATTTACAAATAATTACGAACAAACTCTGATGTGTTTTATCTTACATACATATTTTAGCAAAATCAACGAGATCGCAGAATAATAGTGTGTATTTAATGGATCATGACTCTCACGAGGAGACTGGTTAATTCCACAGTAAGAAGTAACGCGAGACATCGTACGTAACGATACAGATTTAAGTGTTAGAGACGATAATAAGCGTTTTACTTCTTGTACCTATTGTCACTATTAAAATGACTCTTCCTCTATATAGTCGAGTAGGTATCCTATTCTGTGATTGAAGAACCTTATAGTATTTACTATTTATACTTAGCTCGTTAGAATTGTATCAATCAATGTTAGTTAATTGTTGGAAATAAAGTGCAGTCGGCGACAAAAGTTGTATAGTTTTGACAAAAACTTTTTTTATCAATGCCAATATAAATAAGGATATTAGAAAAAGGTTGGCGAAACCTGGAATGTTTACTTGATAGTGACATAAGTGACATTGACAGTTTTGACAGTGACATATCTGTAGTAGCTTTTTTGGTCTTCAATTACGTTTTTCGGTATATAGTGCCATGCCTTATGGGAAACGGTCGCAGAGATAGTTCAGAGCCGGAAACCGCTACCAACTTTTAGTATGTTGTTAGGCATGGCATTGGGTCTCCAAAACTGCCGAGAGACGGCGGCGCCGGCCACCTACTTCAGCGGAATGACGTCATCAAAATGACTCCCGCTTCGTTGCGAATATTGCATACTGCACCCAAATTATGCATAGCACATACACGTGTGGGGTATTAGATGAAAGCCAATTAAATAAACTATATTTTATTCATACAAAGTGTATCAAAATATGCAACAGTTTAAGAGAAATTTACAAAATAATAAAAATTACGTAAAAAAATATTCGATTATTTGGGTTTTACAACCAAACCAAAAGTCGGACGATAAAGCAATGTACTACAACATTAAAGATGACGTCTCAAGCCATACACTGATATCAATAAAATCAAAATTGGACCAAATATGTGGAAATTATGCATCAAAATGTAGATATTCGCCCATACAAATGCATAAAAGTTAAAAAAATCAAAATTGGTCATTTTCAGGATAATCCACATAAGCTTCTAGTATGTTATTAGCAATATGACCTGGAGTCTAAAACTGCCGGGAGACCATCGCTGTTGTTCCTCAGTTACAAATAATGACGTCATATAAATAATCACTGCCGAATTTCGTAAAATGTAAATTATAGCTATACCACGAGTCTCACATACACGTGAGTTACATGTAACGAAAGGTTATTAAATGTATTATGATTCACCTAAACATTGTTTGTAAAAAAAATGTACGGTTTCAGAGCTAGAAACAACGAAATACCACTTTTTATGGAAAAAGTAGATATGTATCAATTTTATAGCTAAACTAAAACCGTCAAAAAAATTTTGCGTATAACATTTAAAAAACTTGTTATTCAACTATATATCACAATTTAAATTTTACATTTCCGACAAAAACTGTGGAAGTTGTGGAAAAAAAACTAAAGCGCCCCAACAATTCTACCTTAATACGCTCATATTATGCAAAGAATAGTTCTATTTATCGAGTATTAAATGAATGAACATTACATAAAATACATGAAAACGACATTTTCGAATGGAACCATAATAAAAAAAATAATAATTTACTTGATAAGTAAGCAAAATATTGTTTCTTTAAGTACCTAATCTCCTCCTTTCAAAGTCGGTTAAAATGTAGCTTTTGTGACCTGGGCTACAAAGACAAATAAATTGACACCTCATTTATCAAAATCAGTTCAGTAGTTTCATGCAAACGGTACCTACACATGCACGCATAGATAGCAAATTCTGCCGTAGTCGGACAAAAAATAAAAATTCAATAATTAGACCTTTACTATTATGGCCTGGCGTGGCTTGGCATCTAACGTTGAAACTCTCAGGCCGTAGATGTTAGCAGGCCTAGCGGGCGTCGCCTCGATGAGTTAGCAAGATGCCTTATGGAGGCTTCGAATGATCAGAGGGAGGATCAGAGGGAAAATTCTGCCAGCCTTCTCAGCTCAGCCTTGAAACCCTTGCACCACTCAAGATTCCACTTTTATAAGAAGATCCTCTTTGCTTTGGGTCACTGAGCCAGTGATGTATGTATGTACAAGGCTAATCGAGGCTTAAATATATAATTATGTATAAGTGAACTGATAGGGCATTTACCTCGATAAGGCATTTTGTATTAGGCATGTACCTACTTACTGGCATGTAACTTTACATTTCTCTAATAATGTAGCGTTAGGCCATGACAATAAGAGTCTATTTCATATTAATATTTACCGCAACTACAACAGGAACTGCTATCTACGTATGTAATTATGTATTTTTTACATGAAACAACTGAACTGATTTTGATAAATGAGGTGTCAATTTATTTGTCTTTGTAGCCCAGGTCACAAAAGCCACATTTTAACCGACTTTGAAAGGAGGAGATTAGGTACTTAAAGAAACAGTATTTTGCTTACTTATCAACTAAATTATTATTTTTTTAATTAAGGTTCCATTTTAAAATGTCGTTTTCATGTATTTTATGTAATGTTCATTCATTTAATACTCGATAAATAGAACTATTCTTTGCATAATATGAGCGCATTAAGGTAGAATTGTTGGGGCGCTTTAGTTTTTTTTCCACAACTTCCACAGTTTTTGTCGGAAATGTAAAATTTAAATTGTGATATATAGTTGAATAACAAGTTTTTCAAATGTTATACGCAAAATTTTTTTGACGGTTTTAGTTTAGCTATAAAATTGATACATATCTACTTTTTCCATAAAAAGTGGTATTTCGTTGTTTCTAGCTCTGAAACCGTACATTTTTTTTACAAACAATGTTTAGGTGAATCATAATACATTTAATAAACTTTCGTTACATGTAACTCACGTGTATGTGAGACTCGTGGTATAGCTATAATTTACATTTTACGAAATTCGGCAGTGATTATTTATATGACGTCATTATTTGTAACTGAGGAACAACAGAGATGGTCTCCCGGCAGTTTTAGACTCCAGGTCATATTGCTAATAACATACTAGAAGCTTATGCGGATTATCCTGAAAATGACCAATTTTGATTTTGTTAACTTTTATGCCTTTGTATGGGCGAATATCTACATTTTAATGCATAATTTCCACATATTTGGTCCAATTTTGATTTTATTGATATCAGTGTATGGCTTGAGACGTCATCTTTAATGTTGTAGTACATTGCTTTATCGTCCGACTTTTGGTTTGGTTGTAAAACCCAAATAATCGAATATTTTTTTACGTGATTTTTATTATTTTGTAAATTTCTCTTAAACTGTTGCATTTTTTGATACACTTTGTATGAATAAAATATAGTTTATTTAATTGGCTTTCATTTAATACCCCACACGTGTATGTGCTATGCATAATTTGGGTGCAGTATGCAATATTCGCAACGAAGCGGGAGTCATTTTGATGACGTCATTCCGCTGAAGTAGATGGCCGGCGCCGCCGTCTCCCGGCAGTTTTGGAGACCCAATGCCATGCCCAACAACATACTAAAAGTTGGTAGCAGTTTCCGGCTCTGAACTATATTCCCATAAGGCATATGACTAATAGATTAATTATTTATAATACAATGATGAATTAAATTCAAAGAAAGATCTACCTCCTGTCTCCATCATCAGATCAGCTCGACGGTTCTATAATAGTCAGAGCCGTCGTCAGAGTCAAGAATTTCGCGCTTTTTTCTACCAACTCGCGCATTTTTGCTTGACCAACTATATGTCAGTTTATTGGAAATTAAACGAACTTACCTGTAAGTGAAGTTCTATTTCAATTATATTAGCTGCACAAACTTCGAAATGATAATTATTTACTTGTAGTAGGCGTAATATCATTCAGCCTCTGGCCATGTTAAGTATTCAGAGTACCTAAAATTTTAAAATTTCTCAACGAGAATTCAAAATTTTGTATCAGATTTCTGAACGCATAGTCGCGCCCCCGCGCGCGCGCCGCTTCTGTCGCCCTCATTTAGTTTAGAGTAACAAGCCAAGACATAATACTTTCACTGCCAGTGACCCGCTACCTAGGCAGGTTCTCTAGTCTTAGGCGCTTGTCGCTACAAAGCGGAAAACGCATATTATCAGCTTCGCTCGTAGCTCGCGCTGGCAGTGAATATGCCAACTGATATGACAGCTTGGCCCGCAACTCAGCAAAGCCAATATTATCTTAAACTTTGACAGGGATTTTTCACTATTAAAATCCCTGGTTGTCTCAGGACAACGCGGGTACTGGGCGGGAGGGATTATCATTTCGAAGTTTGTGCAGCTAATATAATTGAAATAGAACTTCACTTACAGGTAAGTTCGTTTAATTTCCAATTATTATTACGCTGCACAAACTTCTTCATGATAATTATTTACTTGTAGATGTTTAGAGATAAGTATTCAAAGTTTGTTTTGGCTTTGTATTACTTACAATAATGAAATCAATGATTTATGATTTCATTTTTAAAGTAGGTACCTTTTTAGTTATCATCAACTATTTTCAGTATATATGTATATTTAGTTAACAACATTATTTAGAGATCTAGTGATCATTATAGATATAGAGATCATTATTTCATCAAACTGCCTGTCATATGATAATTGAAACAAAATTAATTTGTTTCTTATTAATAGGTATTTCACCAATATATAATATATATTTCTTATTAATAGGTAGCACCAAGTACCACTTAAAACTCAATTATTATAGGACTATCAAAGAAATCAAATGTTAGCATGAGATGCAATTTTTAACGAATTCAACAACTATAAGCAACTCTTGATAGTGTGTTGCTGCTTACAACCTTTGGTAACACTTATTTTCTCATTAACTAGATAGTAAGGATATATCTTTATATAATTATTAGAATTAGATGGAACTATGATTATGAAATTGAGCAAAATTATTAGAAGTGTAATGTTTTTCTTCCATCAATATTAACTCCTAAACGATTTTGCTGCTTGTCAGCCTGAGCAGCCTTGTCAGGCTGCGCATAATGGGTTAAATGAGTGGTGGGATTAAAAAATATCAACACCACTATTTTTTAAGAGTAGGACTTAGTCCATCTACAAATCGTTTAGGAAGAGATTAATTCTTTGAAATAGACATAGAATTTTATTGCTTGAGATGTAGTAGGTACTTATAGAAATTAGGAGTTAACATGCAATTTTGCATGAGGTTTTTGAAGGCAATAATATATAATCACTAACAATTTTATAATCTACCATCACGAATATTATCATTCATTTATATATAGCTAACCAATGTTTAGCTTAAGCAACCTTACTCAATTTCAATTTAGTTTTATCTTGAAAAATTAATTTTGAAGGTAGCAAAGGTTACTGTAATTTATAAAGCCCATAAAGGTCTTTATCAAAAATCAGAATAAAGTTTCATATTTTATCAATTACAGGGTTTGCACGTTGCGTACAATCACAATGGCTAATAAAAGAAATAAAGTAATTTTTTACTTTTTCTGTCTGTACCTAATGAAATATTTTCATTAGTTGGTGACATTGTTGATAAGTAATTTAAGACTGATTAAGGTATCAGCTCACACTTTAATGTTGAGGTGGGTGTAATCTAAAAAACGTTCTTCCTAAAATGTTCAATTGTATCATTTGAGGAGAGCCTATTCCCCAATAAAAACCCAAGAACAGATTTACAGAAAATTACACTTCTATACCTAGCATAAGTAATGCTATTAAAACGGCAAGCACTTCTGGAACAGATACCATAAAATAATGTAATTATTTTCACAAAATATACACCAGTATTTCAAGTGTTTAGGCATCATGTTGCTTGACGGTGTTGGGCGCAAGGGATTACACCATACTGTTGGCCTCACCAATCAGAAGTTCCTCCTGTCTCCTCCTCCTCTTCCCTGCTCGTTCAGAGATGGCTGATGACACTTCCCGGATAACACTGGGATAACCATGTTGAAACTTGAAATCGGTTAATAGAATAAGTTTATTTAATTGAGAGCTGGGGCTCTACTCTTTACAATTATATGTAACATATACTCATAAATATTTTGTTAAACTGAGTAGTTTCAGTGACCGTGCCTTCTGGTTTTCCTATAACTTTAATACCTTAGATTTCATTTCAAATTAAAGAAAAGCATAGATAAAATAATTTTTATATGCATGAAAACGTGAAAGCATCTACTTATGTAGAAAAAACATCTGGGTTACTTCACCAGGATATATGTATAGCGTTCACATATTTCATCTGCACGGCTACCAATAACTCGATAGGTATATGAAGTTGCAAAATGTTGCAAGACATTTCAAATTTGTATTAAAACTTTGTATTAACTCTAAAATCCCCAGTTATCACTTAATAGCTTTATAGCACAAATATATCATTTAAGTAGAATATTGTAATGTCTTTTTTCGCACCACTGCAAAATGTTCCTAGACATAAAAATACAGGATTTAATTTCACCTATTCGGTTTATAAATAATTGCGATAGCTGTGTTGTCAAGCTGTGCTCTCAGAAGCATCTCACAATCTGTTAAACCGGAAAGAAAGTCTTTAAACATAAAAGACCACCATAAGCTGAACAAATTTAATGTAATATATATTCTTTTTGACTCCTTCCATAATCCAACAGCTAACTCATTCTAATCTGCCGCCCCAGCGTGTCAATAAACTATTACTGTAAGTAAGTAAATATCTGCAGAAAATATATTTATAAATCTTTATTTTAATGAGCCACCAAAAATGTCACACTAGGTTTCCTTAAAATATATTGAATTTAGTATACTTAAGTATGTATTTTTGTCTTTTCAGCTCTTTAACCCTTAAAGCGTTTGTGTAAACATACAGATAGCCAAACTTATCCTATAACTATACAAACAACCAATTTATATTAGTAATGTACCAATTTATAAAGGGCTTTATCTTTTGATTAACTTTGAATTTTTTCCTTAGTAGGTAAAGAAATAAATCTATATAGTAGCCAGCTTTCTGAGGTACTAAGAAGCTAGTTCCATTTGATTATAACTCCACATAGGTAATGGTACCAAGACTAAAATTAAGTGTGTCCTGTATAAGTACCTACATAGTATAACATTTGTTATAAGGAGTATCAACAATAGATATATCTATCATCTAAACAGTCTGTGTGTGTATGTGATCTTAAACACTTCATAAAAGGTCTGGCACATATATCTAGCTAGAGAGATATCTAGTTTAATAGTCTAGGTATGTTAAGACTAAAAACTGAAATCTCATCTTTCCACATGAAACAGATATGTTTTCTACATTCAAGAAATCAAGTAAAAACATCTTGGAGCTAGTGCTCATTTAACAATTTTGTGTTCTTAGTTTCTGGCAATTCTAATATCTTGTTAACTTAAAACCGCTCAGTTGCACTACCTAAATGTGCTTATATTAATATATGGATCTTGCCTATAGGTACCTATAAAGTGAACATGATTTTATAAGGTCATCATAGGCATATATTTGTACACACAGTATATACCTCAGTCACATATTTTTCTAGTATTCGACTATCAATTTCACAGAAGTGATCATATTTCGGAATACTTGTAGGTGTTGGCACAGATAAAAAAGGAACTTTGTATGAGATAGACCGGACAAAATCCTTATATGTGAAAAAAG
Organism: Cydia fagiglandana; assembly: GCF_963556715.1. Classification (NCBI taxonomy): domain Eukaryota; kingdom Metazoa; phylum Arthropoda; class Insecta; order Lepidoptera; family Tortricidae; genus Cydia; species Cydia fagiglandana. Next base: position 937,553 of record NC_085955.1, on the reverse strand, counting down.
GTAGGTTAGGTACATACAATTAAGTAAACCACAGCTTTTAAGAATTTGTTCTAAATGAACACAGGCTATTGTGATGTCGCTGTGTGCGACCACTGTGGCGACCACATTGTGACTGCAGAGAGGAAAGTCTTGCTCTGCTTCCTCTTCCTTGCTTTTGACCAGGGGTTTTTGTATATTGTTATGTTTAATAAATACTTTATTGTATGAAACAAATACAACAGCAAATCATACGTTAGAAAATATGATTGGTATTTGAGCCTTTGAAGTTTAAAGTGCCAGGCTTACGGGCTGGGCTGCCGGAGTTTTAAAGTTCTTCTGCTAGATTTTCTTAAAACATCACTTGTCAACAGCATGTTTAAAAGATTTAATAAACCTCTTATGCCATTTATTATGATTCGGTATTTAATTTCAAAAAATGGACAGAATCACTTAGAAGTGACAATACCTTCTTATAGGTGGTACAGTACACAATTTTTGAGAGCTAAATCATCACAGTCAGAGAACAGGAGACTTTATTTTGTACCATTTCAATACTTAGCCTCGTTCCCCACTGGCAAGAATCTCGCCAGCTGCAGGTTAAGTCTGTGGGTTCATCTTCGGAGGACCAATAATTTCTTACAGCGCAGAGTAGTTTTTTGTAATCTTGTCCGGGTCATACTTCTTTTATAATGTTCTTAGTTATTTATCTGTAATCAAACAACAACACTATCCTATAAGGATTTTTCCTATAATATCCAAAATTCTGGTGCGTCCCTCCGACAATGTCAAGGTTTGCTCGCTTAATTCTTCGCTTGCTGACATTAGAATAAGTAAGTACCTTCTTAATTTCACCTACTTGAAGATGAGTATATATCAAGAGACGGCCTAATCTGGCATACCACATGATTAACTCATTAGGTTAAAAGTGGTGTCTAGTCAAACACGCCACAAAACCCAGTAGGTAAGTTTATCTAGCAAGACTTGTAGGTGGCTTATAATGCACCCTATTATCAGGTAGGACATGAGCAATGTCTCAGTGCTGTTGGCAAGGAATATGTGACAATATCCCTTGGCTATTGGCAGTGAACGCACCTAGTGTAGTACGCCAAGGTTGCCAAGTGCGAATATCAAACAGAGATGTCTAGATTAACACTCCAAAATGATTAGCACAGCCATTTTATGCAATTAGAAACAGATACTGAATAGCGCTCCAGAATGCATATGCACAGCACAATACTATCAGCAACCAGAGTTGGCTAGTTATAACACTCCAACGCACAGCACTAACACCAGATAGAAATAGCATAAACAAATCATATTTTTTACCTGATAATAATTAATGTTCCTTTTCGGAATATTAAGTGTATTAAATAATTAACCGAATGCTGGCACTATTGGAGAGCGAGGCTTACATCTGGATACCGAGCGATATCTACTTCTCGACGCCGGTGGCGGAGATAGGGATCTAGATTATGCAGAATAGGTTCAAGATCATGATCCCATCGATCGGTATGTAACGCGTATGCTCTTGATCTTCTTATTTTATCTTCTTCTTTACATATTTCGTCCTAAAACCACTTTTATTTTAATAGGACGTAATGGCCGCGGCTGCATGAAAAACGACAATGAGGGCGACAGAAGCGGCGCGCGCGCGGGGGCGCGACTATGCGTTCAGAAATCTGATACAAAATTTTGAATTCTCGTTGAGAAATTTTAAAATTTTAGGTACTCTGAATACTTAACATGGCCAGAGGCTGAATGATATTACGCCTACTACAAGTAAATAATTATCATGAAGAAGTTTGTGCAGCGTAATAATAATTAAGATTATAACCTATAATTTCGTCATCAAATTGTTAATGGATCCTGTATGTTGCAGATATCCTGCTTGCTGCGGCACTGTACGTCTCCGGAGCTCCTGAGCGTCGTCCGCGCCGGCTGGGAGCCCTGGCTCTAATCTCTACAAGCGTGCGGCTACATAGAGTCGGCAAACTTTTGAGAAGACCCATAGACATAAGTTTTTGGCAAAGATTTCATTTTTGGTACAAGCTTTTATCGCTGACTGTACTTTACTTACGACAGACAACTAATACTCATCGAGACAATTCTAAAAACCCCTAACACAATTAGGTTGCGCTGTTTCATCACAGAGTTCCTATGGCCACCTCCGGTCTCTGTCATCAGATCAGCTCGATGACACCATAATATTGCATTGTCACCCGACTTACGTATGTATGCAAAATTTCAGCTCAATCGGAAACCGGGCAAATTTAACTTGCAAGATTTGATTACAGACAACGATCAGATGAAATTAAATAAAAGCTTGTAATTACTACATGTCTACCACTTATCTGATTTTCTAGTAGAAAGTAGCTGAGTTTTGAGAGTAATACTATTTAATCAAGTCAAGACAATAATAAAAACAATTATAGCAGTAATAAAGCGTATATAATTGTTATTTTTACAATTATTTAATATAAAATTTAAATAAGAACACTTAACCATATAACTAGGTACTTCTGAAAACTCGTCTTTAAAAATCAGTCTATTTTATTTGTTTTCACAAGTTTTTTGAAAAATTATATTAAACAATTTGAATATGTTCATAAGTCTTATTAATACTAATCCTAATGTGCAACTGAGTGCCCATTTTGATCCTTTCACTTAAAAGAAGAAGCATATATATGTACATAATTACTTGGTTATTTATAATACAGGGTGTTTGGTACATCGTTACCCAAATTGAAACGGCAGATAGGTTGAGTCATTTGCTATCCACTCATGCGTAGAAAAATAATTGGCCATGGTTTTTTTTACTACTGCGCAAGTAAAAATTTGAAATTTAACAAAAAACGGGCATAGAGCTGAAAAAAAAAACATGAGCAAAATTAAAAAATTCTAGGCCTGGGAAGATAGCAAATGACTCAACCTATCTGCCGTTTTAATTTGGCAAAAGATGAACCAAACACCCTGTATATATTTAATCAGTATTAACATAATCTCCATAATAACAGTCCATTTTCAAAATCACCTAACTAAAGTATTTGGAATTATCTAAACACACCATTTTTAGGGTTCCGTACCCAAAGGGTAAAACGGGACCCTATTACTAAGACTGCTGTCCGTCCGTCCGTCCGTCTGTCACCAGGTTGTATCTCACGAACCGTGATAACTAGACAGTTGAAATTTTCACAGATGATGTATTTCTGTTGCCGCTATAACAACAAATACTAAAAACAGAATAAAATAAAGACTTAAGTGGGGCTCCCATACAACAAACGTGATTTTTGACCGAAGTGCAACGTCGGGTGGGGTCAGTACTTGGATAGGTGACCGTTTTTTTTGTGTTTTTTGCATTATGGTACGGAACCCTTCGTGCGCGAGTCCGACTCGCACTTGCCCGGTTTTTATGTTGGTGTAATACCCTCTACAGTTTAGACTGACACTCAAACTTGTTATCTAAAAACTCACAAAGTACTTTAATGAAACGCTCCGGATTAGTAAAATGCACATCATGCCCGCCCTCTACCGTCACCACTGTGAAACTATCCAGAGTTCTCTCCAAATCACTGATTAATTTCAGCGTTTTCTTCGCGCCGTTGGTGTAACCTCCCTGGAACTGTTTGGCGGCGATGAGTAGGGTGGGTGTGGGGGTGCAGAACAGCTGGTAGTAGTAGGAGGGGGGGTAGTTTGGCGGCGGGAGGCATAGGAGGCGACGGTCCCAGCTTAATCTGGAAATAAATAGGCGTTTTCAGAAATAAATATTGAAAACCTGATTCTTTCACATCTGGACGTTCTTGGGCTCATTCTACTCAGAATCGACAGCATTCTCCATCCGACCAAAAAAGATGTCCCAAAATGTCCATTCCATTACGTCACGTTTTAGTATGAAAAAATTTTAAACTTTAAACGTGACGTAGTGGAATGTACAATTGTCATACAAATTTTTGGGACATTTTATTTTATCATCAGAATTGAAAGAATTGAAAAATGACCCTGTCACAGAATAAATAATAGTACTAGGTACAGAAGACTCACTCTCTAACAAAACGCGTCTGTTACGATCAGGAGAGATGGCCGCTAGGTGGCGACAACGCCACGCGCGGCTTATGGCTTTCCCCAAAATTGGTGTGGAACGAATGTACTTTTAGCTACCTGTAGCAAAGCGACGAAATCGCGGAGTGAGCCACGCCTGACCCTGTATAGAAAGAGCGAGACTTACTCATAGAGGTCTTCTCCGACTTGGACCATATTCCTCGACGGCGCTCGGCGCGCCTGCGCCTCGGTGAAGCCGCGCGCCTTCATCACCGCCTCCAGGGCGCGCTGCTGGCTGCCAACACAAAACAATTCGTTCAACACATTGCCAAGAAAAAAACCGGCCAAGTGCAAGTCGGACTCGCGCACGAAGGGTTCCGTACCATTACGCAAAAACCGGCAAAAAATATCACGTTTTTTGTTGTATGGGAGCCCCACTTAAATATTTATTTTATTGATGGACGTAGGCGGAGGTCGGAGGATCTTGAGGGGAGTTGGGAGACAAAACAGCGTGTGCTTCTTATGGCGTATATTGGAAAAGTGTCATGAGTATATTACAAATTCGCTAGCCTAAAATAATTATAACTAATTACAGCGCCACCTATGCACTGTATAGGGAACTAAGTAGGTACCTTTATGTAGATCGATAAGCCATCTAGGGATTCTAGGGCTCGATAAAGTATGTAAGAGATCACATAGATGGCGCTGTTAACTACACTAGTTAACATTTATTCCGATTTTAGTATTTGTTCTTATAGCGGCAACAGAAATACATCATCTGTGAAAATATCAACTGTCTAGCTATCACGGTTCATGAGATACAGCCTGGTGACAGACAGACAGACGGGCAGTGGAGTCTTAGCAATAGGGTCCCGTATTTACCTTTTGGGTACGGAACCCTAAAAAACAGATAGTGGTTAAACTTGTACCACCCCATCTTTGCATCAGGCGTTAAAAATGAATGTCAAACACACCTGTAGATCCTCTTCTGCGCGAACTTGTCATAGTTATCATAGTACTTCTGGTGGAAGGAGGCGAAGTACTCCGGGGGGTCGTGGACTTGCAGGCGAGTCAGCGCCGGCCCAGGGTCCAGGAGGATCATCTTCGATATGCGGTGAGGGTACACCGCGTTGAAGAACAAACCTGGAACATATCAAATTTATTAGATATTTTGTTATGCAAATACAAATACAAATACTTTATTTATAACGCAAGTTACATGTCATGATCTCATGATGGTTTTACATTTTAATTGGTAGGTACATCCAGTCATTAGGTAGGTACATTTATTTTAATATTTATAGTAATTTACACATTCGATAAATAATAATAATAATAATTAAAGTGACCAAAAGAAGGTGTACCGGAAGTGGGAGGAAACCAACCTTCGTACGCCCGACACGCAGCCGCCGGATGCTACTGCCATGACCGACTTCTGGCGTAGCATCTGGTCGGTGCCTGTCGGACACACCGAGGGGGGTTGGATGAGTGTTGTCGAGCGTGAGTGCGAGTCCATCGAACCTATGGGGGCAGTCACCATCAGCCCCGATGACGTCAGTTGTGCCATCCGCTCGGCCCAGAACTGGAAAAGTCCTGGGCCGGATGGATTGCACAACTTCTGGCTAAAGTGGTTCCGATGCTCGCACTCGCGCTTGGCAGCACAATTTCAACAAGCCCTCGAGCTTGGTTCCCTCCCACCTTCCTTAACAACTGGTGTCACCTTCCTGCTCTATAAGTCCGGTAGTACCACGGAAGCGAAGAATTACAGACCCATCACATGCTTGCCTACACTCTACAAGCTCCTTACATCCATTTTGAGAGCAAAAATCAACGCGCACATTGTCGCAAACAATATTCTGGCTTCCGCTCAAAATGGATGTAGGGTTGGGTCCCGTGGTACTAAAGAGCTCCTCCTCATAGACATGACCATCTGCCAACAAATCCGGCGGAACAGGGGTGCCCTCTCGGCCGCTTGGATTGACTACAAGAAGGCCTATGATTCGGTGCCTCATTCATGGTTGGGGAGGGTCTTAGAGTTGTATAAAGTTGATGCAGCTTTGAGAGCCTTCCTAAGCGCGTGTATGGGACAGTGGACCACAGTCCTTCGTCAACCAGGTGGCAGGGACGACCGTCCTGGCCCGCAGGATTTTATAAGGATTGAGCGAGGAATTTTTCAGGGCGACAGTCTGAGTCCCCTGTGGTTCTGCCTAGCTTTAAATCCCCTCAGCACCCTGCTGAAGGATTTGGGACTAGGTTGCCGGCTTCGGAGAGAGGGTGAAGTCATTTCTCACCTTCTGTACATGGATGACCTCAAATTATTTGCACCAAACAACCAAGACCTGTCGGAGCTACTGAAAACCACGGAAGTCTTCAGTAGTGCCATCAACATGGAGTTTGGTGTCGATAAATGTGCGGTTATGCATGTACAGCGGGGGAGGGTTGTAAATTCAACAAATTTACAACTGTCTGAGACAATGTCTTTCAGATCTATCTCTGAATCAGAAACCTATAAATACCTTGGTATGTCACAGTCGTTGGGTATTGAGGACGAGGGTATTAGACGGTCGGTGAAGGAGCGCTTTTTCAGTCGGCTCACAAAAGTCCTTAACAGTCTTTTGTCAGGAGGCAACAAAGTGCGCGCCTTCAACGCCTGGGTAATGCCCCTACTCACATACTCCTTTGGCATACTAAGGTGGACTCAGACCGAGCTGGACGCCCTGGATCGGAGGGTCCGATCACTGCTCACCACACATCGCATGCTACACCCACGCTCGTCAGTTATGAGATTGTACATCCCACGGAAGTGTGGAGGCCGAGGCTTCCTAAACGCCAAGGATCTCCACAACCGCGAGGTGTACAATCTCAGGAACTATTTCCTTAACAACGAGTGTGGGATGCATCGTGATGTGGTGGCAGTAGATAGGAACCTCACGCCGCTTTCCTTGGCAAACGAGAACTGGCGCAAACCTGTGGTACTAAGTACTGCGGATCGCAAGGCGGCATGGGAGAGTAAGGTGCTACACGGGCGGTTCTACAAGGCCCTCACGGGACCCGATGTGGACCTGCTCGCGTCGGTGAACTGGTTACGATTCGGGGACCTCTTCGGAGAAACCGAGGGTTTTGCCTGTGCAATTGCAGACGAAGTGATGATGACGAACAACTATCGGAAATATATCCTGAAGGACGGTACGGTCGACATTTGTCGGGCATGCCGCCGTCCCGGAGAGTCACTCAGGCATATCATTTCCGGTTGTTCTCATCTTGCTAACGGCGAGTACTTGCACAGACATAATCTCGTAGCCAGGATTATTCACCAGCAACTTGCTCTTCTATATGGCCTTGTGGACTGCGAAGTACCGTACTACAAGTACTCACCTGCGCCTGTTCTCGAGAATGGTCGTGCCACGCTCTATTGGGATCGATCTATCATCACTGACAGGACTATTGTAGCCAATAAGCCTGATATTGTGATAATAGATCGATCGCAACGTCGGGCCATGCTCGTTGACATCACCATCCCCCATGATGAGAATCTCGTGAAGGCCGAGAAGGACAAGTCCAGTAAGTACCTAGACTTGGCTCACGAGATAACCGCCATGTGGGATGTTGATTCGACGATCATTGTCCCGATAGTCGTTTCAGTGAACGGTTTAATAGCGAAGAGTCTCGACCAACATCTCGAGAGACTCTCGCTAGGTGGTTGGATCAAGGGACAGATGCAGAAGGCGGTGATCTTGGACACGGCGCGGATAGTACGTCGGTTCCTCTCTCTGCAGCCCTGACCACCGGTAGCTTGGGCCTTGCCCCGCTGCTGGCGGCACCCTAGGTTAGGTTTTTTATAATGTGTTTATATGTATTTTTATTGTTTTGTAAGTGTTTTTATATTTTACTTTTATATTCATATTATAAAAATACCTAACCTAAGACGATAAATAAATAAAGAGATAATAATTGGTACATTTGATTTATAACATACTGTATTTAACATAAGTTATATTTATATGTTAGGGAGCTCAAAGAACTCGTCTATGGAATAAAATGTATGTCTAAGAAGCCACTTTCGCAATCTTGACTTAAAGGCCACCGCAGAAGCCGCAGTATTTTTTATTTCGTCCGGCAGTCTGTTGTACACTGACGGGCCGACGACGTACACCGACCTTTCGGATTTGCGCAGTTTGTGTGCTGGGGTGACGAGGAGGTGGGCGAGCTTGTTGCTGCGCAACTCGCGGGATGGGTTCACACCACGTTGACGGAACGTACCCAAGTTGTTGTACGTGAAGAGAGCTACCCTGTAGATGAACTCGCAGGGAAGGGGCATAATCTTTAATTGCTTAAATAGCTCTCTGCACGATGCATCCTCGGGCACCCCGGCAATGGCGCGCACAGCCCGCTTTTGCATCCTAAAAGCTCGCCCGGCGTCTGCTGCGCGTGCCCACAGTTCCACGCCGTAGGTAACGAGACTGTGGACAGTCGCGTAGTAGCATGACAATACTACGTCGCGAGAAGCCGTGCTCGCTAGACGACGAAGCGCGAAGCATGAGCGGCCCAACTTGGAGCAGAGCTCTTCTATGTGGTGGTCCCACTTTAGGCCCCTATCGACATGGAAGCCTAGCAGCTTTGTCGTTTGGACCATCTGCAGCGCGGTTTGCTGTTCGGTGGTGACCCGGCAGGGTGGCGGTGATGTGCCATTAAGCTGGAATACGAGGAACATAGTTTTTTCCTTGTTTAATGCCAGACCATTTAATTGGAACCACCACTCGAGCCGCCGAACTACTGAATTTAATTTCCTCTCCAGCTCTTGTGCCGTTGGCGCAGTCAAAACGGCGGCCACGTCGTCGGCATACATATAAATTTCTGCTTCGTGTATGACACTAGGCAGGTCATTTAGTAGCAGGCTGAAGATGGTATTTGATAGACACGAGCCCTGTGGTACGCCCATAGTGTTTATCATTTCGGTCGATTTGACCCTTCCCTTGTCGCCGAAGACCTTTTGTGTCCGGTGTGACACAAAAGATCTCAGCAACGATAGAACCGGACCCCGCATGCCATAAAAAGTTAATTTGTCGGCTATAAGATGATGGTCAGCGGTGTCAAACGCGCGCGAAAGGTCGCAGCATAACAGCGCGACATGCAGGCCGTCCTCGCGCGCGCTCAGCACGCGCCACACCACTTCGCGCACCAGGTCGGTGGTGGAGCGCCCGGCTCTGTAAGCATATTGCCTCCGACATTATGTTAAGCCGCCCGGCAAAGGACAGAAACCTTTTATTCAAGCCTACTTCAAATATCTTACTTACGGCGGGGACTAGCGATATTGGTCGAGAAGATTTAATGTCGGTTTTTTTACCCTTGCCTTTGTAAAGGGGTGATATTTTAACTTTTTTTAGAGGTGAAGGGTATACACCCTCTCTAATGCAGGCATTGAATATGTGAGCTACAATGGGCGCAATCGGTTGGATGACTGATCGGAGTAGACTTGGTGAAATTCCGTATAGGTCAGTGCTATTCTTTGGGGCTATCTGTTTGTTTATTATTAATATTACTTCATCTGGCGAGAACGGTGTCAGCCGCAGAGAGGCGTCTGCGGGCGGCATGGCTGCACTCAGCGCGGCTTGTGCGCGAGCTAGGTCGGCCGGTGGCGCCCCGCATCTACTAGCAGCCGTAATAAACTCCGTATTAAGGGCATCTACCGCTTCCTGTTCAGATTTAAAAACTACCCCCTGGGGGTTATGTAATATATCAGTATAATCGAGCCTGTCGCAATTTCGTCGGCCGAGTTCTGTGGATATTATGTTCCACATACATTTAATTTTGTTTGGGTGGTTTTGGATTGTTTTAGAATAGTGGTTAGTTCGCTTATTTTTTAGCATGGCGTTGTATTTAGCAGAGTATTTCTCGGCGACATTTATCAGATCTACATTTTCCGGGAAACACTCTTTAAGACGGATAATATCAAACAACAGGTTTTTAAAGTTTAGAATATCACTATCTATCCAGGAGTTACCCTTTACCAGGTATGGTTGTTTGCGCATAGGGAAACATATGTTAAACATATCGACTACTATGTTTAACAATGATTGCGCGAGCGTGTGACAGTCGCGCCCCGAGCGCTCCACCACAGCAGTCCAGTCGACCGACTCAAGAGCATTCGCAAAGTGTTGTTTATTTGCGCTAGTGATGGACCGCCGCTCGGTGCACAGCGGCAGCGGCGCGGCAGCGGCGCGGCAGCGCGCACAAGACGCACGCACTGCGCGTCGTGGTCGCTGAGGCGCGCCGCGACGCCGGTGACGCTCGCTACGCGCTGCGAGGGGAGGTTACAATACACGTGATCCAGTAATGTTGCAGAATCACCTTCTACTCTTGTTGCGAAATCAATTAGCTGTATAAAATTGTGACTAGACAAAGTATCACGTAACTCTTTTTGTGCTATGGAATTTTTAAACAAATTTATATTGACATCACCCATTATTATGGCATCCAGTTTTTCATTACATATTTTTGTCAATAATTCGCTGAATAACTTCAGGTAGGCCATATGATCAGTTTGATTGGAGTGGTATATTGCGACTACTAATATTTTTTCGGCAACAAGCTGTATGGCACACACATCGAACAATTGTTCGACAGATAGGTCGCAATAGTCTTGTTTGTTAATTACCTTAGTGCCTTTACGAACGTAGATGCAGCTTCCGCCGTGGCCCACTGACGATCTACAAAAGTGGGATATTAGATCGAAATTATTGAGTGTTACTGACACCAGCTCGTGGCTCTGGAGCCAGTGCTCGGTCATTATGAGTACATCGCAGGACAATTCCTTTGTCAGTAATACTTCTATATTTTTAGTTTTATTAGTTATACATCTAATATTCTGATGGCACACGGTCAGGTGGTCCTTGTTGTTGGTACCGAAGGTCGCGTCGTGTTGCACCGGCGATGGCGGCGGCGTTGCCGACCGTGGCGTCCCGGCGCTGGTGGGTGGACGCGGCGCCCGCGCGTCCGGCGCCTCGCTGAAACCACTCACTGACCTCCGTGCCAAGCGGCCAGTTTTCAGCCGTCAAGAAATATTCGAAGAGGCTACACGGGACCGTAATTGAAAAAGAGGCATAGTGCTTATGGGTCAGTTTTAGTTTATTTGCGTAATAAACGCCAGTGGCCTATTTTATAAAGCTACAAATTACAATTTACAAGCGGAAGTCTCGTTCTAACACATAGGGTTAGAAAGAGACTTCCGCTTGTAAATTGTAACTTGTAGCTTTATAAAATAGGCCACTGGCTGTTTTTTGTTCATGAAATGTACTATAGATTCCGGCGTAGTTTCAGGCTTAAAGAAACACGCGTGTATTTTTCGCACTCGTTCCACGGTCTGTAGTTCGTTGTATGTAAAGGCCTCTGTACACAATGGGCCAGCGTGGGGGACGCATTTATGCGTTAGAGGGAGCAAGTGATATTACTATCTCATTCTATCGCATGGCTGCGTCCTTTGCACTGGCCGGCCATGGCCCATTGTGTACAGGGGCCTTAATGTTTAACGAAAAACACTACAAATTACCTTGGAACCATAGAGAAATAAGTAAGGATAGAGTGCTAACTCAGTTTTTTATTATTAATTTATTTACACAAAAGGTACCTGCACACAACTCACAAACAACATTTATAATATCGCCAAGCTGTAACAGTTTGTTTCTGACCAAAACGCGGGTTGTTTCGTAATCGACATATAGCGTCAAGTAGTGGATTTATCAGAACCGCTACTTGACGCCAGATGTCGCGACTGACGAAAAATGTATTGATAAAACAATTCAATATTACAAGCAGAAACGTCAGCTAACGATGCTACTAAGCTTATTTTTATTTTTATTTTATAGCCTTGTATCAGATTTTTTTTTTTTATTATGAATGGGCTTACTCATGGCCACAGACTAGCCGAGGCGTAGACGTGGCCTACGATGGAGCGAGCTCGCCCAGAAGGTAATAAATAAATAAATATAATAAATATTTTAGGACATTCTTACACAGATTGACTAAGTCCCACAGTAAGCTCAAGAAGGCTTGTGTTGTGGGTACTCAGACAACGATATATATAATATACAAATACATACTTAAATACATAGAAAACACCCATGACTCAGGAACAAATATCTGTATCATCATACAAATAAATGCCCTTACTGGGATTCGAACCCAGGACCATCGGCTTCGCAGGCAGGGTCACTACCCACTAGGCCAGACCGGTCGTCGAGGTGAAGGTGCCTGTTCACTCTTGATTTGAAGGTTGCCGGGTTATAAGAACACGGAAATATAGACGCCGGCAAGGAATTCCATTCCTTGGCAGTGCGCATAAGGAAAGTAGAAGCAAAGCGCTTCGTGCGAATTGGTGGAATATCTACCAAGTAAGGATGGAAACCGGCCGTGCGTCTAAAAGTCCGATGGTAGAATGGGGACGGTGGAATGAGCTCGTGTAGCTATATACTCGTGTAGCGTGGTGTATATGTGACTTATCGTTTGTTTAATTATTTTCCATTGGTATTTATTCTGTGTGCCCTTTGGCAAAGGCCTCCCCCAACACTTTCCAATCTTCTCTCTTCTGTGCCAGTCTGTTCCGGGTTTTGCCAGCTGTTTTTACCAGATCATCCTCTTCTTCTGAAAGGTTTTCCTCTCTTTCTCTTGCCCTCTCTTGGGTACCATAGTGTTGCTTCTCCTCTAATTACATGGTCAGCCCATTTCCACTTAAGGGTCTCCCCTGATATATCGACGCGCATTCGGCAAAAGCCGATAGGAAAAAGCTTTATGTCCACGCAATAAGAGCGAAAAAGCCGTCGACGCGTCGGCAGGCGCCGGCCGATGCGAGCCGAGCCAAACGACGACTTTTTCGCTCTTATTGCGTGGACATAAAGCTTTTTCCTATCGGCTTTTGCCGAATGCGCGTCGATATATCAGGGGAGACCCTAAGTGTTCTTAGTTTTTGCACCACATGGTCTTTTTTTTTTCTTTTACGAAATAGGAGGCAAGCGAGCAGACGGATCACCTGGTGGTAAGCGATTACCGCCGCCCATGGACACCCGCAACACCAGAAGAGTTGCAAGCGCGTTGCCGGCCTTTAAGATGGGAGTACGCTCTTTTCTTGAAGGTTTGAAGGTCGTATCGGTCCGGAAATGCCGCAGGCGACAGTTCATTCCACAGTTTGGTCTTTGTAGCTTTCCTGATTATGCTGTGGTTGATTTTATCTATTTTCCTCTTTCCCGTCATGCTACGTTCCATGCTTCGTTGGCAAGTACGAAGTTTGGTTTGTTGTGATTTGGTGAGCGCCCAAGTCTGGCATCCGTATGTTAGAATAGGAAGTATGCACGTATTATTGATTTTCCTTTAACTTAGCTACTAAGCTTAGAATAAATTTAAAAGTGGCAAAATTACTGTCTTGGGTGAGACTTGAACTCACGGCCTCTGGATCGATACTCCAGCGCGGCGGTAGCCGTTTAAGAAGTGTAACACTCTTACGGTAGATGTCGCTAGGGTCCCCTTGACCCATAATACGGTGGGAAGATTTGCTGGCTATGGATGAGATCTTGGTGGCTCAGATGGCAGAGCGCTGTAGTATCGATCCAGAAGCCGTGAGTTCAAGTCTCACCCAAGACAGTAATTTTTCCACTTTTAAATTTATTCTAAAGGCGTGTCTCCATATTGCGCGGCAAACTATCGAACATTGGCTCGCGAGGCAGCCGCGCGCAATGGATACTGGGTTGGCTCGCGAGCCACGCCTTATATGGAGACACGCCTTAAGCTTAATAAGCCTACCTCCCTCGCAGCCCATGGAGTGTCCCACAAAGATGAACTGCTTCCAGCGCAGATGCCGCACCGCCGCCTGCAAGGCGCCCACGAAGTGCAGCCTCGTTGGCGCCAATCCTGCGCACACAAACTATAGCTTATAGACAGAGCACAGAAGAAATAATAGTACTACCGTACAGAAAGGACACTTCCTACAAACCCGAAGTTTGACAGCGATTCAGGGACGATTCATGATATCCCTTTCTAATATATAGAACTATCCCTTTCGGCTATTTAGGGTTGTCAAAATTCAAGTGATTATCTTATCTGTGGTCGTGCACGCACAAGGAAGTCAAGTGGTATCAACCCTAATAATTACTCCGAGGCTCGGAGCAATGCTGAGCCGAACGGAGCAGAGTTCGACCGAAGTCAGGGGTGTCTCCCCACTGGTCAGAGCGGGGTCACACTGGCGATTTGCGAGCGAGTTGAAAGCCAGGCGAGCGCGCAGCGAGATCGCTGCGTACTGTCATACTGGGATGGGAAGTCGTTGCGTTTTTAATTTGGTGACATACGAGCTATGGGCTATGGGACATATTTTTGAGTATGATATGATTGATATGTACACCCATATTTTTAGACTTGACTGTATCACAGAATAAATAATAGTACTAGGTACAGAAGACTCACTCTCTAATAAAACGCGTCTGTCACGATCAGCACAGATATGGCCGCTAGGTGGCGACAGCGCCACGCGCGGCTTATGGCAAACCCCAAAATTGGGGTCGAACGGATGTACTTTTAGCTACCTGTAGCAAAGCGACGAAATCGCGGAGTGAGCCACGCCTGACTGTACATGAGCATCTATTAAAAATGTCCCAAAAAAAATTGGTAATTTTTATATTATTTCTACTCAGAATCACGAGCTTTTTAGGGTTCCGTACCCAAAGGGTAAGACGGGACCCTATTACTAAGACTTCGCTGTCCGTCCGTCCGTCCGTCCGTCTGTCACCAGGCTGTATCTCACGAACCGTGATAGCTAGACAGTTGAAATTTTCACAGCTGATGTATTTCTGTTGCCGCTATAACAACAAATACCAAAAACAGAATAAAATAAAGATTTAAGTGGGGCTCCCATACAGGAAACGTGATTTTTGATCAAAGTTAAACAACGTCGGGCGTGGTCAGTACTTGGATGGGTGACCGTTTTCTTTTTGTATTTTTTTCCGTTTTTTTTTGCTTTATGGTACGGAACCCTTCGTGCGCGAGTCCGACTCGCACTTGCCCGGTTTTTTTATTTCGTTTTTACTGAGAAAAAAAATGTCCCACAAAATTTTTCGTTCGGTTTTCAATAAGTGCAACCTTTTATGACCGTAACAAAAAGGCCAAACAAAAATGTATGAATTTTAGGGGACACTTTTTTTCTCGTATAAGAATCGAAAGAGCTTATGATTCTCAGTGGAAATAATGGAAAAATTCCAAAATCTAAAACGAAAGTTGGTGGTACAATGTTAAATAGAAATGACTACTTACTGATGTGCCAAATAATGAATCAGAAATTTTTCAAAATTACGACATTTCCACATGGATAAATTTCAGATAGTTCTCATATTTTTTGTATGTTTTCTACGTTCCAGTTTTGTATGTTTCCTATGAATTTTTTAGATAATTTTCTGTAACTTGCCAATACACCCACCTGTAGGAAATGGATCAGATCGGCCATGTCCGGGCAGGTCCAGAGCCACATAATGGTATGTGTCCGGCAGCAACTGTAATAGTGGCTCAAAAGTAGCGGCGCTGTCCTGCCGTCCGTGTACCAGCAGTACTGGCGAGCCTGCCTCGTTGCCCCATGATATCACTGTAATCCCGTACAATGTGTTAACCATAGTGATGGTAGTTTGTTTGTTAATTTTTTCAATTCATTAACCGATTCGGTGGTGATGACACCCCTGCCGTGTCATCAATGATTTTTACGTGTGGCGTATGACACGGGAGGAGTTTATATCATATTCTATGGTTCATGGCATGGCTGCCGTGTCACGAAATGATTGTTCCGCGCCGCAGCCAGCTCTCGAAAATGGAACACGCAACAAATTGGTTAAACAGCTCTCTGATTTTATCTTTGTAAAAACAAATGAAATAGGAATAAAACAAATGAATTTGATTATTCTGTTAACTGTTATGTCGGTGTCACTCAATTTTTTTCAATCAGTTGTGATATTTGATTCGCAGTTGTGTAATATAATATCATCGTTGACACTATTTTGGAGGTCATTTCCTAGTCTGTAATCTGTATCTATACTCGTGAGTATTTGTAGTATGTTTTCCAAACTTATAAATATGTAAGCCTATCTCAAATTATACAATTTAGTACATTTAAAATGGGATAACTTACTTGCTATTTTTCCCCATGGTGCGTCGATTGTCCATTCTCTTAAAACTTTCATAGTCTTCCTTAATTGAGCAAATATGTCACTTAACTTATTTCGATTTATTGTAACGTGTAAATATTTTTAATCGTGATTAAATCGATGTGTAAAGAAAACTAAAACAAAGTTTAAAGGTCATTTGACGTGCATTTGAGTTGACACGAGAGTGACATTTAGTGACACTGACAGTGACAAATTATGTTCAGAAACCACAAGTTTTTGCGTTGCCACATGCGTTGCGTGCGTCATAAGCAAAAAAAAAAAAAATTAAAATTTTCTATGAGTCGATATCCCTTCGCGCCTATATTTTTCAAATTTGCCACCTTTTTCTACTAACAAGATCTGCTTGACCAATAAGTATACCCTTCGCGCCTACATATTTTAAATTTGCCGCTTTTTTCTACTGACGGAAATGGCTTGACAGACTTTAATACTGCGTAGGATGGTTTTCCACCTATCCAATTTTTTTGTTCAATGTGTATTGCGTCTCAGATTTTGCTTAATGAGAGAGTGAGATGCAATGACACCGGACAAAGAAATTGCACAGGTGGAATACCACCCTTACACACTTCGCCCTATTTATTTGCCGAAATATTCTGTTTTCATATCTTTTTTTACCTTATAATATAGTCTGTCAAGCCATTTACGTCAGTAATAAAATAGAAAATTTGAGTTTCACGCCTTTTTTACTGACAAAGTTGTTTGACAGACTATAGTATGGCGCGTATTTTTTTTCCTTTCATAAACCAAAATGGACACAGTACTTTGCGTATATATTAGAATTATTATCATCGCGAAGTATTATTAAAAGGGCCAAACTACATAGCTTACAGGGTGAAAAGAAACAGTGGCCCATTTTATAAAGCTACAAGTTACAATTTACAAGCGGAAGTCTCGTTCTAAAACATAGGGTTAGAAAGAGACTTCCGCTTGTAAATTGTAACTTGTAGCTTTATAAAATGGGCCACAGGTTTTTATTTTAAAAGATCTTATTTAATGAATGACCAAAAATGTACATTATCTTATCAAATATACTATACACCACTCGATCTTCCCAATCAAATCGTCACAATTTACAGATCAATACAGATCTTTGCCCACAAAAAATGCAAAAAAAAATAGAACGACTTCATTCGAAACTGGGCTATAACCGCGAAAATCGAAGTTCGCAAATTGAGGGGATTTTTCGCTGTTACTCTAATTACGCCTTCATTGGAGTAAAAGAGAAAGATTCTTCGCAATTTGCGAATTTCGGTTTTTGCAGTAGCCCCTCTGCAAACACAACGAATTTTTCGAATCGTTAACTCGACATTCTTAAAGCTAATACCGCGAAAATTGCAATTTCGTTATCTGCCTCTCTATCGCTCAAATACCTATGCAAGTGTGATAGAGAGGCAGATTCCGAAATTTTGATTTTGTGAAGTGAGTCATGGCAAAAATGGCGATGCCGAAAAGGAAACCGCTGATGATTGAAAATTATGGCTTTAATAATAAGAAAGACAGTTAAGTACCACGGAAGAGAGAATGAGCGCGCCGGTAAGTATACAGTCGCCATCAGATATATCGGAGCGGCCGAGGTGCTCAAAATTATCTAAACAGGCACTCTAACGCATTGACAATAGAGTGAATAAAGGAGTCTTCAGATATTTGTGAGCACCTTGGCTGCTCCAATATATTTGATGGAAAATTTACAAATTTCTTAAGAACTACCTATAGGTAAATGGTGATAATTTGATTGTATTTCTCACTAGTTTACACTACCAATACATAATGTATTAAATAAGATATGGGGCTTACAAACACTTCGAAATAATTTCAAACCGACAGTGTAAGAGTACCTACCTTCAGAGGGTTCACCATGAAAATCGAAATTTCGTTATGTGATCGCTCGAATATGCAAGAGGACAGAGAGATAGCGAAATTATCGCTCTTCTATATTCTAGCGATAGAGAGGCAAATAGACAATGAGCAAAGCAATTCCCGGTGAGATCTTGTGTGTTTTTTTACGCATAAGACTCAGGAGAGCTGAGATTGGTATTCAATTCCGTTGCGTCATCGGCGAGCTTATATGTTACATGTTAAGGCCAGTCTAGACTGGGCAATTTTTCGCACAATGTGATAAATTGACAATTTAATTGGGTGGTGTTGGCGTAAAAATGAAATTGGCTCGCTGATTCCAGTTCATTGGTACCTTTACTGATACACTTAAGAGAGTACCTAGCTGTTACGCACTTAAATAAAAGAACCACATTTCCTTAGTATAGCAAGCCAAATGTAAACTATGTTAATATCTTACGAACTATCTTAAATTATTAACGCAAATAATGTTCCCGCAAATCGTCCGTGTCGAAAAAAACACTTTTTATAGTTCTTATTGGTTCTTATAAGTATTCTAAACACCTAGACTTCTCAGTACCTTACCATTACTTGTAGTCACTACAATATACTTATAAGTTCACTGATAATTTTAAATCACTTTTAATGTAGTCTCACATTTTTAAAGTCAATTTTCGCACCAAAACATATATGTATACATCATTTTGCCACGTTAGACCTAAAGGTCTAATAAATAACCACTTGATTCGTCGTAATTCTTCTCCAGACATTAGGAGCATTATGGAGATTCAATATTCCCTTTTTCTAGCCTATTTGAGTGTCCCAATGATGGGCATAGGCCTCTCGCCTTAATTTCCAAGACTCCCGATTGGGTGCTTCCTCCGGCCAGTTGTTCAGGAAGCTGTCCAGGTCGTCCCGCCATCTCCGTTTGGGCCTGCCACGTCCCTCTACCGGCATCCACATGGTGGCTAAGCTAGCGCACCTTTCCGGATACATACGGTAGACGTGACCGGCCCAGTCCCAGTAGGCTAGGAATATTCCCTTTTACTTAAGACTTTGTTTATGAATACTAATCAGAATACTCTCGCGTAGTCCCAAGACATTCTAGGCTTGGTATACCCAAGACATCTCATTATGAGTGAAGGTACTTGTGTCAATTCTTGGCTGCTTATCTTTTGACATAACTCTAGTAACTGCTGGTAGTTCCAGAGGTCCTCGTTTCCAGGTCTGGTCAGGCGCTGTTCCTTAACTTTCAGTTGGCCCTTGCGTTACTATCTATCCAAATCTTAAGCGTTACTCCTAAGATTATAGGTCCGATCGTTTGATTCTTGTTATATCAATCTAGGAAGTCTAGGATAACTCTAGCTAGTGGTTCTAAGATTACAGGTCTTCGTCTCCGTCAGGTCTGAGTCTGCAGAACAGCTAGCGTCACCTCCATGAGGTACTTGTGTCACTATCTCTCCTAGTTCTTAACTCTGGTAATGCTGAAATTGTCCTCGTCTTGGTCACAGCACAATATGATGCAGATCGGCTACTGTAGTGTTGACAGGTTCAAGGATTACTCTAGCTAGTGGTTCTAAGATTACAGGTCTTCGTCTCCGTCAGTTCTGTGTCTCTGCAGCACAGCTAGCCGCTGCTGCGTCACCTCCAGGTGGTGCTTGCGCCACTTGATGCGTCTGTTCTGGAACCACACCTTCACCTGGAACAGGAATAGACTGATATTCATTTGTTCTGTTTTATACCATCGTGAGTATTTTATTCGGGATATTGTTTGTTAGAAAAATACAGGTGTGCTGTGTAGAGCGGAGAGATTACAGCAGCCCTAAACTGAGATGCTAAATGAAAGATATAACACTTTAAACTCTGGCGGTTTTGTACGCATATTTAATCATACAAACAGGTCTACCGCGATTATGCGCGTACCTGTTGGGTATCTGTGGTTCAGCAGACTAAACTATCTGTGGGCCTGTGGCAGCACTTGCAAGTTTTTTAATAAAGAGTTACTCTTATAATTATAAATTATAAAGTGTATTATTGAAATAAAACATGGCGCAGTCGGTAGGAATATATTTAGTAGATAGTAGAAATATATTTAACCATTAGAAATCTGATCTAAGAATAAGGAGCAAATAGTTTATTATTTACTAGGTATCAGGCTCTGAATTCAGACCCTTACAAGGGTATCTATTGTTTCCCAAATAGTTTTAAGTCATAATGTATTGTTTGTCCGAATTTTCGTTAGTCATAAGTAATTGGATTTTCTCAGAAACGCGTAACTTTTCAGGATTGACATAAAACAAACCTAACCTAACCTAACGAATCTATAGAATAACCTTAGGAAAATCCTGAAAAGTTAACGGTTTCAGTTTTATGACTAACGATAATATGACAAACAATACATTATGACTTAAAACTTTATGGGAAACAAAGGGACCCCCCCTTACAATGTTTTGATAAGGTAGGCAATAAATGTGGCTGGAAAAACATGGCAATTAGGAGCAGAGCATTCCATGAAATTGTCTACCGTTTGTCCCGTACAATCGCGAATTTTATAAAGATTTGCAGGTATAAGAGTTTCCTTTAATATTAAAAATGGTCAAAAATATGCACAGAAAAATAATTGCCTGCTTTAAATGCCGAAAAAAAAAGTCGCAACACAGGAAATAAAATGCGTTTGTACGGGACAGCCCGTGGAATGCTCCAATAGCGGAAAATATTTAAATATTTAAATAATTTGTGAGCTGTAGGGCTCGCGCTTGTACTCTGCCTCCCTGCCTCCAGCGGTTCCAGTTGCTCAAAACCTGCAACATTACTGACCTGTGCCTCTGTGAGCTGTAACGCATGAGCCAGATATAGTCGCTCGGGGCCGACCATATACTGCTGGCGCTCGAACTCTGCCTCCAGCAGTTCAACACCTGGAAATACTAACCTGTGCCTCTGTGAGCTGTAACGTATGAGCCAGATATAGTCTCTCGGGGCCGACCATATACTGCTGGCGCTCGAACTCTGCCTCCAGCAGTTCAACACCTGGAAATACTAACCTGTGCCTCTGTGAGCTGTAACGTATGAGCCAGATATAGTCTCTCGGGGCCGACCATATACTGCTGGCGCTCGAACTCTGCCTCCAGCAGTTCAACACCTGCAGCAATACTGACCTGTGCCTCTGTGAGCTGTAACGCATGAGCCAGATATAGTCTCTCGGGGCCGACCATGTATTGCTGGCGCTCGAACTCTGCCTCCAACCTCTCGAGCTGTTCCGGAGTGAAAATAGTTCTGATGCGTTTGCTTCGCCCGGAACTGAAACACCATACTAACGTTAAGATAGAACCTATACAGTGGCGTAGCTAGGGGGGGGGGGGGGCGGCGGGGGCGGCGCGCCCCGGGTGACACCCGACCGTGAACATCAGTTGTGCCACCTATACAAAATCGTAAAATGAAAGCGATCCTGAATTATTTAACATAAATTACAATTACTCTTTTTAAATATATTTTACAATTTTGATTGATTTTTGGGGTGACCCCCACAATTTCCACACCGGGTGCCACCCCTGCCACAGAATAAATAATAGTACTAGGTACAGAAGACTCACTCTCTAACAAAACGCGTCTGTCACAATCAGCATAGATATGGCCGCTAGGTGGCGACAGCGCCACGCGCGGCTTATGGCAAACCCCAAAATTGGGGGAGAGTGGGGAGACATTCCTCTTTCGGGCATTCTTGGTTCCGTTCGGCTCAGCATTGCTCCGAGCAACTATTAGGGTTGGCACAACTTGACGTCTCTTTGCGAACCCTATATAGCCGATTGGGATAGTACCATACATGAAAAGGGATAGCATGATTCGTCCCTGAATCGCTGACAAACTTCGGTTTTGTAGGAAGTGTCCTTTCACTACGGTAGTAGTATTACTTATTGTTGAGTATGTATAGATTTATACTGGCTGATTAGTTGTTAAATGTTAGTATGAAACTTGACGAGTTCTAGGTCAATATGTCACAGCGTCAATAAGAAAGGAATATCTGTTTTTGTATATTATGATGGTTTAATTTAAATATATATATTATGTTTCGGACCTCTGAGCATTACTTAATATGGTAGCAGCATCGTGTGAATGGTTAATGAAGAAAGATATATACAAGTAAGTGGAAAAATGAGTAGTAACGATAAAATAATTATACCCGTGTTTGACGGAACCGAATACGCGAACTGGAAAATTCGGTTGATGAAATATTTACAGTTTAAAAAATGCAAGGAAGTAGCGACTAGAGATAAAACAGACAAGGACGATGCTAGTAAATGGGAAGAGATGGATATTCAGGCTACGAATTATATTTACAGCGCTATTACCAACCGGCAGTTAGAATATATAAGCGAGGTAGAGTCGGCATATAAAATAATATTAAAATTCGACGAAATGTATTTGAAAGAATCAACCGCTTTACAAATTGTGTGCAGAAATAATCTAGAAAATATAAAGCTAGCTAAATATACGGATATAAATGTTTTCTTCGACGATTTTGAACGATGTGTCAATGATTTGAAAAATGCCGGCGCCATTATTTCTGAAAGTGAAAAATTAAATTATATGCTAAAAGCGCTACCGGAAAGTTACAGCTATATAGGCGATTTAATAGACGTGTTACCGGAAACTGAAAGAACTGTTGAATACTTGAAAAGTAAAATACGAATGAAAAATTTACAAAAAGTAGATGAAGAGTTACCTAACCGATCGAACGCATTTAAAGTAAATACTGAAAATAAACCGACTTGTTTTACGTGTGGAAAGCCTGGTCACGTGCGCAGAGATTGCTGGCACGGAAGTCGTGGTCGCGGACGCGGACATTCAGGTCCACATCATGGTCGTGGACGCGGTGACCATAATTTTAGACCAAATAGAGGTAGAGGATCTTACCAGAGCAATACTTATTATAACAGAAATAGCTTCCACACATCAATTGTGCATAATTCGACGAAAAGTGAAGAGAATACGGTAAAGTCGGGTCAGATAAATTGGCTTTTAGACAGCGGATGTACAGACCACATCGTAAATACTGATGAATATTTTGACAAATATATAACTTTAAAGATGCCCGTAAAAGTAAAAGTTGGAGATGGAAGATTTTTGAAAGCAACGAAAGTTGGCAGCATTGCGACATATTTTCCTGTTTATGAGAATAAAAATAAAGTGGTCATAGGTAATGTATTTTACATAAAAGAGATGAAAGCAAACTTGTTGAGCTATGCGAAGATTACAGACAATCACACAATAATTTCGTCAGGACATTTGTCAAAGATATATAACCGGAATAGAGAACTAATAGCAATTGCGAAGAAGGAGGACAGATTATATAAAATGACAAGCTTCATTACAAAAACAATTGGTGTAAATGTCGCAAACAGTAATATGACAATGAAAGAAAAACTTCATAGAACACTTGGTCATGTAAATTTCAATCATCTTGACGTTATGTGCAGAAAACAACTATTGGAAGGAATACCTGAGCAATTAGAGACAGACTATATGAAATGTGCGATCTGCGTTGAAAACAAAATGCATAACTTACCATTTAATAATAATCGGACGAAAGCGGAAGATATATTACAGATTGTGCATACGGATGTTAATGGACCACATAGAACGACAGGACATCAAGGAGAAAAATATTTTCTAACATTTATAGATGATTATAGCAAGCTGGCAAAAGTATTTTGTATCGGATCAAAGGAAGAAGTATATGACTGTTTTGTGGAATATGTAAATGAGCTACAAAATTTAACAGGAAAAATAATAAAGGAATTGAGATGCGACAATGGTAGAGAATATATTAATAAAAGAATTTTTAATTTTGCGAGAGAAAAGGGTATTATGATTAAGCCCTGCCCAGCATATGTGCATGAATTGAATGGTACGGCAGAAAGATATAATAGATCGATTATGGATATGGCTCGATGCCTTTTAGCAGAAGCAAAAGTTGACAGACGATTTTGGCCAGAAGCCGTAAAAACAGCAGCTTATTTAAAGAACCGAATATTGACAAATACTCAAGAAAGAAAGACTCCATATGAACTATTTTTCCAGAAGAAGCCATCTGCAAAATATTTAAAAATGTATGGCAGTAAAGTTTATGTTAGAACGCCAGAAGAAAGGAGAAGGTCAAAATGGGACCATAAATCAGAAATGGGAATTCTACTCGGATATACAGATGTTGGTTATAGAGTACTGATTAATGACAGAATTATCATAGCAAGACACGTAGATATAATTGAAAAAGATGTGAAATTAATTGCTTTTGACGGCGAGGAAGAAAGTAAAGAGGAAAATAAAAAAGAAGAAGAAAAGTGGGAAGATACCCTAAATGAAATTGAACCTGAAGATACAGTACAAGAAAATGATAATGACGACAACGTAATTGATGAGACGAGAAAGTCTAAGAGACATATTAAAGCACCAGTCCGTTTCGACGAAGAATACGGCTACTATTGTATAACTGTTAATTATTGTGATGCGATGATTCCAGATACTTTTCAGGAGGCGACCAAATGTGACGAGGCAGAGCAATGGAAAGAGGCAATGGATAGAGAGATGAACAGTCTTGTGAAGAATAATACTTGGACGCTGGTAAATGCTCCAGAGAACAAAAAGGTACTTGACGTTAAATGGGTATATACGAAGAAAACCAACGGTCTCTATATAGCAAGGTTAGTGGTACGAGGCTTTCAACAGACAGATAATGTCGAAGATACATATTCACCTGTAGCTAGGATGCAAACTTTGAAACTACTTTTATCATTTTGTTGTCAATTTAACCTACATGTACATCAAATGGATGTAGAGACTGCCTTTTTTAAACGGTAAAGTGTTATCCGAAGTGTATGTCAAACAACCGTTAGGATATAACGATGATACTGGTAAAATATATAAATTATATAAGTCCTTATACGGATTAAAGGAAAGCCCACGTGCGTGGTACGAATGTTTTCATAAATTTGTGTTGACCTTAGGGTTTCAGCGAAGTAAATATGACTATTGTCTCTATGTGAAAAATGATAATAACCAAACAGTATATATATTAGTATATGTAGATGATTTATTAATTGCTTGCAAAGATGAACAAATGGTTGCTACGATAAAAAATAAATTGAGTAGTTATTTTAGAATGAAGGACATGGGAAAAGTTAAAAACTATATAGGAATTGATGTTGAGTATGATTACAGTAAAGCGAATATTTTAACTTTGAGCCAAGAAAAATATATAGAGTCGTTAGCAAAAAAGTATAAAATTGAAAATTCTAAATTGTATAAAACACCGATGGAGATTAATATAAAACTTGACAGATGTGAGCTGAATGAGGATGTAAAATATCGAAATTTGATAGGAGCGTTGCTCTATATTAGTTCTGGTACTCGACCAGATATAGCTTATTGTGTCAATTATTTGAGCAGGTTTCAAAATAGTTATAACGAGACTCATTTTAAATGTGCATTGCGTGTTTTAAAATATTTATACGCGACAAAGAGCCTTAAGCTCACGTATTGCCAAAACTTGAAGGCTAATATTATGGATTGTTATGTAGATGCCGATTGGGCCGGAGATGTTTTAGATAGAAAATCTACCACAGGATTTGTAATAAGGTTATTCGGAAACGCTGTTTATTGGAAGTCAAAGAAACAAAGCAGCGTAACTAAGTCTTCAACATTTGCCGAATATATAGCGTTATCCGAAGCCGTAACTGAGATCATTCTTTTACGAAGTGTGCTTAATGATGTGTTTTTAACGTTCAATGATCCAGTCAATATGTACGAAGACAATTCAGGTGCGATGATTATCGCCAAGTATGGTAATTTTACGAAAAACTCAAAACACATTGAAGTGCATTATCACTACGTACATGAGAATTTTAAAAATGGTGTTATAAATATTATAAAAGTGAATTCTGAAGATAATGTAGCGGATATGCTGACTAAATCGTTAGGTCATGTTAAATTCTTTAAATTTAGACAAATGTTAAATGTAACATAATATACACCGTGTTATACAACGTGTTCATGATAAAGTTTAAAAATTGTAATTGTTCAAAGAATGTGAATTCAATTTAATTTAATATTGTAGATTAGTGTTGCAAGTGTTTATGTGTTGCCATGTATAAATCTAAGGAGGCGTGTTGAGTATGTATAGATTTATACTGGCTGATTAGTTGTTAAATGTTAGTATGAAACTTGACGAGTTCTAGGTCAATATGTCACAGGCGTCAATAAGAAAGGAATATCTGTTTTTGTATATTATGATGGTTTAATTTAAATATATATATTATGTTTCGGACCTCTGAGCATTACTTAATACTTATTCTGTGTCACTGTCGGCGGCCGATCGTAGGATCAGGCAGATCGTAATGTTCCTGTGTAATGTTTTGACGAGTCACATTAATCCAAGATATAGGTAGGATAGTTTCGTTAGGTTGCTTCAGATGCCCGAAGGGCAAATTGCCCAGAAATAGGAGCCCCGCGTTCCGTCAGGCTCCGTCGGCTCAGGGAACGAGTCAAAGATTTTCACGTTTCACGATATGTCTAGGAATTTCACGATCTGCCTGATCTTACGATCGGCCGCCGGCATCACAGTTACATATAAATCCAGGAGTATGTGTAGGTACTTAAAGACTATAAATACCTTAAAGCTTTACGGCTTGGCCACGACATTGCGCGACTGGCGACGGCGGCAACCATAGGTTGGAGCGAGACACAGCGATCGGACCTTTCGCTCCCGCCTATGGTTACCGCCGCCGCCGCCGCCAGTCGCGCAGTGTCGTGGTCGAGCCGTGTTTACCTGCTACTACAGGAGAGGGCGTGGCTGCGAGGGGGCTTCAGCTGCGGGGGCCTCGTCTCCGGCCGCGGGCTGTCTGCAACAAACACTGACTTGATTCAATTGTGTTGTGATTGATTGATGTGATGGTGTTGTTGTGTTGTTGAAGAGGCTTATAAATCATACCGGCGATTTGAGGAGAGTTGAAAGCGAGGTGGCCACTATAGTTCGTATTTTTTAGCATTAGAAATAAGGTAAACAATCTTGATGTGTCTTTTAATTGAAAAACACATTTTAAAAATAAGTTACGGCAAATATGTAACAATTATGAATCTAATACGATCATTTATATTCTTCTGCTTTCATAAGTAATAGTTTTTGATTTTTAAAAAGCGTTTTTCAATTAACAGACATGTCAAGATCGCTTACCTTCTTGCAAGTTCTTTCTAATGCTAAAAAAAACGAACTATAAATACAAGCGGCTACAGATGTAGTGCATAATTGTTTTCCATCGTATTTTATCGGAAACGTTCGTACCTATTTGTCATGCTACTTCAGTCAGCCTCAGTACTTTTTGTACCGAGACTGACTGAAATACTTAGCAAGTCGCGTACGTTTCCGTGAAAATACGAAGGACAATAATTATGCACTACATGTGTAGATCGTTTCGCGTTCGCCTCGCTTTCAACTCTGTGATAAGGCTCTAACTTCGGCCCTCCTGATAGTAAGCGATCACCGTAGACGGTAGACATAGGGCCTACAGACGCCTGCAACTCCAAGGGTTGTTTCATGCGCGTTGGCCAATGGTTGGCCATTTAAAAACATGTATGATATGACACTACTTTTTTAAAGAACGTCCGCGGGAGGTAATTCTTCATAAGCCGCACAGTGCTCGACCATTGCCTATTGGGTCGGACGATGATCCCTATTCGCTATGTGCACGACTGGTGCTGCCCTCATTTTGTCGGAATTTCTACGTTAAATCTTATGGACTAAAATTAGTTCAAGCGGCTGCCGCTAGTACTAATGTCGGACATTCCATAAGATTACCCTGTGTTTGTGACGATCAGCGCCACCGACTTCGCACGTTCCCAATAGCGGTTATTAGATCCACGCTTGCGAACGGGGGCGGTGTCGGGCCGTTTTCCCTTTCACAAAATATCAGAATATCGTTGTCAACATTTGAAAAAAAAACCGGGCAAGTGCGAGTCGGACTCGTGCACGAACGGTTCCGTACCATAATGCAAAAAAGGCAAAAAAAAAAAACGGTCACCCATCCAAGTACTGACTCCGCCCGACGTTGCTTAACTTCGGTCTAAAATCACGTTTGTTATTGTATGGGAGCCCCACTTAAATCTTTATTTTATTCTGTTTTTAGTATTTGTTGTTATAGCGGCAACAGAAATACATCACCTGTGAAAATTTCAACTGTCTAGCTATCACGGTTCGTGAGATACAGCCTGGTGGCAGACGGACGGACGGACGGACGGACAGCTGTCTTAGTAATAGGGTCCCGTTTTACTCTTTGGGTACGGAACCCTAAAAATAGTTCAAGTGTACACAAAAACATTCAATAAAACATTCAATATTTTTGGCTATTCGAGACGAAAGTTTTTTTATCTTTTCAAATATTGTTAACGAAACGAAACGGAAAACGACCCTCGCAAGAGTCATCGGGCCCGACATCGGGTCCGATCGCAAGTGCCCGGCGGCCGTATGGATCTAATAATTCAAATCTCTTTTGCTTGCGCTTAACCTTTTCGCCGTCATTGTCTTGATATAAAGTCAGCATTTCGTCCCTTAGTCTAATATTACTGCGGCATATTGTTGATAATATTAACATACGTTCGCGTTTGTGTATCAAAAATAATGATAATAAAAATGACATCATTTAGATTTCAATATATAATTCAAAATGTAAGTTAGAATTGGCCTCACGTTTATAAACATTCCCGTAGCGTAGACGGGTAAAAAATAATGCTACGTGTGCTACGCCGTAGGCCGTAGCAGCGGTGGTAGAAAGTGTTAATCAATAGTATATCGGCGCGATTCGGGAAATAATTTACGGCTCGATTCGGAAAAAGAATTAGATTTCTGCTAGACTTCAACAAGTAACGATACGGATAATTTAAAGATATTTGTAAGATAGATATGTCAAAGACGTTTCCGCGATTCTTTAGATTGGTTGCCCGAACTGCGCTGCAAAAGAGAACTAGTTGATATCTAAGATAAATTATAACGTATCTAGAATGGATCTAGTACGTCTCTTGTGAATATCTTGAATTTCGAATACGGCAGAATCAATAGTATATCGGCGCGATTCGGGAAATGATTTAGTTAGAGATTCAATAGATATGAAATAGTAAAGTAATGTGACGTTCCACGGCAAAAGGTACGCTTACGCTATTATTAACGCCGCTCCAGGCCGCGTAGCCAAGATGCCGATCGCTTACGCTCCGTAGCGATCGAAACGCAACTGTCACTGTCGCACTAATATGGAAGTGTGATAGAGATACATAATGGTTTTCGTTGTCGAAGCGATAGCGATTGTAACCTTGGCTAGGCCGGCAGTAGGTATTCAGCCGGGGCAATGGTACCTTTTGCCATGGAACGTCACATATCTTTACTATTTCATATCTAGTGAATCTCTAATTTATTTCCCGAATCGAGCCGTATATATAGGTATTGTGTATTAACACATTCAGGGCCAAGAACCCGACGGTCGGGTACCCTGTTCGTAGCGACTACGCGCTACATACGGCGAAACCGTGACTACGCGCTGCGAGCGTAACCCGTAACACTTAGTGGCAATTAATGTGTATGGTAAACAAAAATTTACCAACGAGTGTAGATTAAACTTAATTTACTTGTTTTCGTAAATGATCACCGCCCGTGGCACAAAGGCACAACACAATATTTATAATGACATTTATTTTGTGAGGAAAGAAAAGGGAATAGTTATTTGTTTCACTCGGGGGGCAAAATTGTTGTTTAACCGCTCGTGCTAATATTGATAGCCGAGCAAGCGAAAGATTCCAAAATTTAACCACGAGCGTAGCGAGTGGTTCGAAGAAGGGAATCTTGAGCGTTGCGAGGGTTTCAAAGCACGAGGGTTAAACAAAATTTGCCCCCGAGTGAAACACAAAAATTTTCACCACACCAACCCGAAGCAAATGGTAATTAAATGTAAAATATCAAACAAAATCAAATCCAAATGAATGTTATTAAATATTTATCATCCTAAATCATCATTTAAACGTCAATTCTACCAGCATACATAAGAAAACAAATCAAAATTTGCATTTGACTACTTTTCCTCACATGTGAATAAAATGCAACTTTGCTATCAGTTTTTGAATGAATTACGCCTTTCCGAGCTGGTGTGGTGAAAATATAAGTAATCACATTTGTAAGGAAAGAAAAGGGAAAAAATTAAACTTCTGCCTAGTTTCGGACTCACAGCAAAGCCCGCATCTACGGATTTACGGACCACATCGCCTACCTATATAGTTCGTTTTTTTAGCATTAGAAATAAGGTAAACAATCTTGATGTGTCTTTTAATTGAAAAACACATTTTAAAAATAAGTTACGGCAAATATGTAACAATTATGAATCTAATACGATCATTTATATTCTTCTGCTTTCATAAGTAAACGTTTTTGATTTTTAAAAAGCGTTTTTTAATTAAAAGACTTGTTAAGATCGCTTACCTTCTTGCAAGTTCTTTCTAATGCTAAAAAAAACGAACTATATGTATTGGTAATAACCAAGGCCCCTACGCTTTCTGTTCTCTTTGACGGCGCAGCAACTAGTATAATTTCTCTCTCCTCGCTATTTTAAAAATGCCATTTGTCAAAAAAGGACAACCATACTGTTGACAAGGTGAACTTCAAATCAAGTGTTGCCTTTTTTGATGCATCCAGGCTGTGTATGTGTGCGTAAAAACGTGTATGTGTGCTCTTTTAGGGATGTGAAAAGTCGATTTTAATCATGTTATATATCGTTAAACGCTACACAGCGGAACGAAATAGCTATTAATTGAAGCTTC
Source organism: Cydia fagiglandana (assembly GCF_963556715.1). NCBI lineage: Eukaryota > Metazoa > Arthropoda > Insecta > Lepidoptera > Tortricidae > Cydia > Cydia fagiglandana. The sequence continues at coordinate 906,672 of NC_085955.1, read as the reverse complement.
AATATCTTCGTTAAACATATACATAATTGAAATGCTAATGAATAATAAATATATTAGAATATAATAAAATATTTCAATTATTGCGGAACACATATCTTAGTAGGTATTTATGTATTTTAATTAAATATCTGAACTTTCCCTTGGTTCCCTGCTGGGGCGTGACGATAAAATTGTGATCTGATAACCACAATAAAGAATAAAAGCGTTTTTGTTCATTTTAAATATCGTCAAACCTTTGAAGTAAAATTAAAATTGTAAGAAATGTCGATAGTTTATCGATATGACTTTATCGACATGGCTACAGCAATGTGGTGTTAAATTGTTAATCGTACACTAAACAAAAGTGGCAACAGTGACAGCTCGCTGAGACACCGTCTCTATATATTATAAGTCTATGGTAATAACACATTTTGCGAGCAAGTGTGATGAAATAGTACATTACGATACACGTGCGAAAAGTAGGGAACTCGTGTCGATTTAAAACACTCCCTTCGGTCGTGTTTTAACTTATCGCCACTCGTTGCGAATTACCTTTTCGCATGTGTATTGTACAACGTTTTACAGTACATATGGCCCTTTAAATTTTCGAAACATGCACGTATTGTGCCAATTACCGCACTAGGGCGTGTGTGTGTGTGTGTGTGTGTGTGTGTCTCTCTCTCTCTCTGTGTGTGTGTGTGTGTGTGTGTGTGTGTGTGTGTGTGTGTGTGTGTGTGTATGTGTGTGTAATTATTTTTTGTTTTTTAAAAAGCGTTTTTCAATTAAAAGACACGTCAAGATCGCTTACCTTCTTGCAAGTTCTTTCTAATGCTAAAAAAACGAACTATAATTTATCGTACAATTCGTTTCTTTCGATTTGATAACAAAAACTGCTAATCTCCCGACGGCACGGAATAGTAGGTAGAGTCAGACCGCGAAAAGTCTGCCGCGGTTTTGATAGCCCACGCAGTGCAAGTGTTATTTCAAACGTCAAACTTCTATGAAATTATGACGTGTAAATAACACTTGCACTGCGTGGGCTGTCAAAATCGCTGCCGACTTTTCTTGGTCTAACTCTACTGAATTTTTTTATGGCATTTGGCCTTGATTCAAACGTTAGCGTTAGCCCCTTCAAAAGGGTCGGCAACGCTTGTGTATCTCCACCTATTTGCAAGCGCCCATAGGCTGCGGTGACTGCTTAGCATAAGGTGAGTCTTACACTCTTTTGCCACCGGGATAATTTCGGTATCTGCCTCTTTATCGCTCTTACATAATCAAGCGATTCAGAAGCAGATAACGAAATTTTATTTTCGTATTTTGCGGTAGGCCGTTATGTGCCGTCGGAAACTTTCCTAAATTTGCGAAATTTCCACATGGAAATATTTTAGGAAACTTCTCATATTCTATGGTAGCGGTCGGCAACAGGCAGGTATGTAATATTGTCAAACGACAATGTCTGATAAAGTCACACATATTAACAAAATGCAGCCCCGTTCAACTTGGTTAACTACATACTATGTGGCCCTTGGCTGCCAAAAGGTTGCCGACCGCTGTTCTATGGGAATCGAAATCCTCCATTTCCACAATGGAAGTTTTTTTTTGTTTCCTTAGAAAATTCTCTGAAATTTCCGATAACTTTTTAGAAAATTTCCGTAACTTACACGTCTGCGATTTTAAGCCTACCTTGCCGGAGCCCCGACGGCGCCATGCTCCTACAGAACCCCTCATTGAGCCTCTGAATCTCCTGCCCAGCCCAATAGCCCAGCTGTGGGCTCCTCAGCCGCTCCACACTCAAGTTCATCGCATCCTGCTCTGCCCCCGACAGCCCCAAGATGGCCGCTATCGTAAACGACTTGCCCGCCAAACTCGTCTTCCCTGTCAAATCCACTCCAAATTGACTATCATCCTCTGTAGATACAGGCGATGACCGATCGAAGCCATCTTGATACGACACAGCTAACAAATCCGTCAAGTTCGCCGGATACACAGACGGACGCTCCATTTTACACAAACTCACATTTCAAATTTAGAACGCTCACATTTTTTTTAATTGACTAGAGTTTATTAAGCGACTGGCCGCCGCGACGCGATTGCGGTTTATGATTAAAAGCGTATTTTAAAATTGGAAGGCGGGGCGACGTCAAACGATCGGTTTGGCGGGAAAAAAATGACATCGCATAGAGCGGTCAATTGAGGGTGCGATTTGGGGGGTGGTGGGGGGAGTTTGAGGGCTGTGATTGGTCGGGGCGGCGCGTGCGCGGAGGGGCGGGGCCAGATTTAGGAGGGAGTGGTCCCGCAGTGATTTGCGGTCCCGAAAGCCTTTGATTGAGGCAGGGAGGCATTCGGCTTGATGCCAATTGTAATATTGCAAATTGCAATCTAATGATGTTCGCTGCTTTAATTATGATTTAGATGTACACCAATTGTTCGTCTAGTAATTAATAACAGGAATATTAGACTATGTAGTTGGGTTGATCTAAATCGGTGCTTAACCCTCCAGTGATGACTAACTAGTACTTCCAGGTACTTGGTACTGGTACTTCCAGGGTCCCCTAGTGGCTCGCAGGACACAGTTTAGGAATCACTAAACTTGCATACCTAGACCTACACACCCTTCACAAAAAACGAACGTTCTCATATTTCTTTCTATGGTTTGGCAGAAGAATGCATGTATTTAGTTGTAAGTGAGATTGAGATAACGCTTTAAAAAAAATTGCCTACACAGGGTGTAATCGTTAAGTGTAGCCAGGCGATAATTCCGTAAATATAACACACATCAGGAAACTTCAAATTGATATCGAAAGTGCGTTACCCAATGAGTAAAATTGCATAAATAACTTTTTTTTAAATAAAAGCAGAAATATCCCAAACATTAACTTCAAACCCTCCCATACATTTAGTATGACGACTGACCCCTCAAAGAACGTCGGTGTCGTAAGAGATAAAACTGCTTTGAGATTCATTATTTGCGATAATAAACTGTAATAAATAAAATAGCGTATATACGTCCCACTGCTGGGCACAGGCCTCCTCTCAAGCACGAGAGGGTTTAGGCTATAGTCCCCACGCTGGCCCAATGCGGGTTGGGGACTTCACATACACCTTTGAATTTCTTTGCGGATGTAGGTATGCAGGTTTACTCACGATGTTTTCCTTCACCGAAAAGCTAGTGGTAAATATCAAATGATAACGCTTTATTTATATTATTTTTTATTTATTTATTTGATCCCGCTTTTAAGCCCGGCCCTGCGCGTCTTGCCCCCTCCCCGTGAAACAATTTAATATCATAATCTGTGCGCCGATACCACGGAGCTGCGAACAGTAGTAACGATGGAGGCGGCATGGATAAGGAGCGACTATGCCAAGGAGGAGGCATTGTGAGTTTTTTATATACAGGGTGTTACTGACCATCGGGCTTTAAATCCAGGGCTCGATTCTACTCGCTAAACGGAGCTACTTTTATTATGGCACCAACCCCGAAATCCCGAATTTTTTTTTAGTTTTTCCTACATATTGGCTGATCAGATGTCGACGTTTTCTATGGAGAAGCAAAAAATTTTTCCCCGATTTTAGGGTTGGTCCCATAGTAAAAGTAGCTCAGTTTAGCGAGTAAAATCAAGCCTTGGAATTAAAGCCCCATGGTCAGACACATGTACTGTATGGCCGGAAACCGGGTAGTAAAATTGCTTGATTTCGGAGTAAACATAATTGGATTTAAGACACAGTCACGGTCAAAATCGTACTTGTTATAATTTTCAAACAATTTAAATACCTATTCCACACATTCCACGCACGCGTACTCATTTTGAACCTAGGAATGAGTCCGCGCGAACGTTCACTACGAAACAGGTCAAAATCCGCACAATGCGCACCTGAAAAACCGAAATGTAAGTACCTATAGTTCCGACGGCCGGATACTGAATATTCGGCCGATGGGCAAGCCGAATATCGGGTATCCCGCCAAATAACTATCCGTTGCATCTCTAGTTTTTCACCACACCATCTCGTAATAGGCTTTATTTATTTGTCAAAACTGTGTTGAAACTGAAAACTGAATATACATATATATCATATGATGTTGATATATGTATGAGTATATATCTATATTATGATATATTATTCATTTTTAGTGTTCCGTACAAAACTTTGTTCACGGAACACTTATGGGATCACTTCGGTCTTGCAAATCAGTTAAATGCGTTTTTCTCAGAGACCGTTTGACGTAGATACCTAAAATTTGGAACAGTTATAGCAATTACCACCACTCATATTGTAAATAAGTCAAAACTGATTATTTCTTATTTATGGGGGAAATTTAGGGGGTTGAGAGGGGTAGGCTGATTTTTTTTTCATTTGTAAGAATCGTGAGTGGTACCATTAGAAAGCTTGCAAAAAATTGAGTCGATGGACTGATTTTGACTTCATTTTAGAATGCAATAATTTCGTCAAAAAATGCATTTAAAGTTGCAAGTTTTCATACAAAAAATTTCACCTCTGTCCTGGCGATTTTCGCGAAAACTATAGCTAACAGGCAGCTGACCAGTCAATACCCAACTTAAAGAAGCATGGAGACGGCGGGAAAATTATCAGCTTAACTTTATCTTTATTAGTTTTTCAACTGCAGCCTGATCTTTGGTTGCTTAGGGCTAGCTAACTGATGCTTAAACTGGTCATTTCATTTTGGCAGTAGTTTGAGCGAGAAGGTCCTTAGTAAAAACTTTGGCATTGAAATTTATGACTTATGTCTTTGACACAAAGTTGAATTCTGCTTGCTTATTTTTGTGGGATATTTAATTTTATCTGAATAGCCTACTATAAGTATGAGAGAGATCTACAAAATACAACCTTATTATATTGTGAATAAGTTTAAATTTCGAACGGGCTTTCCAAACAATGAAAGGTATCTCAAAAATCTGAAAAATTCAAATTAAGAATTCCGTTCTTCACTGTCGTTGTGTTTTTGTTTTCACAATAGGACACATAGAGTTAGTAAGACGTATAGAGATAATAAAGTTATTTTAATATTTATAGTTAGACTGTAAAAAGTCTGCAGCGATTTCTTGGACGTACGTACGGACGGACGGACGGACGTAGAAGTACTTCCATTATAAAAACTTTAAGTTAGACCAAGAAAAGTCTGCAGCGATTCGATTTTGATAGCCCACGTAGTGCAAGTGTTATTTATACGTCATATAATTTCATAGAAGTATGATGTTTAAAATAACGCTTGCACTGCGAGTGCTATCAAAATCGCTGCAGGCTTTTCTTGGTCTAACTCTAATTATATAAACTCGGACTGAATTTAGTATCATTTGAATGTAGTTTAGCGAAAAGGATTCATCCATAAACTACGTCATTTAAATTAATGGCTTTTATTTTTGTATTTTATTTAACAGATTATCGTGGATTAAGTATATCTTTTTCCCTAAACTACGTCCAATTATTGATAGAATCGGACCAAGCTAACTCTGTAAGGAATTTGCAATGACAAAGTGTGACTGTGTCATATTTCTATCAAAATATGACGTTTATCTCACTCTTACACTCTGTTAGCTTAGATTAGACAGACTCTTCATTTTTTAGCAGTTCTAAACTTCTAAATAATATTAAAGTCTATATATATGGCATGGAACTAGAAACAAAATCAAATAAAAAAAATAATGAGTTCTAAATTCAAATTGAAGGAGTATACATTTAAAATATTACTCAAAATTATTATAATACATCAAGCAATCGCAAGATGTCAGTGATTAAACGCAGAACTGACAGCCTGGACGCTTCGGGCCTTTGGCCCTACGCGGAGCTCGGCCTTCGGCCTTCGCATTTAGACACTTGTAATATTGTGTTGTCTTAAAGCACTGACATCCTGGACGCTTCGGGCCTTCGGCCCTACGCGGAGGTTGGCCTTCGGCCTTCGCATTTAGACACTTATACTATTTTGTTCTGTGTTAAAGCACTAACATCCTGGACGATTCGGGCCTTCGGCCCTACGCGGTGCTCGGCCTTCGGCCTTTGCATTAAGACATTTGTACTATTGTTCTGTGCTAAAGCACTGACATCCTGGACGCTTCGGGCCTTCGGGCTACGCGGAGCTCGGCCTTCGGCCTTCGCACTTACTCGTAGTCACTTATCTTATACTATTGTTCTGTGTTTAAGTACTAACATCCTGGACGCTTCAGGCCTTCGGCCGTACGCATTTAGACACTTGTACTATTGTTCTATGTTAAAGCACTGACATCCTGGACGTTTCGGGCTTTCGGGCTACGCGGTGCTCGACCTTTGGCCTTCATATTTAGACACTTGTACTATTGCTCTGTGCTAAAGCACTGACATTTTGCTAAAGCTCGGCTTTCGGCCTTCGCACTTAGACACTTGTACTATTGTTCTGTGTTTAAGCACAGACATCCTGGATGCTTCGGGCCTTCGGCCCTACGCGGAGCTCGGCCTTCGGCCTTCGCATTAGCTGTCTACACCACGTTTCACGTCAACCATAGCGGCTGTGTCCCTGATAAACGCTACCGTAAACGTAATTTACTTTCTATGCATCTCGCTCGTACTGACATATTAGTGCGAAAGAGATATATAGGAAGTAAATTACGTTCACGATATCGTTTATGTCAATACCAAACTGATGGTAGCCGTAATACGGAACACTAAATGCCTCGAGCTATCTCGGGCTTGGCCAAATTATTAGTTTTAATCCTGTGTCGAAAGATGCCAGTAAATTTACTACAAAATTCACTATGACATTATTATAATATGCCTCTAAACACTATTCTCTATCCCATACGGTTAATGACTTTTGGTAAAGTTTTCTACCTGTTTATCTAATACCTAATACCAAATTGCATAGTGTAGGATATCTGGAAGCATAGTTGCATAGTGCGAACTCTCGGTGCATATAAATCTGTAGCAATTGCAACAAGACGAATGGCTGAGCGCGGCTCACTTGCAGAACGACGCAATTGCGTATACAGCATGTGACATAAACATAAAGAAATTCTATTTTATACATATAGCGGAAACAGAAATACATCATCTGTGAAAATTACAACTGTCTCCTTGTCTAGCTATCACGGTTCATGAGATACAGCCTGGTGACATGCAGACAAACAGACAGTGGAGTTTTCGTAATAGGGTTGCGTTTTTACCCTTTCGGTACGAAAACTACGAAACCCTCTAACCAAACTAATTCTGCATCAAATTTGCACTGACAGAGTGTGGAGGCGCCGCTGTAAATGTCATGTTGTCATAAGAATATCAGTGTAGCGTTAGATTGGTCTGACTCTACCACTGGACTTTTTCGGGTACAAATTAGGGACAAGTTAATTATGATCTGTGTGGATGATAAGTTTGTTAGATAGGGCACACGAAGATTTAAGGTTGACTCACGTTAGACCGGGCCGGGGCCGGGCCGCAGCTTCCGGCGCTTCCTTTTCTATATCACCTATCAGCCGTTATACAAAATGACATGTCGGACGCCTCGGCCCGGGCACGGCCCGGTCTAGTGCGAGTCATCCTTTAAAGTGCAAAAAAGCTTAAGCTCTCCTTCTGCAACGTAGCAATGTTTATTTTCATAACAAACACAATTTGCAAGCAAATGAAAATTTGGATTAAGGATGTTATACGGAGTCCCTTTGTTTCCCATAAAGTTTTAAGTCATAATGTATTGTTAGTCATAAAACTGAAACCGTTAACTTTTCAGGATTTTCGTAAGGTTATGCTCTTCTTCTTCTTCTTCGCGTTATCCCGGCATTCTGCCACGGCTCATGGGAGCCTGGGGTCCGCTTGACAACTAATCCCATGATTTGACGTAGGCACCAGTTTTACGAAAGCGACTGCCATCTGACCTTCCAACCCAGAGGGTAAACTAGGCCTTATTGGGATTAGTCCGGTTTCCTCACGATGTTTTCCTTCACCGAAAAGCGACTGGTAAATATCAAATGATATTTCGTACATAAGTTCCGAAAAACTCATTGATACGAGCCGGGGTTTGAACCCGCGACCTCCAGATTGCAAGTCGCACGCTCTTACCGCTAGGCCACCAGCGCTTAGCGGTAAGGTTATGCTATAGATAGGTTATGTTAGGTTAGGTTTGTTTTATGGCAATCCTGAAAAGTTACGAGTTTCTGAGAAAAACCAATTATGACTAACGAAAATTCGGACAAACAATACATTATGACTAAAAACTATTTGGGAAACAATAGAGACCCATGTTATACGTTAGACCGGGCTGTCTCTGGAGCTTCCGGCTCATAGTTTCTATGGAAAATATCACGTGATCGCCTGTCATGTCATAGAAAAGTAAGCGCCGGAAGCTCCGGCCCGGACACGGCCCCGTCTAACGTGAGTCATCCTTTAGTCTAAAGTCTTCATTACTTTTAAAAGTTGCTGAACAAATGTTGGTCAGTTTGACAAGCATACAGTTTATCTTTTTGCTCGTATTACAGGACACACCCGGTATAGGCATGGCGTTTTGTTATAAGCTTAGATATATTCAATATTTTCGGAAACTGTTTCTCTTTTGAGGTATGTTTTATTAGTTTTTTGTATGTACCTAATTGATGTTACACGATGTATACCCCCTTATCTGCAGTTGGAGCTGTGCTCGCAGCCCAGCCAATAATCGCGGGCACAAAAAAACAATCGACATACTCGGGTGGAGTCGGCAGACTTCGGGGGACTTCGGATTGGATGGAAAACGTATAATTTGAGGACGAATCTATTAAACATCATCATCATATATGATTTGACGACCGGTCTGGCCTAGTGGGTAGTGACCCTGCCTATGAAGCCGATGGTCCCGGGTTCGAATCCTGGTAAGGGCATTTATTTTTATTATGATACAGATATTTGTTCCTGAGTCATGGTTATTTTCTATGTACCTATTTAAGTATTTATATATTATGTATATCGTTGTCTGAGTACCCACAACACAAGCCTTCTTGAGCTTACCGTGGGGCTTAGTCAATTTGTGTAAAAATGTCCTATAATATTTATTTATTTATTTATTATTTATATATTAAACCGCTTAACAGAAGTGCTGGTGGCCTAGCGGTAAGAGCGTGCGACTTTCAATCCGGATATTGCGGGTTCAAACCCCGGCTCGTACCAATGAGTATTTCGGAACTTATGTACGAAATAGGTACTATGCTATGTAGTGGCGTTATAATATGTGTACTTATTTCTTCTTTTTAAAGCACCGTACAAAACTTTGTTCATGGTGTTCTTATGGGATCACTTACAGTGGTCAAATAACCTATTCCCATTCCCATTTTATTAATTTTGTGTGTTTTTATGTTTTAATTTTAATATTACCTAGCTGCATGTTTGTCGGCTTCCATCTAGACAGCGCGCTAACATGGGAAACGCACATCGACGAACTATGCAAGAGAGTGGGAAGTGCGTGCTTCGCGCTGCGGCGGTTGACGATTACCGCCGGAAGGGGTGCAGTGCGACAGTGTTATTTCGCGACAGTGCATTCGCTCCTGACTTACGGCGTCGAGCTGTGGGGCCGTGCCTCTGACTGGAGGCGTGTGTTCTCGCAGCAAAAGCGCGCCATCCGCGCGATGGCTGGTAAAGCGGAGGATGCCCCTGCGCGTGACCTCTTCCGCGACTTAAAGATCCTGCCTCTGCCTTGCTTACTCATATACCAGGTTTCAGTTTTCACACACGAGAACCTCGATATGTTCAAGCGCAGAGGAGCTAACGCCAACTATATCCTGCGCAGTAATAGACTCCACAATAGGCTGGTCGCGGAACCACACAAACTCGCCAAGTCAGAGCGATCTGTGTACTATTTAGGCCCCTCGATTTACAATCGCCTGCCTAAGTCGGTTAGAGATGCAACTTCCACCGCGGCCTTCAAGGTCAGGCTTAAGAAGTGGTTAACGCACGAGACATTCTATTCATACGACGAGTTTTTTAGTCTGCCGATTGTTGATTAATTGTTTAAAATTAGATAATATTGTTATGACATATTAAGATATTCAAATAAACAAGAAAATAATTGGACATACAATGCGAATAAACTGTAGCTAATTGGATTAATTATATTCGTTAGCTATTTATTGGCTTATATAATTACTAAAATAGTATTCAATAAATTAAATTAAATGTTATTTTTTACACTATGGTATTGTCAACATTGTACCTACCACGACATGTAACAATTGTTATTAAATATATTTTCATTTCATTTCATTTCATTTCATTTGTTGTTGTTGTTCTTGTAGTTTTAAGTTATTTATAACATAATTCAAACACAATGTAAAATTGTTTTATGAATAAATGAATAAGAACTTCGGTCTTGCGAATCGGTTAAATGCGTTTTTCTCAAAGACCGTTTGATGTAGGTACCTGAAATTTGGAATAGTTATGGCAAGTACTAACACTGTGAATAAGTCAAAACCGCTTATTTCTGATTTTAGGGGGAAATTTAGGGGGTTGAGAGGGGTAGGCTGAATTTTATTTCTTCTATCATTTGATATTTATTACTAGTCACTTTTCGGTGAAGGGAAACATAGTAAACCGGACTAATCCCAATAAGGCCTAGTTTACCTTCTGGGTTGGAAGGTCAGATGGCAGTCGCTTTCGTAAAAACTAGTGCCTACGCGAATTCTCGGGATTAGTTGCCAAGCGGACCCCATAAGACGTCACATATCTTTACTATTTAATATCTAGTGAATCTCTAATTCATTTCCCGAACCGAGCCGTAAGAATAATAATTAGGATTTATAGTCCGTTTTTTTTAGCATTAGAAAGAACTTCGCAGAAATAAGCTTGTGGTTCCAAATCCGGGACTTTTAGCGGTAATAATTTGAAATAAATTACATCTATTGACCATGCTACATTAGACATTTCAATAATTATTAACAATTAAAAAGCCTGATAAAATCTGCACGCTCGTTTCTGTGGAGTTCTTTCTAATGCTAAAAAAACGAACTATAGATAAGATTTTTTTTACACAGTCTAAGGAAAATGAAGTGTACTCGTTGGTAGTCAGTACAACCCAACCCAACAAAGTTTTTAACTAAGCGGACATAAATTCCAAAAGAGATATATACTTGCATATTCGTGAACTATAAGAAATATTTATGATCTCTCTCTCTCTCTCGCTCTCTCTTTCTTTCTTACACGTGTTCTGTTCCTGTTTATTAGTTTTAAGTTTTAGTTTTTAATTTTGGGTGCCCTGAAAACCAGCGCAGTATCTTACAGACACTGCATATGCTGAGCGGCATCCTATTTGGTGTATGTTTCTTTTATAATCTTTATGTTGTACCTACCAAATGTATGTTATTTTACGCCAAATAAATATTTTCTATTTCTATTTTCTATTTCTACAAGGTTTCGAACGCAAAATAATTTACCAATTTGTACCTAAACCGAAATAGTTGCATAAGTTACCATTCGAAAACAATTAAAAAAAACCGGGCAAGTGCGAGTCGGACTCGCGCACGAAGGATTCCGTACCATAATGCAAAAAAAAAGCAAAAAAAAAAAACGGTCACCCATCCAAGTACTGACCACTCCCGACGTTGCTTAACTTTGGTCAAATATCACATTTCTTGTATGGGAGCCCCATTTAAATCTTTATTTTATTCTGTTTTTAGTATTTGTTGTTATAGCGGCAACAGAAATACATCATCTGTGAAAATTTCAACTGTCTAGCTATCACAGTTCGTGAGATTCAGCCTGGTGACAGACAGACGGACAGACGGACGGACGGACGGACGGACGGACGGACAGCGAAGTCTTAGTAATAGGGTCCCGTTTTACCCTTTGGGTACGGAACCCTAATTACTGATTTGCAAGACCGAAGTGATCCCATAAGTGTTCCGTGAACAAAGTTTTGTACGGAACACTAAAAAGTAGAAATAAATAGTCAATCCATAGTTCGTGATTGAAAACAATTAAGTAGGTCACCTATTAACATTTAACGTAGGTAAGTACCTAAGTAAATATTTATTTTAAAAGTGGAAAAATTACTGTCTTGGGTGAGACTTGTTTTTTAAGAAGTATAACACTCTTACGGTAGATGTCGCTAAGGGTCCCCTTGACCTATAATATGGTGGAAAGATTTGCTGGCTAGGGATGAGGTCTTGGTGGCTCAGATGGCAGAGCGCTGGAGTATCGATCCAGAGGCCGTGAGTTCAAGTCTCACCCAAGACAGTAATTTTTCCACTTTTAAAATTTATTCTAAGCTTAATAGCATCGTTCGCAGACGTTTCTGCTTGTTAAAAATTAAATATTTATTATTGCGCACCATAATGTTAATAAAATACACACATAGGTAACAACAGGCGGTCTCATCGCTAAAAAGCATCTGTTAATTATTATCATACTCGTATCTCATTCCCGACTGAATGCCGTCGGAACCCAGCCGCCCCGCCCGTGGTGTACACTGCACTCTTCTTCTTCCTCGCGTTACCCCGGCATTTCGCCACGGCTCATGAGAGCCTGGGGTCCGCTTGACAACTAATCCCATGATTTGACGTAGGCACTAGCTTTTACGAAAGCGACTGCCATCTGACCTTCCAACCCAGAGGGTAAACTAGGCCTTATTGGGATTAGTCCGGTTTCCTCACGATGTTTTCCTTCACCGAAAAGCGACTGGTAAATATCAAATGATATTTCGTACTTAAGTTCCGAAAAACTCATTGGTACGAGCCGGGGTTTGAACCCGCGACCTCCAGATTGCAAGTCGCACGCTCTCACCGCTAGGCCACCAGCGCTTCTGTGGTGTACACTGCACAATTCACAATATTACCCTTGACTAGATTATGTATTATTTATTTTTTAAACTAAACTATATTTATTTATATATCTACTGGTATTCATGATATCAATGTTCTTGTTGGTATGCTTATGGAAAATATACCTACTTTTCAACGCGATAGGAGAAGATATGGTCGCGTTATTGCATTCGCTACAATTAATGCAAGTCAGAATTAATTGGAGGTACAGTCGTATCGTACCTAGGTATAGAGATATTGGGTGTTTACTATTAGATAACTATAAGTTACATTTTCGTCCAAGGCTGTAAAAGCTTCTTTTTTTCCCTTTGTTTTCAGTTTTGTCTCTTGAGAATTCAAATAAATTATTTAAACATAAGTTACATAAGTAGGTACTTTAAAAAAAATACTGCATAACCATAAATAATAAAAACTAGTTAAGCGCGAGTGGGACTTAAGGATTTATAAACAATGTAAATGTGTGATATTTCGGAACCCGTAAGTAGTCGGGTTTTTTAAGTTGTCACCAAATAAATAATAATAAAGATTTCAGCCTATAAACGTCCCACTGCTGGGCACAGGCCTCCTCTCATGCGCGAGAAGGCTTGGGCTATAGTCCCCACGCTAACCAAATTGGGATTGGGGACTTCACATATACAGGGTGATTCATGAGACGTGAGCAGGACTAATCCTGCACACTCAGTAACTGATAATTGATCGATTACCGTCGTATTTAGGTGAAACAACCCCACTTTTTCCTATTTTGTAATTTTTTGGCTAGGGCAAATTTAATTCTCTACAATCATGGTCACCCTACAAGACCTAATTAATAAACATAAAACCTCTTTAACCGTAATGACTTCGTAATTTGATTACGAAGAAAATAAACCGTCAAACGAGTGTGATAAGAGTTTTCAAAAGTAACCGGACCGTGATGACATTCAATTTGACACAGAATATCGGTAGTTTAGTATTCTAATTGTAGGGTGACCATGCATGTCGTTAATAAATTAATAACTTTTTTTTTTCAACACGACTAGAAAATTAACGTTAACCTCACTAATACTGATACGAAACAGTAGCTTATAATTTACGAAATGCGCAGTGTTAGTCCTGCTCATGTCTCCTGAATCACCCTGTATCTTTGAATTTGAAAAGCTAATGGTAAATATCAAATGATATTTCGTACATAAGTTCCAAAAAACTCATTGGTACGAGCCGGGGTTTGAACCTGCGACCTCCGGATTGAAAGCTTTTATTAGGTCGACCTGTATGTAACTATGTAATGGAATCTAAGGTAAGTAACTAATTTAACCATTTTCCAAGGATCGTAGCGTCATGAAAATTGCCAGCTGTATGTAGTTCTGATGACAATACAATAATGGTACTGTCGAACTGATCTGATGATGGAGACAGGAGGTGGCCATAGGAACTCTCGACCTGTATGTAACTAACTATGTAATGGAATCTAAGGTAATTAATTTAACCATCTTCCAAGGATCGTAGCGTCATGAAAATTGGCAACTGCATATGTAGTTCTGATGACAATACAATAATATGGTACTGTCGAACTGATCTGATGATGGAGACAGGAGGTGGTCATAGGAACTCTCGACCTGTATGTAACTAACTATGTAATGGAATCTAAGGTAATTAATTTAACCATCTTCCAAGGATCGTAGCGTCATGAAAATTGGCAACTGCATATGTAGTTCTGATGAAAATACAATAATATGGTACTGTCGAACTGATCTGATGATGGAGACAGGAGGGGGCCATAGGAACTCTGTGATGGAACAACGCAACCTAATTGTGTTAGGGGTTTTTAGAATTGTTTCGATGAGTATTAGTTCTCTGTCGTAAGAAAAGTACAGTCAGCGATAAAAGCTTGTACCAAAAATGAAAATTTTGCCAAAAACTTATTCTGTCACCAAATTTTCTATTCAAAATGCATTTATACTTTGTTTCTCTAAATGCTTTGTCTATCTATACCACAGACAAAACATCCTCATCTATACTTGAACGCTTGATCCCGATTCAAATAAATAATTAAACATTACAAGCACTCGAGGCTGTCGCGGGCCTTATAAAAAAGTAATAAAAGGCAGGGCTGTCTGTTCCACCGATTAGGGCACTTAATATATGGCCCGCGATATTAGGACGTGGAATTTTAATTACCGCAGGGGACAGCCCTATTGACAACGCCGGGTAGGGTTGACGAGCTGATTTATTTTATTTTATAAATTCAATTAAAATGCTTTAAATATAAAATATCCGTAGCTAACCTACAGATTAATTACATAGCAAAGTTAGTATAATAAGGTAAATTACAATATATTTCAATAATTTAAAAATGCAATAACTCAGTAATTACACAATTAAAATGAGCTAAGGAAACATTTATGATTAAATTAATTCAGTAGTGTAGGTATATGTATATATAAGTTAAAAAAAACTCGAAATGTAATAAATTTCAAACATAACTTATGCAGATATAGGTATTTAATAACATTTTTAAAACATAATAAAACTCTAAAACTTATAAATAAAAACATAACTTATTAGAAAATAATTAACAATCAAATATTATATTTTTTAAGTTTTACCAGTATATGGAATACTTTAATAGCAAAACTTATAAACTATTGTTAAAATTAAGTATAAACTGAATAAAATAAAACTAATAAATAAATAAAACTTAAACACCTATCACAATTACCTACATTAATTTAAAAATGAATATTTAAAGAATTTAGACAGAATTCAAACTTTAAATAAAAAGGTAATAAATAAAAACAAGTGGTATTAGAAAATGTACTGAAAACTCGACAAAAATAAAGTATTTTATTTTTAAAACATCGCCAACCCTGAAAGAGGGTGCGCGTATCAAAAAGCGCATCATACGATTGCGGGTCCCTTAAACAGGAGGGGGCAAAGGGGGGGGGGGTAATATTGTGTATACAACACCAGGGGCCTACCCTGAACCACGTTCGACTGTTGCGTCTCTGTCGCACTTGTAAATTCGTACGTAAGTGTGACAGGCAACACAGTAAACGTGGTTCGGGTAGGACCTCAGTGTCACTGAAATGAAAACTTGCTTCGTTGTACTTACGACGAATGAGGGTGGTTTATGACATGTGGAAGGGTGATGAGCTATGATGACACCTGCATTCAGTTATTTGCCTTTTTAGCGTTACGTCACAGAATAAATAATAGTACTAGGTACAGAAGACTCACTCTCTAACAAAACGCGTCTGTTACGATCAGCACAGCCCCACGCGCGGCTTATGGCTTTCCCCAAAATTGGGGCGGAACGGATGTACTTTTAGCTACCTGTACCTGTAGCAAAGCGACGAAATCGCGGAGTGAGCCACGCCTGGCCGCGTAGCCAAGATGCCGATCGCTTACGCTCCGTAGCGATCGAAACGCAACTGTCACTGTCCCACTAATATGGAAGTGTGATAGAGAGACATAATGGTTTTCGTTGTCGAAGCGATAGCGATTGTAACCTTGGCTAGGCCGGCTGGTTACGTAGTCAATAAATAACTATCTATCTCTGTATCTTTAGGTATTTAAATCTACACAAAACATAATCTACCTTCAAATAGCTCCTTAAGCCAGTTGAGGGTAGACGAAAAAATTATGTGATCAAATAATGTAGGTTAAAGTATGGTGATTTAGTGACTGATCCAGGCGGTTTTGTATTTGGTTGGTTAACCAAAACTACCCGAAAATGTACAAATTGATTGTTTACTTTCATTTAAGAGCCCTTCAAGGTGCACACTAGCGCCACAGCTAAATAATCGTGGTTATTTAAATTTAACGAAAGATATTGAAAAAAGGGGGCCGCTACGTACTGTATTGTGTATTTAAGTACCTTTTGAATACATCAAACTAGTTTTTGTGTTGCTGGTTTCGTCGATCTAGGAACTCAAAACAAAAACGGCCGTTTTAACTTTGGACGCATAGATTAACGAATTAGTCCAAGATTTTGGGTTTTCAGACCATAAGGGAGTAAATGTCACAGTGCCTGTCGCGAATGAACAGATAAATAAAAAACATGAGAGTCATACATACTACAAACGATCGTTTACAGAAAGAAATGTACAATTATTTAAAACGGCACTACAAACTATTAATTGGTTTTCCATCCTATCTCCGCAAAATACTATAAATGAAAATTTCAACGAATTCAGTAATATATTAAAAATGTTACTCAACTACTGCATATCTAAGAAACGAAAGAAATCTAAAGCAACCCCAAAAAGAGCGTGGTTAACACCTGGAATAAAAAAATCCTGTCTACATAAACGATTATTAAAAAACCTTGTTGACCAGTCAGCCGAGCCTATATTTATTCAATATTTGGAAACCTATACAAAAATATTAAAGAAAAGTGTTACTATAGCAAAGAAAATGTACAATAATAAAAGGATAAATAGTTCGAACAACAAAATAAAAACACTATGGAAAATAATAGGAGAGCAGACAAAAAAACCTCATTTAAAAAATAAACCTAAGAAAAATATATCTCTTAAAATAAACGACACAATGACAGATCAACCCCAATTGATTGCAAATACTTTTAATACGTACTTTTCTTCAGTTGGAATTAATACAAATGATAATCAACCAAGCGGACGCCCAGTTCTTAGTTCCACACACAATACGATGTTTCTATCTCCGGCAAACCACATAGAAGTTGAAAAGACTATAAGGAACTTAAAAAACAAACACAGTTACGGAATTGACGAAATACCCCCCTCACTAGTGAAAACATGTTCAAATGAGCTGATTCTTCCGTTAACATTTTTAATAAACCAATCGTTCACAACAGGTACATTTCCAAATGCTTTAAAAGTAGCCGTTATCAAACCTATGCCTAAAACAAAAAACCCAACCGACCCAGACCAATATCGCCCCATTGCAATGTTGCCAACTTTCTCTAAAATCTTTGAATCGATTATGGTCAAACGCTTATCAGACTTTTGTGAAAAATATAGCATATTTGATGACAGCCAATTTGGTTTTAGAAAGCAGAGAGGTACAGTACTCACTGTTTACAAATTCATTCAGGAAGTCATAAATATTATAGACAGTAACCATTCTGCTTTTGGACTAATGCTCGATATGAGTAAAGCGTATGATCGTGTCAAACACGACATTTTACTAAATAAATTATATGGAATAGGGATACGTGGAGATGCCCACAACTGGTTCAAGTCCTATCTGAAGAACAGAATCCAATTAGTTGAAGTAGAACATTATGACATTAAAAGGAAAACCGTGACGAAAATATATTCAGAAACTAAACAAATTACATGCTCCATTCCGCAAGGTAGTGTCCTAGGTTGTATCCTATTTTTGATTTACATTAACGACCTGCCAAAGATAATAAACTCCATCAATATCAAATGTTTTTTTATATGCCGATGACATTTCCATAGTATTCTCAAGTCAAAATAATGAGGAAGTAAACCAAAAAATGAACAGTATCCTAAACGTAATTGTTAAGTGGTTTGATGACCATAATTTACTATTAAATCTTAAAAAAACTAACCTTATACAGTTTAGACCCCATCAAAGATCCCCCATAGATATAAATTACACATACCTGAATAATACTCTCCAACAAATTAGTAATTGCAGTCTTCTTGGTATAAATATCGACGAAAATATCAATTGGATATCTCATGTTGACAAAATTAGTACAAAACTTTCTCGATTTACCTATGTCTTAAGAAATATTAAAAAAAGCACAGATTTTAAAACGGCCGTTGCTGCATATTATGCATTTACTCAAACCTGCCTCCAATATGGAATCATTTTGTGGGGCAATAGCACAGATATACTACAACTATTCATACTGCAGAAAAGGTGCATAAGAATTCTTACAAATATTAAAAATCTTGAAACCTGTAGACCTCACTTTAAAAACTTAAAAATTTTAACTTTACCTTGTCTATATATTCTAGAAGCCAGTAAATTTGTCCGCAAGAATCCAAGTTTATATACAAAAGCAACAGACCGCCACACGTGTGCCATAAATATAAGAAATAAAGATAAAATAGCCATACCATCAAGTAACTTACAAATTAGAAACAAGAGCCCTCACGTTATGACTAATATAAGAATTTATAATTACCTTCCAAAAGAAATAACCAACGAAAAAACATACACAAAATTTGTTACCAAGTTAAAAACCTACCTAATAGACCATAGTTTTTACTCCCTGCAAGAATTTTTCAATGAAAATAAGTATAATTCTAAGATACTAAAATAATATTTATGTTATAATTATAGGCATAGAAATAGATAAATTATAGTGTAAGTACCTTTCTTATGTGTAATACATATTTTATATGCACGTGTATTTGCAATGCCCTTGTAGGGTAACATATTGTAATCTTATTGTACTTTTAGAGTAAGATCAATATGTGAGCAATAAACTATTCTTATTCTTATTCTTATTCTTAGTACAGGTGATCCTACCGACCGCGCCAGTCGCCATCATTTCCCTCGACATTCATCACGTGCTCTTTTTTGAAAAACTGTCTGCCACGTATTTGTATTTATACCTCTTAATTTGATGTTTTATTATATATGTAACTATTGTATTTATTTCGTTTAAGGCCACTTGCCCGTATAATATATCCCCTGTTATGTATTAAAAGCCTGTAGCAAGGAAATAATATTTGTGTGTCACAGTTATTCGGGCAAAAGAAACACCAACGAACTAAATGCGTATAATTTGAATATGTACCTACCTGTATATTCAAATTCAAGTGAACGGAAACAGGCACTGGATGGTAAACTGACGCAATGATCCTATAAAGTATAAGTTTTTGTCAAAAAAATCATTTTTAGTACAAGTTTTTATCGCTGACTGTACTTTTTTCTTACGACAGACAACTAATACTCATCGAGACAATTCTAAAAACCCCTAGCACAATTAGGTTGCGTTGTTTCATCACATAATTCCAATGGCCACCTCCTGTCTCCATCATCAGATCAGTTCGACAGTACCATATTTTTTATATTATTGTATTGTCATCAGAACTACATACAGCTGCCAATTTTCATGACGCTCCGATCCTTGGAAGATGGTTAAATTAGTTACCTTAGATTCCATCATAGTTTGTTACATACAGGTCGACCTAATAAAAGCTCGTTGAAAAGGAATAAAACAATGCTAGTCTGCAACCGCCTAAATAATTCCCAGAAACTAACGCGACAACGCATCCAAATCCGTTTAACAATAACTTTACCAAACCTCGTTCGGTAATCGCTACTAATAGCTACATACCGCTACGTAGCGCTATAACCACGCTATTCAGCGCTATAACTACGCTATTCAGCGCAGTATAACGCTATAGAGCCCGCTCCGGGCTCGGAGCGCCATTAAGCTAATAATGGCTATAATAACGCAGTTGCTATCTCATTATGTGTTATGTACATACTGAATCAGAGCGGGACAGGGGTGCCGTGGAGTTGTCTCGTGAGTAATTAAATTGACTAGAATGCACATGTTCTATTTTAGTTAGTAGGTACAGTCACCTGCAATAATATGTTACTCTTCGAAGGCCGCAAAAATATCTGACACGCTCTTATGGCTCTACAAATAAGATCGTGTCAGATATTTTTGCGGCCTTCGTTGTGTAACATATTATTGCAGGTGACTGTACCTCTATAGTTTATAAGTAGCCTGTTGCATCCTTCCTGTGAACATCATAGAAAACACCGGACAAGTGCGAGTCGGACTCGCCCACCAAGGGTTCCGTACTTTTGTGTTTGTTGTTATAGCGGCAACACAAATACATCATCTGTGAACATTTCAACTGTCTAGCTATCACGATTCATGAGATACAGCCTGGTGACAGCAGACAGACAGACGGACAGACAGAGGGACAGTGGAGTCTTAGTAACAGGGTCCCGTCTTTACCCTTTGGGTACGGATCCCTAAAAATGGACTTTAGGGCCTGTATAGGTATAGATAGTAGCAGTACTGATAATTCTGCTACTCGATGCTAGATGACAACTTCCAAAATAATAGTCGTTTTGGTACCAAAACTGATGTATTTATTTATTTATTTTATTTATTTAAACTTTATTGCACAATAAATGAAGAGTACAAATGGCGGACTTAATGCCAGAAGGCACGGAAAGGGAAGGGGGAAGGGGAAGGAAGGAAGGGGTGGTGTATGGAGTGAGCACTCTATGTATTTTTTTCTGTATGTTTTAGCCTAAAAAGCGTTTTATATTGGCGACTCCTTCGCCGCCCTGTGCCGGCGGCACGCCGCCCGCGCCAATAAACCGGCCTTTGTCGTCATTTATCATCCATTGTCGCCACGCGCCGAAAAACAATTAAATCTTGTCTATGCGCGAATATTCGGATGCTTGTTTTTTTGCCAGAGGTAATAGGTTTATGCGTTCGTTTGAGTTTTATTTGAATTTGATGTTGTGGGGGTGTTATTGTTTAGAAATTATTAAAGATACAGATTGATTTCTATTTTTTTATATTTTGACTTTTAACTTGAACGCAATGATGGTGAATAAATAAAAATCAGTGGTTGGCGACAATTTTTTTTTGTTACAAATAAATCTTTACAAATACATCGGTAATCGGATGCGATTTGCAATATATTGCGGCATTGATTGATCGTCCGTATCTGCCACCGGAATACTTTTTTAGGGTTCCGTACCCAAAAGGTAAAACGGGACCCTATTACTAAGACTTCGCTGTCCGTCCGTCCGTCCGTCTGTCTGTCACCAGGCTGTATCTCACGAACCGTGATAGCTAGACAGTTGAAATTTTCACAGATGATGTATTTCTGTTGCCGCTATAACAACAAATAAGTACTAAAAACAGGATAAAATAAAGATTTAAGTGGGGCTCATACAACAAACGTGATTTTTGACCAAAGTTAAGCAACGTCGGGCGTGGTCAGTACTTGGATGGGTGACCCTTTTTTTTGCATTCTTTTTCCGTTTTTTTTTTCATTATGGTACGGAACCTTTCGTGCGCGAGTCCGACTCGCACTTGCCCGGTTTTTTTAAATAGAGATAAATCGCTACAGTTCTAGCGCGAAATTATTTGCTGTGTACCTATTATTGTTCTACATATAAAGATATGTCCTTTTGAGCTACTTTTTAGAGAATGGTTAGATACTTTTGGTGCGTAGTCTGATCCGCTATTTTTGATGCTGACCGTACATGTTACGGTGCGGTTTTATAAAGTATAAACCTACTAAGTACATACCATCGCCTACACTGTTAACTGTTGTCGCGTTACGTGCTCTGCCAATGAATTGGTAGAGCACGCAACTGAGCAGCTGGAAGGATGAAGGGTGAAGAAAAGAAAAGTAAAGACTCAGGGGTAGGTAACGTTTATTTTTCCAGGTATAAGTGGTGGGTCAATATGGCACGGCTGGGAACTTAAATTGTCCAACAACACCGGGAAGTTGTAGTAGCGTGGTAGCACGGTGCTCCGGGGTGCAGCGCCTGGGAAACGCGTTCCCACGCACAGGCGCGCGGCGTCAAGGAGGGCGCGATCAGGCGCGCGGCGTCAAGGAGGGCGCGCACAGGCGCGCGGCGTCGAGGAGGGCGCGCACAGGCGCGCGGCGTCGAAGAGGGCGCGAACAGGCGCGCGGCGTCAAGGAGGGCGCGCACAGGCGCGCGGCGTCGAGGAGGGCGCGCACAGGCACGCACAGGCGCGCGGCGTCGAAGAGGGCGCGCGGCGTCAAGGAGGGCGCGCACAGGCGTTCAGCGAGGGTCACCAAATCAGAGGCTTGTAGTAGATTTGCGTTTGTAATTTATAGTGAAAGTATTTATATAGTAAGTTACGCCAGGAAGAGGAGGGTTTCTTGAAGGTGCGGGGCCTCACTTGGCCCCGCACGGACCCTTAATTTCGAAAATGCTCGGATGAGAGCTGACGAAGAACTGCTCAGAATGACGGTTGTTCCGCTTTTATACCTGATTCTTTAGAACATCTAAAGAATCAGATTTACAAGATTTGAAATTTAAAAATAGTCGAGTACCAGTTATGATTTTACCAAAATTTTGAATAACCTTTGCCGAAAGTATACATACTAGTCTTTTTAGTGGTGAAATCCGAACAGTTGAAAGCCGATTGACGGGTTACGTCAATCATCTTACAAAATGTAAACAATGAAAGAATCCCGAAAAATACAGCGATAATATTAACAAAAATCCCCTAGATTTATATAAAATAGTTGGAAAACCCTAAAGGTATGTATTTAGGTGGCTTAGGGCCGCATTGCATATGAAAAGTTATAAAAATAATAGCCCAAAGTAAGCCAGGCAGAAGTCCCAGTCTTCCCATGCATCCTGAGGGTTGAAAAGGACTTTAAGAGTCTTATTAGAGTCTGTAAATTTCAGATACAATTCAAGAAGTATCATAATGTGATCGGAGCCATAATAAGCAAGTCAGAACGATCGGACTTGGAAAGCTAAATGAAGGAATTAGGATACAATAAACAGAGGAAGGAGGTCATTCCAAGGTAAATGCTACATTACCCCAAAAACCTCGGAAAAAAAAACTTTGACGTAGTCTTAATGAGGCAAAGTTTTTTTTTTTGTTTAGAGAGAGAGTAAATTAGAGGTTGGGGGAAAGTAGGTAAAGTATGTAAGTAAAGTAAGTCAGTTAGTCAGAAGAAGTGTCGAGAGGGAAGGAAAAGCAAGCTCGTAGTGAGTATGAGAAGTGAGGTGAGAGAATGAGTGATAGAATGGAAGAAGAAGATGAAAAGACCGAGGAACTTCTGTGCACTCATACATCACCTATCATAATCACACATTCAAAAATCTCTGTCAAAGGAAGGGGATGTGGTTCACATTCTATGACGCACACTCCTAAGAAGTCCTCGCTATGACCTAGGCTTTTTTATAGAAGGGAGTAGTCAGCCGCTCCACTGGAAAAGGGGTGATGAGATGAAATGACCTACGGCTTGTTTAGAGAGTTGGCCAACCGCTCTGTTAATATGTACAAGTACCCTAGTCGGTTTAGAGCCGATTAGAGAGTAGGTTTAGAGATCCTACTTAAGTTTGTGGTAGGGGTAGACCTACCACAGTAGAATTAGTGAAGTATTTGACCATAAGGCTTATTTTTTTGTCAGAGTTGGCCTACCGCTCTGGATGAAGAAAATAAAAAGAAACAAAGAAAAGGGGCACCTGGCGGATAAGCCACCCTAAGAAATGGAGAAATATTTACAGGATGAACACACACACACGTAATGGAATGCATGAAAAATGAAGATTAATGGAGGATGAACGAGCTTGGAGAAGGGAGAGGGGAGAAGAAGGAGCCGAGTAGAAGGCTGATGAAAGAAAAATATGATTAGTAACAAAGTAAAGAACTATAAAAAATACAAGTTATAAATAAATAAAAGTGTTAAAAAAAGAGAGTCTCGCCTAAGTTATTTAGATTAGATGTTAAGGTAAGTGCCATATTGACTAACAGGTAGTAAAAATAATAATTTAAGGTTCTAAAGTAAGGCCAAAGGGTTTAAAATTTTAGAAACACGAATGTTGTTTTTAATTTAGAATTTTGAAAAAGGTCTGGAAAAATAGCTATTGGGCGCCAAAACTGTCGCGTTACGTGCTCTGCCAATGAATTGGTAGAGCACGCAACTGAGCAGCTGGAAGGATGAAGGGTGAAGAAAAGAAAAGTAAAGACTCAGGGGTAGGTAACGTTTATTTTTCCAGGTATAAGCAGGGCCGGATTAAGCATGTCGGGGCCCCTAGGCAGTGCGAAGCTCAGGGCCCCCTACAGTCAATTCTGCACACAGCACATTCAGTACAGGGAAATAAAAGTTTGCGTTTTTTCCGCGAGCGAAAAAGACATCGAACGATGTCTTTTTCGCTCTTATTGCGTGGACATAAAGCTTTATTCTATCAGTTTTTGCCGATTCCGCGTCGCGTCAAGTGTGGGGAGAGCCCTTTAGGCTTAAGGCCAATTCCCAGTGGAATACCAAAGATGAGAGCTTCAGCACCACTTTCTTATCTACCTCTAATGGCCAATTTTAAGCGAGGCTAAAAGCTAAGCTCACTAGTAGTAAGTTGATTTTCTCAATAGTCAATATTTTGAGAGGCTGAACAGCCATTGCCCGAGCATAAGACCAAACGCCGAGCCACATGATTAGAATCAACCTAATAATAAAGAATTTCCATATATTAAAATTACATAAATTACTATGAAGACAATTTTAAACGTCAAAACTTCTACGAAATTATGACGTATAATTAACAATTTCTTGGTCTAGGTACCTCTATTAATTCACCAGTTAAGCTAACATGTAGATACAGGGTCAATTTAAAGAACTATAAATAAACGCGAGCGTAGCGAGCGCGAAATTTTTTGACAATATCGCAAATTGTGAAACCGTGTTAAAAGGCCGGGTATCGATCTTCATCGGGCCTAATAATAAAAAATTTACTCATGAATTTTGAGCCTATGGAACAAAATTTGATTTGGTGCGCGCTGAGTCGCCGGGGCCCCCTAGCCGAGGCGGGGCCCCCTAGCCGAGGCGGGGCCCCTAGGCAGTTGCCTACTTTGACTTAGGGTTAATCCGGCCCTGGGTATAAGTGGTGGGTCAATATGGCACGGCTGGGAACTTAAATTGTCCAACAACACCGGGAAGTTGTAGTAGCGTGGTAGCACGGTGCTCCGGGGTGCAGCGCCTGGGAAACGCGTTCCCACGCACAGGCGCGCGGCGTCAAGGAGGGCGCGATCAGGCGCGCGGCGTCAAGGAGGGCGCGCACAGGCGCGCGGCGTCGAGGAGGGCGCGCACAGGCGCGCGGCGTCGAAGAGGGCGCGAACAGGCGCGCGGCGTCAAGGAGGGCGCGCACAGGCGCGCGGCGTCGAGGAGGGCGCGCACAGGCACGCACAGGCGCGCGGCGTCGAATAGGGCGCGCGGCGTCAAGGAGGGCGCGCACAGGCGCGCGGCGTCGAGGAGGGCGCGCACAGGCACGCACAGGCGCGCGGCGTCGAAGAGGGCGCGCGGCGTCAAGGAGGGCGCGCACAGGCGTTCAGCGAGGGTCACCAAATCAGAGGCTTGTAGTAGATTTGCGTTTGTAATTTATAGTGAAAGTATTTATATAGTAAGTTACGCCAGGAAGAGGAGGGTTTCTTGAAGGTGCGGGGCCTCACTTGGCCCCGCACGGACCCTTAATTTCGAAAATGCTCGGATGAGAGCTGACGAAGAACTGCTCAGAATGACGGTTGTTCCGCTTTTATACCTGATTCTTTAGAACATCTAAAGAATCAGATTTACAAGATTTGAAATTTAAAAATAGTCGAGTACCAGTTATGATTTTACCAAAATTTTGAATAACCTTTGCCGAAAGTATACATACTAGTCTTTTTAGTGGTGAAATCCGAACAGTTGAAAGCCGATTGACGGGTTACGTCAATCATCTTACAAAATGTAAACAATGAAAGAATCCCGAAAAATACAGCGATAATATTAACAAAAATCCCCTAGATTTATATAAAATAGTTGGAAAACCCTAAAGGTATGTATTTAGGTGGCTTAGGGCCGCATTGCATATGAAAAGTTATAAAAATAATAGCCCAAAGTAAGCCAGGCAGAAGTCCCAGTCTTCCCATGCATCCTGAGGGTTGAAAAGGACTTTAAGAGTCTTATTAGAGTCTGTAAATTTCAGATACAATTCAAGAAGTATCATAATGTGATCGGAGCCATAATAAGCAAGTCAGAACGATCGGACTTGGAAAGCTAAATGAAGGAATTAGGATACAATAAACAGAGGAAGGAGGTCATTCCAAGGTAAATGCTACACTGTACATCGGTGGACCTTATGCCTTTTTAGGGTTCCGTACCCAAAGGGTAAAACGGGACCCTATTACTAAGACTTCGCTGTCCGTCCGTCC